>NC_060174.1:109222130-109327130 GCF_021184085.1 Oncorhynchus gorbuscha | reverse complement strand
CCCTCAACCCAACTTTCTCTGGTGGGTACGCTCTATTGGCTCTCCTCAATCTACATAGCACATAACAATACCTTTTCGATTAGTGCTTGAAACCCAATAATCTCAGCCCAGGAACTTCTGCATGGAACTTAAGCACTTGGCCTAGACTAGAGTGAAACTGGATCAAATGAAGATATGGCATCTGTATGTTAGTATCTGGTTTAACTCTCCTGTATATGTCCCCATTGTGTTGCAGATGAGGTGATGTCTTTAGACCAGAGCCTGTTGAAGGTGATCTTGGAGAACCACATTCTGAAGCAAAAACACAAACTGAGTGAACTCTACAACGGACAGCTGCTGGAGACCGTCGCTGGAAAACGAATACGCGTCTTCATCTACCGCACTGTGAGTGGGAGATAGTGTGTGTGTGTGTGTGTGTGTGTGTGTGTGTGTGTGTGTGTGTGTGTGTGTGTGTGTGTGTGTGTGTGTGTGTGTGTGTGTGTGTGTGTGTGTGTGTGTGTGTGTGTGTGTGTGTGTGTGTGTGTGTGTGTGTGTGTGTGTGTGTGTGTGTGTGTGTGTGTGTGTGTTTGTGTGTGGCACAGTCCGGTAAGATGTGTGGGAGGTGTGTGTCTCTTTATTATCAACAGCTGGTGCGTAATCTCTAACATTAACGTCTCGAGGTTCTGCTCGAATGAGTTAGAATGATAAGCTGTTGACCTCACTATTTACCAAGAGAGTTTTCATCAAGATTTGTCATAGCTGTCTATTTACCACCACAAACTGATACTGGCACTAAGACAACACTCAATAAGCTGTATAAAGGCCGCAAGCAAATGCTTATCCAGAGGCGGCCGGAGATTTTAATGCAGGAAAACCGTTTGACCTCATTTCTACCAGCATGTTACAACTAGAGGGATAAAACCTCTACAAGCACCTTTACTCCACACACAGAGACGCATACAAAGCTCTCCTTCGCTCTCCATTTGGCAAATCGGACCATAAGTCTACCCTCCTGATTCCTGCTTACAAGCTGAAACTCAAACAGGAAGTACCTTTGACTCAACACAGAAGTGGTCCAATGAAACGGATGCTAAACTTCAGGACTGATTCGCAACTGGAAAATGTTCCAGGATTCATCCGATAATATTGAGCAGTTTACCACATCAGTCAACGGCTTCATTACTAAGTCTCATCGACGACGTCATCACCACAGTGACCGGTACGTACATATCCCAACCAGAAGCCATGGATTACAGGCAATGACCTCCGACGAACCATCAAACAGGCAAAGCGTTAAAACAGTACTGAGATTGAATCGTACTACACCGACTCTGATGCTCGTCGGATGTGGTAGGGCTTGCAGACTATTACGGATTACAAAAGGAAACCCAGCCGCGGAATGCCCAGTGATGCGAGCCTACCAGACGAGCTAAGTGCCTTCTATGCTCAGTTCAAGACAAGCAACACTGAACCATACATGAGAGCACCAGCTGTTCCAGTTGACTGTATGATCATGCTCTCCACAGCTGATGTGAGGGAGACCTTTAAACAGGTCAACATTCACAAGGCCGCAAGGCGCTACTGAGGGTAGTGTGTTCGACCAAGTACATATAACTGGGGGCAGAACTCCCTGCCATCCATGACCTCTATAGCAGGTGGTGTCAGAGGAAAGCCCCAACAATTGTCAAAGATCCAGCCACCCAAGTCATAGACTCTCTTTGCTACTGCATGGCAAGTGGTATCTGAGTGTCTGTGACCAAAAGACTCCTGAACAGATTCTATCCCCAAGCCATTACACTGCTGAACAGCTTCTACCCCCCAAGCCATTACACTGCTGAACAGCTTCTACCCCCAAGCCATTACACTGCTGAACAGCTTCTACCCCCAAGCCATCAGACTGCTGAACAGCTTCTACCCCCAAGCCATTACACTGCTGAACAGCTTCTACCCCCAAGCCATCAGATTGCTGAACAGCTTCTACCCCAAAGTCATTACACTGCTGAACAGCTTCTACCCCCAAGCCATCAGATTGCTGAACAGCTTCTACCCCCAAGCCATCAGACTGCTGAACAGCTTCTACTCCCAAGCCATTACACTGCTGAACAGCTTATACTCCCAAGCCATTACACTGCTGTAGAGGACCACTAGACCTTTACTAGTCCTGTATTAGAGGACCACTAGACATTTGCTAGTCCTGTATTACTAGTCCTGTAGTAGAGGATCAATGGACCTTTACTAGTCCTGTAGTAGAGGACAGGTAGACCTTTACTAGTCCTGTATTAGAGGACAGGTAGATCTTTACTAGTCCTATAGTAGAGGACAGGTAGACCTTTACTAGTCCTGTAGTAGAGGACCACTGGGTCTTTACTAGTCCTGTATTAGAGGATCACTGGACCTTTACTAGTCCTGTAGTAGAGGACCACTAGACCTTTACTAGTCCTGTATTAGAGGACAGGTAGATCTTTACTAGTCCTATAGTAGAGGACAGGTAGACCTTTACTAGTCCTGTAGTAATAATAATAATAATAATAATATATGCCATTTAGCAGACGCTTTTATCCAAAGCGACTTACAGTCATGTGTGCATACATTCTACGTATGGGTGGTCCCGGGAATCGAACCCACTACCCTGGCGTTACAAGCGCCATGCTCTACCAACTGAGCTACAGAAGGACCATTAGAGGACCACTGGGTCTTTACTAGTCCTGTATTAGAGGATCACTGGACCTTTACTAGTCCTGTAGTAGAGGACCACTGGACTTTACTATTCCTGTAGTAGAGGACCACTAGACCTTTACTATTCCTGTAGTAGAGGACCTGACCTATTAGAGGACAGGTAGACCTTTTACTAGTCCTGTAGTAGAGGATCACTGGTAGTCTTCCTGTATTAGAGGACAGGTAGACCTGTAGTAGAGGACCACTAGACCTTTACTATTCCTGTAGTAGAGGACCACTAGACCTTTACTAGTCCTGTATTAGAGGACAGGTAGACCTTTACTAGTCCTGTAGTAGAGGATCACTGGGTCTTTACTATTCCTGTAGTAGAGGACCACTAGACCTTTACTAGTCCTATATTAGAGGACCACTAGACCTTTACTAGTCCTGTAGTAGAGGATCACTGGGTCTTTACTATTCCTGTAGTAGAGGACCACTAGACCTTTACTAGTCCTGTATTAGAGGACCACTAGACCTTTACTAGTCCTGTAGTAGAGGATCACTGGGTCTTTACTATTCCTGTAGTAGAGGACCACTAGACCTTTACTAGTCCTGTATTAGAGGACCACTAGACCTTTACTAGTCCTGTAGTAGAGGATCACTGGGTCTTTACTAGTCCTGTAGTAGAGGACCACTAGACCTTTACTAGTCCTGTATTAGAGGACAGGTAGACCTTTACTAGTCCTTTATTAGAGGATCACAATAGTAAAATAATGCAATTTAGGGAGCCAATGGAGAGAGAGCCACCACTAAATGAACAGCTCTTTCACACATGACAGACACGGGCAATATTGCCGGAGATTTATTGGCAGATATTGTCAGGTTTGACTTTTATAGTGGCTGTCCAGGGGTGGGATAATGTCAATGTTGCATTGATTAGACAGCAGCTAGCAGTTTGAGGTGTCTGATACTCATCTGATTTGTTTATGACAGTTTGAGGTGGAACACATGAAAACTCACAAAATAATATAGACATTTAAAATGTTATATTACTGGCTATGTGTTGTAACAATGTGCAAGTAGTTGTAGTATGAAACGGAAAATACATCTCTCTCTCTCTTACTCTCTAGATTGGAATGCATTGGATGGGTGGATAGATAGATAGATAGATAGATAGATAGATAGATAGATAGATAGATAGATGGATGGATGGATGGATGGATGGATGGATGGATGGATAGATGGATGGATGGATGGATGATGGATGGATGGATGGATGGATGGATGGATGGATGGATGGAAGGATGGATGGATGGATGGATGGATGGATGGATGGATGGATGGATGGATGGATGGATGGATGGATGGATGGAAGGGTGGGTGGGTGGGTGGGTGGGTGGGTGGGTGGGTGGGTGGGTGGGTGGGTGGGTGGGTGGGTGGATGGATGGATGGGTGGGTGGGTGGGTGGATGGATGGAAGGGATGGATGGATGGATGGATGGATGGATGGATGGATGGATGGATGGATGGATGGATGGATGGATGGAAGGATGGGTGGATGGATGGATGGATGGATGGATGGATGGATGGATGGATGGAAGGGTGGGTGGGTGGGTGGGTGGGTGGGTGGGTGGGTGGGTGGGTGGGTGGGTGGGTGGGTGGGTGGGTGGATGGAGGGATAAATGGATGGATGGATGGATGGATGGATGGATGGATGGATGGATGGATGGATGGATGGATGGATGGATGGATGGATGGATGGATGGAAGTGGATGGATGGAAGGGTGGATGGTTGGATGGATGGTTGGGTGGGTGGGTGGGTGGGTGGGTGGGTGGGTGGATGTATGGATGGATGGAAGGGTGGGTGGATGTATGGATGGATGGATGGGTGGAAGGGTGGGTGGGTGGGTGGGTGGGTGGGTGGGTGGGTGGGTGGTGGGTGGGTGGGTGGGTGGGTGGGTGGGTGGGTGGATGGATGGATGGATGTATGGATGGAAGGGTGGGTGGGTGGGTGGGTGGGTGGGTGGGTGGGTGGGTGGGTGGGTGGGTGGGTGGATGTATGGATGGGTGGGTGGGTGGGTGGGTGGGTGGGTGGGTGGGTGGGTGGGTGGATGGGTGGACGGGTAGATGGGTGGAAGGGTAGATGAATGGATGGATGGGTGAATGGATGGATGGGGAGACGGGTAGATGAATGGATGGATGGGTGGGTGGATGGGTGGGTGGGTCGGTGGACGGGTAGATGAATGGATGGTTGGATGGGTGAATGGATGGATGGATGGGTGGATGGATGGGTGAATGGATGGATGGGTGGACGGGTAGATGAATGGATGGATGGGTGGACGGGTGGACGGATGGGTGGATGGACAGATGGGTGGACAGATGGGTGAATGGATGGATGGGTGGGCCGGCGGGCGGGCGGGTAGATGAATGGGTGGATGGATGGGTGAATGGATGGATGGGTGAATGGATGGATGGATGTGTGGATGGACAGATGGGTGGACGGGTGGGTGGATGGACGAATGGGTGGACGGATGGGTGGATGGATGTTTAGAATTGATTGCATTGGACTAGTAACCGAAAGGTTGCAAGATCGAATCACTGAGCTCACAAGGTAAAATTATTAACTGACATGCTTAGTTAAAATAAAGGTAAAATAAAATAAAATAAAATATTGATTGATGTACGTGTCTCTATCTCCGTCTCTAGGCTGTGTGTATTGAGAATTCCTGCATGGTGCGAGGCAGTAAAGAGGGCAGCAACGGAGCCCTTCACCTGATGAGGTCTCTCATCAAACCAGCTCAGACCACCATCTACAAGGTTCTCATGGCAGATGGACGCTTCAAGTAAGGACATCCAGACCAATGTCTTCATTTGACAGTGTGGTCACATCTTGAGACTCGGGACTATTGGTATCAATGAAAGATTTGTGTGATACGTTGTTAGGTGTATATCCGGGGAGATCAGATAATTTACATGTCAATATTAGACGTTTCAGGTCCTTCAAATTTATAATAAATACCTATTTTCTGCAAACAAAATGTAAAAACTTGTTTTTTTTTAATAAAGAATGAATTAGGAAGGAAAATCGGTAAAAAATAGACGTTTGTCTATAATACCTCAAATTTGAGGTGAAACCGTTGGTATAGATCTATAGATGGTATATCTTTTTTTTTTTAAATACAAAAAAAATAAGTAAAATTCCTTCATGGTTATATCTGCCTGTTCCATTAAGACAAAGATTTTCAAGACTTTATTGAACTAAAGACTCACTGTTTCTCTCTGTGCTCTCAAGGATTTGATTGAGTCATTAACTAATTGATTGATTGGATTATTGATTTATTGAGTGATTGGTTGATTGGTTGAGTGATTGGTTTCTCTATCTCTATGTATCTGTCTGTAGTATCTTCCTGTCTCTGATGAAGAGTGCAGGTCTGACAGAGCTGTTGAAACAGGAGGGATCCTACACCGTTTTCGCACCCACAGATGAAGCCTTCGACGGGATCACAGAACGGGACATCACCCTGCTGGCCAGTTAGTAGTCCGTCTCTCTTTCCCATCCTTCAATCTTGTTAGCAATCTTCTTTCATTCTTCATCCACTTTACAACATAGGACAGGAACCAGCAATGTAGAGGATGCCTGTACCTGTTGGAGAATTCAGTGCTCCCACCTGTCCAGTTCTTTGAGTTTACTGCTTTTCCACCTGTCCAGTTCTTTGAGTTTACTGTGTTTCTACCTGTCCAGTTCTTTGAGTTCAGTTCATAAAAGGAGAAGTGATAGAGGGAGCCACTGTTGAGATACATATTCGTTTCTACCTGTCCAGTCCATAAAAGGAGAAGTGATAGAGGGAGCCACTGTTGAGATACATATTTGTGTAACTCCTGTTTTTCCTGTGTGACATCATCATTAGGCGACGTGAACGCTCTGAGGACCATCCTCCTGTATCACTTCAGTAACGGCGTCTTCATCAACGGGGGACTGGAGGGTGGGGTCACCAACCTGCTCAAGACCATCCAGGGACACAACCTGCAAGTGCTGTCTGTATGTACACTCAACCATTCTCATACAGTGCACACTTTAATAAGGACCAGACAGCATCAGATAGATGGCCTACAGGTAGAGAGACAGAGGGGCCGCTGTTTTGCTCACACGGATGCTTTCTCCTGTGGGATACATTCAGCCTCTTGTGAATTGAAGGACAATTCTGAAACAGAGAGAAGACACATTATTATTATAATATTCTTTAAATATTTTTTGGGGTGGAAAAGCCTGGATTCCCTTGGCATCCATAAATACACTCCACTGGTGACAGGGCTGAGATTCTGACAGGGCTGTGATTCTGACAGGGTTGTGATTTTTGACAGGTTCGTGATTTGACAGGTTCGAGATTCTGACAGGCTCACTCCAATTAGGTTTAAGCCTCGATGTGGACTTGTTTGAGATTAAAAATCAGACAAATCTATAGAAAATCTCATAAACAGAAAACATCTATTTTTTTCACACAAGGCCTTTCCGTCGCCGTTTGGGAACTTTTTGTCACATTTAAATTCCACTTCTCCAGCCACCACTTACACCCCGGCATAGAGCCGATGGAGAGACAGCCACCACTTACACCCCTGCATAGAGCCGATGGAGAGACAGCCACCACTTACACCCCTGCATAGAGCCAATGGAGAGAGAGCCACCACTACACCCCCACATAGAGCCAATGGAGAGAGAGCCACCACTACACCCCCACATAGAGCCAATGGAGAGAGAGCCACCACTATACCCCCACATAGAGCCAATGGAGAGAGAGCCACCACTACACCCCCACATAGAGCCAATGGAGAGAGAGCCACCACTACACCCCCACATAGAGCCAATGGAGAGAGAGCCACCACTACACCCCCACATAGAGCCAATGGAGAGAGAGCCACCACTACACCCCCACATAGAGCCAATGGAGAGACAGCCACCACTACACCCCCACATAGAGCCAATGGAGAGAGAGCCACCACTACACCCCCACATAGAGCCAATGGAGAGAGAGCCACCACTACACCCCCACATAGAGCCAATGGAGAGACAGCCACCACTACACCCCCACATAGAGCCAATGGAGAGAGAGCCACCACTACACCCCCACATAGAGCCGATGGAGAGACAGCCACCACTATACCCCCACATAGAGCCAATGGAGAGAGAGCCACCACTACACCCCCACATAGAGCCAATGGAGAGACAGCCACCACTACACCCCCACATAGAGCCAATGGAGAGAGAGCCACCACTACACCCCCACATAGAGCCGATGGAGAGAGAGCCACCATAACATAAAAAAAAAGAAATATATATATATTTATTTTTTACATTTTCACCCTGCGCTGAATGTAGGTCAGGGCGGGGTCAGTCAGCGGCGGCTTCCCGCATGCGCGATTCATTTGCATTCTGGACACAGAGGGTTAAACATCTCCTGCTCTGACTGCAGCTGGGAGGGACTGGGCCGCCTGTGAGTGCTTTGGGACGGGGATGGGGCCCACGCCAGCACACGCTGCTCGTTGAGAAGAGAAAGAACGATACGTGCTTTCACGTCAGAGTCTCCAAAAGTCTCCAATAACACCAGAAATAGTCGCTAGATTTGTCGATTGTCATTTTTTTGGGAAAATGTGTCGCTAGAGGTGGTCTTGAATACTTGCTAAATGTAGCAACAAAGTCGCTAAGTTGGCAACACTGCTTGCTAGATGTAGTATCTGGGATCTACATCTGTTTATAGTAGTTACTGTGCTGTTACTAAGCAGTAATGCATTATGGCAGTGTTACGTTACTACACCTAATAGGAAATGCACATGCGCACTGGGGTGCCGGGAACTGTAGAGCACGAGGGGTTTTGACTAAACGAAAACTAACTGTACTCCCGTCTCCTGCCTGGTCATTTCTCCACAACACAAATATTACACTAGACTATGGCAAACTACAGCTCGCTATTGCACTGTGACATGTCGGTCCCACCCATTAAGTCAAAATGTGATTGGTTGATTCCAACTGTCACTCCAAAATGTTTCCCTAATATAGTTGAATGGTAGATGCCTTTATTTAGCATCTGATGGCCGAGCCAATGGTTGACTAGATTTATCTCCCCAGAGACCAGCGAAGAAAAATCCTGATTGGATATTTTTTCTCTTCAGTGTTAACACTTTCCTTTCCAACAAAAACTAAAGAGATTAAATCAGAACATCAATACAAATAATAATATAATGATCATTATAATTATATTATTATAATAATTATTTAATAAATCGTTAGCCGATGGCGCATTGTTCCCCACTGTGTTTGGGTTAGTAATCATTTGTAGAGTGGCTCTATTTTCCATCAGCATCTGAATGTCTAAAGAATCTGTATGAAATATGAACACAGGAGCACATTTTGAACTCTGATGATCGTGATAATTTGACAAAATTACAATTATAGTCTTGAATTGGACTCGCATTCCTCTGGTGTCTGTCTTGGTCCCCTTGTCTCCGTCTCGACTCAGTCTCAACCCCCCCGGTCTTGGTCCCCTTGTCTCCGTCTCGACTCAGTCTCAACCCCCCCGGTCTTGGTCCCCTTGTCTCCGTCTCGACTCAGTCTCAACCCCCCCGGTCTTGGTCCCCTTGTCTCCGTCTCGACTCAGTCTCAACCCCCGGTCTTGGTCCCCTTGTCTTGGTCCCCTCTGTCTCTGTCTCGACTCAGTCTCAACCCCCGGTCTTGGTCCCCTTGTCTCTCAACCCCCCGGTCTTGGTCCCCTTGTCTCCGTCTCCCCTTGTCTCCGACTCAGTCTCAACCCCGGTCTTGGTCCCCTTGTCTCCGTCTTGACTCAGTCTCACCCCCCTGGTCTTGGTCTTAACTCTGACTTTATTTAGGTGGTCTCGAAAACAACACTGCTCTGAGGTAGTCCCAGAGGCAGAGCAGACGGAAACTTAGTAGGCAGCATTTCCTCTCATTACTGTCTGCGATTACATCGTTATCCATTAGGAAACACCCTTCATTACCACAAGCCAAGGGTTCCAGTAACAAGACTTACATGAGCTCTTACATTCAGATAGTATACAAACTCCTTGACTTTTTACACATTTTGTTACGTTACAGCCTTATTCTAAAAGAAATGCTCCTCATTCTAAAATGGTTTCAACTGTTTGTTTCCTTCATCCATCTACACACAATACCACATAATGACATCACAATACCCCATAATGACATCACAATACCCCATAATGACATCACAATACCCCATAATGACATCACAATACCCCATAATGACATCACAATACCCCATAATGACATCACAATACCCCATAATGACATCACAATACCCATAATGACATCACAATACCCCATAATGACATCACAATACCCCATAATGACATCACAATACCACATAATGACATCACAATACCCCATAATGACATCACAATACCCCATAATGACATCACAATACCCCATAATGACATCACAATACCCCATAATGACATCACAATACCCCATAATGACATCACAATACCACATAATGACATCACAATACCCCATAATGACATCACAATACCCCATAATGACATCACACTACCACATAATGTCATCACAATACCCCATAATGACATCACAATACCCCATAATGACATCACAATACCCCCTAATGACATCACAATACCCCCTAATGATATCACAATACCCCCTAATGATATCACAATACCCCATAATGACATCACAATACCACATAATGACATCACAATACCCCATAATGACATCACAATACCCCATAATGACATCACAATACCCCATAATGACATCACAATACCACATAATGACATCACAATACCCCATAATGACATCACAATACCACATAATGACATCACAATACCCCATAATGACATCACAATACCCCATAATGACATCACAATACCCCATAATGACATCACAATACCCCATAATGACATCACAATACCCCATAATGACATCACACTACCCCATAATGACATCACAATACCCCATAATGACATCACAATACCCCATAATGACATCACAATACCCCCTAATGATATCACAATACCCCATAATGACATCACAATACCCCATAATGACATCACAATACCCCATAATGACATCACAATACCCCATAATGACATCACAATACCCCATAATGACATCACAATACCCCATAATGACATCACAATACCACATAATGACAAAGTGAAAACAGGTTTATAGAATTGTTTGAAAATGTATTTTTTTTTAAAACAAAGAAATTAAATATAACATTTACATAAATAATCAAATCATTTACTCAGTACTTTGTTGAAGCACTTTTGGCAGCTGTTACAGCCTCCAGTCTTCTTGGGTTTGACGCTACCAGATTGGCACACCTGTATTTGCAGAGTTTCTCCCATTCTTCTCTGCAGATCCTCTCAAGCTCTGTCAGGTTGGATGGGGAGCATCGCTGCACAGCTAGTTTCAGGTCTCTCCAGAGATGTTGGCTCGGGTTCAAGTCTGGGCTCTGGCTGGGCTACTCAAGGACATTCAGAGACTTGTCCTGAAGCCATTCCTGCGTTGTCTTGGCTGTGTGCTTAGGCTGGTTGTCCTGTTGGAAGGTGAACCTTCACCCCAGTCTGAGGTCCTGAGTGCACTGGAGCAGGTTTTCATCAAGGATATCAATGTGCTTTGCTCTGTTCTTATTTCCCTTGATCCTGACTAGTCTCTCAGTCCTTGCCATTTAAAAACATCCCCACAGCATGATGCTGCCACCACCATGCTTCACCGTAGGGATAGTGCCAGGTTTCCTCCAGATGTGACGCTTGGCATTCAGGCCAAAGAGTTCAATCTTGATTTCATCAGACCAGAACATCTTGTTTCTCATGGTCTGAGAGTCCTTTAGGAGCCTTTTTGCAAACTCTAAGCGGTGTCATGTGGCTTTTACTGAGGAGTGGCTTCCGTCTGGCCACTCTACCGAAAAGGCCTGATTGGTGGAGTGCTGCAGAGATGGTTGTCCTTCTGGAAAGTTTTCCCATCTCCACAGAGGAACTCTGGAGCTCTATCAGAGTGACCATTAGGTTCTTGGTCACCTCCCTGACTAAGGCCGTTCTCCCCCGATTGCTCAGTTTTTGGTGGTTCCAAACTTCTTCCATTTAAGAATTATGGAGGCCACTGTGTTCTTGCGGACCTTCAATGCTGCAGAAATGTTTTGGTGCCCTTCCCCAGATCTGTGCTTCGACACAATCCTGTCTTTGAGCTCTTCGGACAATTCCTTCGACCTCATGGCTTGGGTTTTTGCTCTGACATGCAATGTCAACTGTGGGATCTTATATAGACAGGTGTGTGCCTTTCCAAATCATGTCCAATCAATTGAATTTACCACAGGTGAACTCCGCTCTAGTTGTAGAAACATACTTATGTAAATAAGGTATTTCTGTTTGTGTTTTTAATAATGAAACCTGTTTTTCTTTGTCATTATGTGGTATTGTGATGTCATTATGGGGTATTGTGATGTCATTATGGGGTATTGTGATGTCATTATGGGGTATTGTGATGTCATTATGGGGTATTGTGTGATTGATGAGGATTATTTTTTGTTTAATCCATGAGAGAATACGACTGTATTCTGAAAGGTTTGATACATATAATACATGACTTAGGCTCGCAGGTTTTTCAGTATCATAGATTACATTACACAGTTGTTCACTCCACCCCACCCACCCTCTCTCCTCCCTTCATTTTTATCCACAACGCAGATAGCCCTTTTCCTGTCTCTATCAGTCTGGACAGTCTCAGAAAAGACTTCCTTAATTCTTGAAGGAAGTTCAGAAACAAGGCATGCAGGGAGGGAGGGAGAGAGAGAGAGAGAGAGGGGGAGAGAGGGAGAGAGAGGGGGAGAGAGAGGGGAGGGAGAGAGAGGGGGAGAGAGAGAGGGAGGGAGAGAGAGGGGGAGAGAGAGAGGGAGGGAGAGAGAGGGGAGAGAGAGAGAGAGAGAGAGAGAGAGAGAGAGAGAGAGAGAGAGAGAGAGGGGGAGAGAGGGGGAGAGAGGGAGAGAGTAGTTTTGGCTGAACTCCACAGATACAGGCTCTGACGGAGCAGATTTTGTAAATATTTGTTTATTTAACTAGGCAAGTCAGTTAAGAACAAATCCTTATTTTCAATGACGGCCTACCGGGAAACAGTGGGTTAACTGCCTTGTTCAGGGGCAGAACAGCATATGTTTTCTAAAGGAAATAGCTGTAATGGGAGGAGATTATTGGCTATTGTCTAAATGGGGACGTGAAGACAGACAGGAAGTAAGAAGTGACCTTACATACACTGAGGTGAAAATGTTTATGTGTGTGTGCTTGCGTGTGTGTTTTCATGGGGAGTGCGTGCTCACAGAGTTAGAGAAAGTGGCTCAAATTAGGGCTTAGAGAGAGAGACATTCAAAGTCGAGGGTTAGAGAGAGAGACACTCAAAGTCGAGGGTTAGAGAGAGAGACACTCAAAGTCGAGGGCTAGAGACTCAGTCCTGATGTCATTAGTAAGGGAATCATTATGTCCTGATGTCATTAGTAAGGGAATCATTATGTCATTAGTAAGGGAATCATTATGTCCTGATGTCATTAGTATAGGGAATCATTATGTCCTGATGTCATTAGTAAGGGAATCATTATGTCCTAATGTCATTAGTATAGGGAATCATTATGTCCTAATGTCATTAGTAAGGGAATCATTATGTCCTGATGTCATTAGTATAGGGAATCATTATGTCATTAGTAAGGGAATCATTATGTCATTAGTAAGGGAATCATTATGTCCTGATGTCATTAGTATAGGGAATCATTATGTCCTGATGTCATTAGTATAGGGAATCATTATGTCATTAGTAAGGGAATCATTATGTCATTAGTAAGGGAATCATTATGTCCTGGTGTCATTAGTAAGGGAATCATTATGTCATTAGTAAGGGAATCATTATGTCATTAGTAAGGGAATCATTATGTCCTGATGTCATTAGTAAGGGAATCATTATGTCATTAGTAAGGGAATCATTATGTCATTAGTAAGGGAATCATTGAACTTCCGGCGCCGACTGAGATGGCCGCCTCGCTTCGCGTTCCTAGGAAACTATGCAGTTTTTTGTTTTTTTACGTGTTATTTCTTACATTAGTACCCCAGGTCATCTTAGGTTTCATTACATACAGTCGAGAAGAACTACTGAATATAAGATCAGCGTCAACTCACCATCAGTACGACCAAGAATATGTTTTCCGCGACGCGGATCCTGTGTTCTGCCTTACAAACAGGACAACGGAATGGATCGCATGCAGCGACCCAAGGAAACGACTCCGAAAAAGAGGGAAACGCGGCGGTGTTCTGGTCAGACTCCGGAAAAGGGCACATCGCGCACCACTTCCCAGTATTCTTCTTGCCAATGTCCAGTCTCTCGACAACAAGGTTGATGAAATCCGAGCAAGGGTGGCATTCCAGAGGGACATCAGAGACTGCAACGTTCTCTGCTTTACGGAGACATGGCTTACTGGGAAAACGCTATCCAGGGCGGTGCAGCCAACGGGTTTCTCCACGCATCGCGCCGACAGAACAAACATCTCTCTGGTAAGAAGAGTGGAGGGGGCGTATGCCTCATGACTAACGGGACATGGTGTGATGAAGAAAACATACAGGAACTCAAATCCTTCTGTTCACCTGATTTAGAATTCCTCACAATCAAATGTAGACCGCATTATCTTCCAAGAGAATTCTCTTCGATTATAATCACAGCCGTATATATCCCCCCCCAAGCAGACACATCGATGGCTCTGAACGAACTTTATTTAACTCTTTGCAAACTGGAAAACATTTATCCGGAGGCTGCATTCATTGTAGCTGGGGATTTTAACAATCTGAAAACAAGACTCCCTAAATTTTATCAGCATATAGATTGCGCAACCAGGGGTGGTAAAACCTTGGATCATTGTTACTCTAACTTCCGCGACGCATATAAGGCCCTGCCCCGCCCCCCTTTCGGAAAAGCTGACCACGACTCCATTTTGCTGATCCCTGCCTACAGACAGAAATTAAAACAAGAGGCTCCCACGCTGAGGTCTGTCCAACGCTGGTCAGAACAAGCTGACTCTACACTCCAAGACTGCTTCCATCACGTGGACTGGGACATGTTTCGTATTGCGTCAGATGGGAATATTGACGAATACGCTGATTCGGTGTGCGAGTTCATTAGAACGTGCGTCGAAGATGTCGTTCCCATAGCAACGATAAAAACATTCCCTAACCAGAAACCGTGGATTGATGGCAGCATTCGCGTGAAACTGAAAGCGAACCACTGCTTTTAATCAGGGCAAGGTGTCTGGCAACATGACTGAATACAAACAGTGCAGCTATTCCTCCGTAAGGCTATCAAACAAGCTAAGCGTCAGTACAGAGACAAAGTGGAATCTCAATTCAATGGCTCAGACACAAGAGGCATGTGGCAGGGTCTACAGTCAATCACGGACTACAAGATGAAATCCAGCCCAGTCACGGACCAGGATGTCTTGCTCCCAGGCAGACTAAATAACTTTTTTGCCCGCTTTGAGGACAATACAGTGCCACTGACACGGCCTGCAACGGAAACATGCAGTCTCTCCTTCACTGCAGCCGAGGTGAGTAAGACATTTAAACGTGTTAACCCTAGCAAGGCTGCAGGCCCAGACGGCATCCCCAGCCGCGCCCTCCGAGCATGCGCAGACCAGCTGGCCGGTGTGTTTACGGACATATTCAATCAATCCCTATACCAGTCTGCTGTTCCCACATGCTTCAAGAGGGCCACCATTGTTCCTGTTCCCAAGAAAGCTAAGGTAACTGAGCTAAACGACTACCGCCCCGTAGCACTCACTTCCGTCATCATGAAGTGCTTTGAGAGACTAGTCAAGGACCATATCACCTCCACCCTACCTGACACCCTAGACCCACTCCAATTTGCTTACCGCCCAAATAGGTCCACAGACGATGCAATCTCAACCACACTGCACACTGCCCTAACCCACCTGGACAAGAGGAATACCTATGTGAGAATGCTGTTCATCGACTACAGCTCGGCATTCAACACCATAGTACCCTCCAAGCTCGTCATCAAGCTCGAGACCTTGGGTCTCGACCCCGCCCTGTGCAACTGGGTACTGGACTTCCTGACGGGCCGCCCCCAGGTGGTGAGGGTAGGCAACAACATCTCCTCCCCGCTGATCCTCAACACTGGGGCCCCACAAGGGTGCGTTCTGAGCCCTCTCCTGTACTCCCTGTTCACCCACGACTGCGTGGCCACGCACGCCTCCAACTCAATCATCAAGTTTGCGGACGACACAACAGTGGTAGGCTTGATTACCAACAACGACGAGACGGCCTACAGGGAGGAGGTGAGGGCCCTTGGAGTGTGGTGTCAGGAAAATAACCTCACACTCAACGTCAACAAAACTAAGGAGATGATTGTGGACTTCAGGAAACAGCAGAGGGAACACCCCCCTATCCACATCGATGGAACAGTAGTGGAGAGGGTAGCTAGTTTTAAGTTCCTCGGCATACACATCACAGACAAACTGAATTGGTCCACTCACACTGACAGCGTCGTGAAGGCTGAAGAAATTCGGCTTGTCACCAAAAGCACTCACAAACTTCTACAGATGCACAATCGAGAGCATCCTGGCGGGCTGTATCACCGCCTGGTACGGCAACTGCTCCGCCCTCAACCGTAAGGCTCTCCAGAGGGTAGTGAGGACTGCACAACGCATCACCGGGGGCAAACTACCTGCCCTCCAGGACACCTACACCACCCGTTGTTACAGGAAGGCCATAAAGATCATCAAGGACATCAACCACCCGAACCACTGCCTGTTCACCCCGCTATCATCCAGAAGGCGAGGTCAGTACAGGTGCATCAAAGCTGGGACCGAGAGACTGAAAAACAGCTTCTATCTCAAGGCCATCAGACTGTTAAATAGCCACCACTAACATTGAGTGGCTGCAGCCAACACACTGACACTGACCCAACTCCAGCCATTTTAATAATGGGAATTGATGGAAATGATGTAAATATATCACTAGCCACTTTAAACAATGCTACCTTATATAATGTTACTTACCCTACATTATTCATCTCATATGCATATGTATATACTGTACTCTACAACATCGACTGCATCCTTATGTAACACATGTATCACTAGCCACTTTAACTATGCCACTTTGTTTACTTTGTCTACACACTCATCTCATATGTATATACTGTACTCGATACCATCTACTGTATGCTGCTCTGTACCATCACTCATTCATATATCCTTATGTACATGTTCCTTATCCCCTTACACTGTGTATAAGACAGTAGTTTTGGAATTGTTAGTTAGATTACTTGTTGGTTATCACTGCATTGTCGGAACTAGAAGCACAAGCATTTCGCTACACTCGCATTAACATCTGCTAACCATGTGTATGTGACAAATAAAATTTGATTTGATTTGATTTGATTTGATTATGTCCTGATGTCATTAGTAAGGGAATCATTATGTCATTAGTAAGGGAATCATTATGTCATTAGTAAGGGAATCATTATGTCCTGATGTCATTAGTAAGGGAATCATTATGTCCTGATGTCATTAGTATAGGGAATCATTATGTCCTGATGTCATTAGTAAGGGAATCATTATGTCCTGATGTCATTAGTAAGGGAATCATTATGTCCTGATGTCATTAGTATAGGGAATCATTATGTCCTGATGTCATTAGTATAGGGAATCATTATGTCCTGATGTCATTAGTATAGGGAATCATTATGTCCTGATGTCATTAGTATAGGGAATCATTATGTCCTGATGTCATTAGTAAGGGAATCATTATGTCCTGATGTCATTAGTATAGGGAATCATTATGTCCTGATGTCATTAGTATAGGGAATCATTATGTCCTGATGTCATTAGTAAGGGAATCATTATGTCCTGATGTCATTAGTATAGGGAATCATTATGTCCTGATGTCATTAGTAAGGGAATCATTATGTCCTGATGTCATTAGTAAGGGAATCATTATGTAATTAGTAAGGGAATCATTATGTCCTGATGTCATTAGTATAGGGAATCATTATGTCCTGATGTCATTAGTATAGGGAATCATTATGTCCTGATGTCATTAGTAAGGGAATCATTATGTCCTGATGTCATTAGTAAGGGAATCATTATGTCATGATGTCATTAGTAAGGGAATCATTTTGACTGTGTGTCCACTGCTGTTATCACCATATATCCTTGTTGCTGTTTCATCTCCCAAGTGAAACTTGATCAATGACAACTTGATCAATGACTGCTTGATCAATGACTGCTTGATCAATGACTGCTTGATCAATGACTGCTTGATCAATGACTGCTTGATCAATGACTGCTTGATCAATGACTGCTTGATCAATGACTACTTGATCAATGACTGCTTGATCAATGACTGCTTGATCAATGACTGCTTGATCAATGACTGCTTGATCAATGACTGCTTGATCAATGACTGCTTGATTAATGACTACTTGATCAATGACTACTTGATCAATGACTACTTGATCAATGACTACTTGACCAATGACTACTTGACCAATGACAACTTGATCAATGACTACTTGATCAATGACAACTTGATCAATGACAACTTGATCAATGACTACTTGACCAATGACTACTTGACCAATGACAACTTGATCAATGACAACTTGATCAATGACAACTTGATCAATGACTGCTTGATCAATGACTGCTTGATCAATGACTGCTTGATCAATGACTGCTTGATCAATGACTGCTTGATCAATGACTACTTGATCAATGACTACTTGACCAATGACTACTTGACCAATGACAACTTGATCAATGACTACTTGATCAATGACAACTTGATCAATGACAACTTGATCAATGACTACTTGACCAATGACTACTTGACCAATGACAACTTGATCAATGACAACTTGATCAATGACAACTTGATCAATGACTGCTTGATCAATGACTGCTTGATCAATGACTGCTTGATCAATGACTGCTTGATCAATGACTGCTTGATCAATGACTGCTTGATCAATGACTACTTGATCAATGACTGCTTGATCAATGACTGCTTGATCAATGACTGCTTGATCAATGACTGCTTGATCAATGACTGCTTGATCAATGACTGCTTGATCAATGACTACTTGATCAATGACTACTTGATCAATGACTACTTGACCAATGACTACTTGACCAATGACAACTTGATCAATGACTACTTGATCAATGACAACTTGATCAATGACTACTTGACCAATGACTACTTGACCAATGACAACTTGATCAATGACAACTTGATCAATGACAACTTGATCAATGACTACTTGATCAATGACAACTTGATCAATGACTACTTGATCAATGACTACTTGATCAATGACTACTTGATCAATGCCTGCTTGATCAATGACTACTTGATCAATGACATTGTTGGAGTACAAACAGCCAACAGAACTACAGTTCTATGTTAGCTGGAAAACGCTGCTAGATCATGTTTTAGGGTTTTGGAGTTCATTTGAATATTATAATTATTATTAAGTAATCATGTTTTTAGCACTCCCAGGTGCACAAGTCCATCCATGTATACTGTACCCCATCCTATTACTATTGGTTACAGTAATAACAATGGTTATAACTGGTTATAACTCTTAGGACCCGTGTTTTGACAGGTAACCAATAGTATTTGGAGTTGTGCACCTGTCATAAGAAGGGTCCTAAGTGTTATAAACCATTAATAACCATTGTTATTAATACATGAATAATGTTATTAATAACAATGGTTATAACTGTTTATAACACTTAGGACCCTTCTTATGACAGGTGAACAAGTCCATGTCTATTATTGGTAATCCTGTAGTTATAGCGTTAGTTATAACACTGTTATGACAGTTGAACAAGTCCATGTCTATTATTGGTAATCCTGTAGTTATAGCGTTAGTTATAACACTGTTATGACTGTGTTCTTAATGACAGGTGAACAAGTCCATCATGTCTATTATTGGTAATCCTGTAGTTATAGCGTTAGTTATAACACTGTTATGACAGTTGAACAAGTCCATGTCTATTATTGGTAATCCTGTAGTTATAGCGTTAGTTATAACACTGTTATGACTGTTGAACAAGTCCATGTCTATTATTGGTAATCCTGTAGTTATAGCGTTAGTTATAACACTGTTATGACAGTTGAACAAGTCCATGTCTATTATTGGTAATCCTGTAGTTATAGCGTTAGTTATAACACTGTTATGACTGTTGAACAAGTCCATCATGTCTATTATTGGTAATCCTGTAGTTATAGCGTTAGTTATAACACTGTTATGACAGTTGAACAAGTCCATGTCTATTATTGGTAATCCTGTAGTTATAGCGTTAGTTATAACACTGTTATGACAGTTGAACAAGTCCATGTCTATTATTGGTAATCCTGTAGTTATAGCGTTAGTTATAACACTGTTATGACTGTTGAACAAGTCCATGTCTATTATTGGTAATCCTGTAGTTATAGCGTTAGTTATAACACTGTTATGACTGTTGAACAAGTCCATCATGTCTATTATTGGTAATCCTGTAGTTATAGCGTTAGTTATAACACTGTTATGACAGTTGAACAAGTCCATGTCTATTATTGGTAATCCTGTAGTTATAGCGTTAGTTATAACACTGTTATGACTGTTGAACAAGTCCATCATGTCTATTATTGGTAATCCTGTAGTTATAGCGTTAGTTATAACACTGTTATGACTGTGTTCTTAATGACAGGTGAACAAGTCCATCCAGGTGAATCCTGGTTATAGCGTGTTATAACACTGTTAGACATTGATCTGATGGCCACCAACGGAGTTATGACTGTTGAACAAGTCCATCATGTCTATTATTGGTAATCCTGTAGAACATCACTTTACCCTGGGGGTGAACAAGTCCATCCAGGTGAACTGTGTGTTGATCTGTGTGTGTGTGAACATCCTTTACCCTGGGGGTGAGTGTGTGTGTGTGTGTGTGTGTGTGTGTGTGTGTGTGTGTGTGTGTGTGTGTGTGTGTGTGTGTGTGTGTGTGTGTGTGTGTGTGTGTGTGTGTGTGTGTGTGTGTGTGTGTGTGTGTGTGTGTGTGTGTGTGTGTGTAACCATGTATCTGTGATCTCCAGACCTGCCTGTGGGTCGCGAGTCCCTACTGGTGCTGCTGAAGAAACTCATCAAGTACATCCAGATCAAGGTAGCTGTGTGTGTGTAGTGTGTGTGTGTGTGTGTTTTATTGTCTGGCCATATCTTCAGTCATATATATTTAACTTCTGTCTCACCTTTTACCCCCAACCTCTCATTTGTTGTTGTTATGTTTTAGTATGTCTCTGGATTCTCCTACACCAAAATACCCCTCACCTTCATCAGTAAGTTCATCATTACCGTCTTCATCGTCGTCGTCGATTGTTCTGAACATTACATTTAACATTTTACATTTAAGTCATTTAGCAGACGCTCTTATCCAGAGCGACTTACAAATTGGTGCATTCACCTTATGACATCCAGTGGAACAGCCACTTTACAATAGTGCATCTAAATCTTTTAAGGGGGAGGGGGTGAGAAGGATTACTTTATCCTATCCCTACCAACATCGACGTAATACCAGCTTTTGTTCGTTTTGTTTTGCAGAGAGGACAATCACCACGACAACTCACGTCCGAGCGGAATCGCACGTGGATTCAGGTAAACAGATGTTTATGTTTCATATAATAGAATCTCGTCGGTCCTGCGGCGGCCGTGTGTGTTACTATAGCAACCTGGCAACTTTGCCAAGGGGTTTGGATCTCATAATGGCTCAAGTGTCGGACAAGTGGTTGCTCTGATAGACAGCGGCTGATCCAGTAGTTTATCTTCCATGTGGAATGTTGACCTCTGTCCGTCCCACCTCTGTCCATCCCATGTGGAATATTGACCTCTGTCCCTCCCATGTGGAATATTGACCTCTGTCCCTTCCATGTGGAATGTTGACCTCTGTCCGTCCCATGTGGAATATTGACCTCTGTCCATCCCATGTGGAATATTGACCTCTGTCCCTCCCATGTGGAATGTTGACCTCTGTCCCTCCCACCTCTGTCCATCCCATGTGGAATATTGACCTCTGTCCCTCCCATGTGGAATATTGACCTCTGTCCCTCCCATGTGGAATATTGACCTCTGTCCCTCCCACCTCTGTCCATCCCATGGTGAGGTATTGATCTCTTGTTGATCCCATGTGGAATATTGTCTCTTGTTGATGAGGAATTGGTCTCTTGTCCCTCCCATGTGGAATATTGGTCTCTTTCCCTCCCATGATGAATATTGAGCTGTCCCTCCCATGTGGAATATTGACCTCTGTCCGCCAATGTGGATCTTGACCTTTGTCCCTCCCATGCCCAATAACGTGACCCTGGCCCTCCCATGTGGAAACAGCAATGTGACCTCTAGTTTGTCCCTATTTGGAATATTGACCTCTGTCCCTCCCATGTGGAATATTGACCTGCAATTGCTCCCATTTGGAATATTAATGGTACCTACAGTCCCTCCCATGTGGAATATTGAAATGCTTCATGAGCTGTCCCTTCCATATGGAATATTGAACTCTGTCCCTCCCATGTGGAATATTGACCTCCATCCCTCCCATGTGGAATATTGACCTCTGTCCCTCCAGTGGAATTTGACCTCTGTCCCTCCCATGTGGAATATTGACCTCTGTCCCTCCCATCTGGAATATTGACCTCTGTCCCTCCCTGTGGAATATTGTCCATCTCTCCCATGTGTTCTAATATTGACCTTGTCCCTCCCATGTGGAATATTGACCTCTGTCCATCCCATGTGTTCTGAATATTGACCTTGTCCATCCCATGTGGAATTCTGACCTGTGGGTCCGTCCATGTGGAATATTGATTCTGTCCCTCCCTGTGGAATATTGACCATCCTGTTGATAATGTTCCAGCCTCTAAGGTTGTCCATCTTTTGATGAGTGTTCTGATTCTCTTCTCTGATGAGGTAATTGGTCTCTTGTTGGTGAGGTAATTGGTCTCTTGTTGATGAGGTAATTGGTCTCTTGTTGATGAGCTAATTGGTCTCTTGTTGATGAGGTTGTCCATTGTCCATCTCTGTCTCTTGTTGATGAGCTCTTGAGCTGTCATCTGTATTGTGTTCTAATATCTCTGTGGGTTGTCCATCTGTCCTTTTGTGTTCTGAGCCCAATCTCGTGAGCCTGGCCATCTGTATTGTGTTCAGCAATGTGTGGGTAACTAGTTTGGTGTAGGCTATTTAGGAAGTAAGACTGATGGGTTGTCCATCCCTTTATTGTGTTCTGACATCTGCAATTGGGTTGTCCATCTCATTTTTGGAATAGTCAAATAATGGTATACAGTATTGCCCATTGATTCTTGAAGAATGTAACTTAGAAATGCTTCATGAGCTTAGTTCAACTGTCGTATCCATCAGAACCCAAAGTATAATCCTGATTGACTCCAGATGGTTCCAAGAACTTATTTCAAATGTAACCCAGAGAACTCTAGCCGTGGTTTTCTATCTGGTTGAGAGCTGTTCAGACAGCTGAGGTTTGTAGAGGTCTATGTATCTGAAAGGTGTGTTCTGATTCCAGCTATCTCTGTAGGTTGTCCATCTCTTTATTGTGTTCTGATTCCAGCTATCTCTGTGGGTTGTCCATCTCTTTATTGTGTTCTAATATCTCTGTGGGTTGTCCATCTCCTTATTGTGTTCTGATTCCAGCTATCTCTGTGGGTTGTCCATCTCTGTATTGTGTTCTGATATCTCTGTGGGTTGTCCATCTCTGTATTGTGTTCTGATATCTCTGTGGGTTGTCCATCTCTTTATTGTGTTCTGACATCTCTGTGGGTTGTCCATCTCTTTATTGTGTTCTGATTCCAGCTATCTCTGTAGGTTGTCCATCTCTTTATTGTGTTCTGATTCCAGCTATCTCTGTGGGTTGTCCATCTCTTTATTGTGTTCTAATTCCAGCTATCTCTGTGGGTTGTCCATCTCTTTATTGTGTTCTAATTCCAGCTCTCTGTGGGTTGTCCATCTCTTTATTGTGTTCTAATTCCAGCTATCTCTGTGGGTTGTCCATCTCTTTATTGTGTTCTAATTCCAGCTATCTCTGTGGGTTGTCCATCTCTTTATTGTGTTCTGATTCCAGCTATCTCTGTGGGTTGTCCATCTCTTTATTGTGTTCTGATTCCAGCTATCTCTGTGGGTTGTCCATCTCTTTATTGTGTTCTAATTCCAGCTTTCTCTGTGGGTTGTCCATCTCTTTATTGTGTTCTAATTCCAGCTATCTCTGTGGGTTGTCCATCTCTTTATTGTGTTCCGATATCTCTGTAGGTTGTCCATCTCTTTATTGTGTTCTGATTCCAGCTTTCTCTGTGGGTTGATCTGATCTCAGATCTGTCATCCTTCAGCTGTTCAAGGCTCTAATAGAAACTGACTTATGCTTCAGCACTGAATATCATCAGGGATATAAAATAGTGCCTCTTCACTCCAGAAATGCGGTTGTCCATAGCTGATTGAAGGCTAGTTTTAGTAACAATGAGGGGTTCACAGGGTTTTTTGGAAGGGATAAGATAGAAGGCTTCTAATGGGTTCACATGGGTAGCAGTGGGTTCTCACTCATACCATTCTTTATCAACCTTTTGTATTGATAAATGGTTGGTTGTTAATCAGTACATTTCTCCCATTTCCAATGTATCTTTGCGGGGGTTATAGACCCTTCAGATGCTGAGGATTTAATCCATCTGTCTTCCTCTCCAGTGCCTGAAATCACCAAGGTGACCAGAGTGATCGAAGGAGAGCCGACCCTCACCAAGGTTACGAGACGCATCGAGGGAGTACCGTCCGTCACCAAGGTTACCAGGGTCATCGAGGGCAAACCCACTATCACCAAGGTTACCAGAGTTGTCGAGGGCGAACCCGCTATCACCAAGGTTACCAGGGTCATCGAGGGCGAACCCGCTATCACCAAGGTTACCAGGGTCATCGAGGGCGAACCCACAATCACCAAGGTTACAAGAGTTGTCGAGGGCAAACCCGCTATCACCAAGGTTACAAGAGTTGTCGAGGGTGAGCCTGCCTTCAACAAGGTTACCAGGGTCATCGAGGGAGAACCAAGAATTACCAAGGTTACCAGGGTCATCGAAGGAGTGCCTTCCATCACAAAGGTCACCAGAGTTATTGAGAGTAAGTTCCCATGTTTCCAAAATGTTGGATCTGGAACATTGGCTCACAGCAAGGCCGTGGCTAAGGCTTGGGTTGGTCAATTTGTGGGTTAGGATAGCATTTGAAAGATTTGCTTGAGAAGCAAACGAAAGTTTGGGACTCACAGCTCTCTGACGTCACATTGAGGATAGTTGAATGTAAATATGACATTGACCTGCTGCCGGGTTGAGTTAGATTACAGTGGGAGACATAAATAACTCCTCTATATCCTCTCACACAGCTCCCCGTGGTTCCTCCGATGGAAGGCTGAAGACTGAAGGAGACATCAACGAGATGCTTGAGGAAGGTCAGTAAAGATTTGCTACTTTATTCCTTCAGATGTAGTACTTCAATAAATAATCCATAGTGTTATATCTATTTATATCAAACGTATACAGATGCTGTTTCTTAATTTGATCATCCTGCGGTGCGAAGGTGGTGTATTGGAGATTTAAAAACACTTCTAACGTTTGTAATTTCCACTTTAATATTTCAGACTTGATTTACCGTTAAAAAGAAATGTCCGGGAATTATTATCCACATAACGATTTACATTTCCTGTTCCTGCACCTTTATTTTACTGCTGTAGCAAACTGGCTCAAATTAAGATGCGGCATCTGTATCAATGTATGGACGTCTTTAAACAATATAAGGTATAGACGTCAATGTATGTTAAGACGAAGAGGAGGAAAACCCTTACACTACAGACGTCAATGTATGTTAAGACGAAGAGGAGGAAAACCCTTACACTACAGACGTCAATGTATGTTAAGACGAAGAGGAGGAAAACCCTTACACTACAGACGTCAATGTATGTTGAGACGAAGAGGAGGAAAACCCTTACACTACAGACGTCAATATATGTTAAGACGAAGAGGAGGAAAACCCTTACACTACAGACGTCAATGTATGTTGAGACGAAGAGGAGGAAAACCCTTACACTACAGACGTCAATGTATGTTAAGACGAAGAGGAGGAAAACCCTTACACTACAGACGTCAATGTATGTTGAAATTTTATAGACCTCAACGTTAAGTTAACATTCCCCAGACGTCAATTTATGTTAACAATATAATGATATATTCTCATCATGTCCCTCATTTCCTCAGGGATATATATATATATATATATATATATATAGTTGAATAATATTTCATGCAAAGCCTTTGCATGTTTGCCATTGGAGAAAAGGCATCTACTCCTAATATGGGCCATATAGCTTTGTAACATGTTGACCAGTTGTTGATGGAGCTTTACATACATGCACGTCGCCTAGTCATGTTGTATGTGACACGTTGGTGTAATCCATCACGTTTGTGCTACGTTACGTTGAAAGCCTGAGAACTGTTGGTGAAGCCTCTCCTGTTCCCAAATACTAATGTTGGACAACTTTCAATCCATCAACAATGTGTTTCGTGTTTTCTTGTAACTACTTTAAGAATTGGCAGGTGCAGTGTATTGAGATACTGTCCGTCAGATATCTCTGAAACAGACCTCCGCAGGGGAGCAGACATCAACTAGTGGGTTTTAGAGACCGAAACGGACCTTTGATCAAGAGCTTGATAATTAGTTGACAAGTTGAATCCGGTGTATTAGTTCTGGAATATTTGAAATACATCTGCATTCTGTTGTAGTCCATATTCTGTTGTAGTCCATATTCTGTTGTAGTCCATATTCTGTTGTAGTCCCATGTTCTGTTGTAGTCCATATTCTGTTGTAGTCCCATGTTCTGTTGTAGTCCATATTCTGTTGTAGTCCATATTCTGTTGTAGTCCCATGTTCTGTTGTAGTCCCATGTTCTGTTGTAGTCCATATTCTGTTGTAGTCCATATTCTGTTGTAGTCCCATGTTCTGTTGTAGTCCATATTCTGTTGTAGTCCATATTCTGTTGTAGTCCATATTCTGTTGTACATTTACATTTACATTTAAGTCATTTAGCAGACGCTCTTATCCAGAGCGACTTACAAATTGGTGCATTCACCTTATGACATCCAGTGGAACAGTCACTTTACAATAATGCATCTAAATCTTAAAGGGGGGGGGGAATACTTATCCTATCCTAGGTATTCCTTAAAGAGGTGGGGTTTCAGGTGTCTCCGGAAGGTGGTGATTGACTCCGCTGTCCTGGCGTCGTGAGGGAGTTTGTTCCACCATTGGGGGGCCAGAGCAGCGAACAGTTTTGACTGGGCTGAGCGGGAGCTGTACTTCCTCAGTGGTAGGGAGGCGAGCAAGCCAGAGGTGGATGAACGCAGTGCCCTTGTTTGGGTGTAGGGCCTGATCAGAGCCTGGAGGTACTGAGGTGCCGTTCCCCTCACAGCTCCGTAGGCAAGCACCATGGTCTTGTAGCGGATGCGAGCTTCAACTGGAAGCCAGTGGAGAGAACGGAGGAGCGGGGTGACGTGAGAGAACTTGGGAAGGTTGAACACCAGACGGGCTGCGGCGTTCTGGATGAGTTGAAGGGGTTTAATGGCACAGGCAGGGAGCCCAGCCAACAGCGAGTTGCAGTAATCCAGACGGGAGATGACAAGTGCCTGGATTAGGACCTGCGCCGCTTCCTGTGTGAGGCAGGGTCGTACTCTGTGGATGTTGTAGAGCATGAACCTACAGGAACGGGCCGCCGCCTTGATGTTGGTTGAGAACGACAGGGTGTTGTCCAGGATCACACCAAGGTTCTTAGCGCTCTGGGAGGAGGACACAATGGAGTTGTCAACCGTGATGGCGAGATCATGGAACGGGCAGTCCTTCCCTCGGGAGGAAGAGCAGCTCCGTCTTGCCGAGGTTCAGCTTGAGGTGGTGATCCGTCATCCACACTGATATGTCTGCCAGACATGCAGAGATGCGATTCGCCACCTGGTCATCAGAAGGGGGAAAGGAGAAGATTAGTTGTGTGTCGTCTGCATAGCAATGATAGGAGAGACCATGTGAGGTTATGACAGAGCCAAGTGACTTGGTGTATAGCGAGAATAGGAGAGGGCCTAGAACAGAGCCCTGGGGGACACCAGTGGTGAGAGCGCGTGGTGAGGAGACAGATTCTCGCCACGCCACCTGGTAGGAGCGACCTGTCAGGTAGGACGCAATCCAAGCGTGGGCCGCGCCGGAGATGCCCAACTCGGAGAGGGTGGAGAGGAGGATCTGATGGTTCACAGTATCGAAGGCAGCCGATAGATCTAGAAGGATGAGAGCAGAGGAGAGAGAGTTAGCTTTAGCAGTGCGGAGCGCCTCCGTGATACAGAGGAGAGCAGTCTCAGTTGAATGACTAGTCTTGAAACCTGACTGATTTGGATCAAGAAGGTCATTCAGAGAGAGATAGCGGGAGAGCTGGCCAAGGACGGCACGTTCAAGAGTTTTGGAGAGAAAAGAAAGAAGGGATACTGGTCTGTAATTGTTGACATCGGAGGGATCGAGTGTAGGTTTTTTCAGAAGGGGTGCAACTCTCGCTCTCTTGAAGACGGAAGGGACGTAGCCAGCGGTCAGTGATGAGTTGATGAGCGAGGTGAGGTAAGGGAGAAGGTCTCCGGAAATGGTCTGGAGAAGAGGGGAGGGGATAGGGTCAAGCGGGCAGGTTGTTGGGCGGCCGGCCGTCACAAGACACGAGATTTCATCTGGAGAGAGAGGGGAGAAAGAGGTCAGAGAACAGGGTAGGGCAGTGTGAGCAGAACCAGCGGTGTCGTTTGACTTAGCAAACGAGGATCGGATGTCGTCGACCTTCTTTTCAAAATGGTTGACGAAGTCGTCTGCAGAAAGGGAGGGGGGGGAGGAGGATTCAGGAGGGAGGAGAAGGTGGCAAAGAGCTTCCTAGGGTTAGAGGCAGATGCTTGGAATTTAGCGTGGTAGAAAGTGGCTTTAGCAGCAGAGACAGAGGAGGAAAATGTAGAGAGGAGGGAGTGAAAGGATGCCAGGTCCGCAGGGAGGCGAGTTTTCCTCCATTTCCGCTCGGCTGCCCGGAGCCCTGTTCTGTAAGCTCGCAATGAGTCATCGAGCCACGGAGCGGGAGGGGAGGACCGAGCCGGCCTGGAGGATAGGGGACATAGAGAGTCAAAGGATGCAGAGAGGGAGGAGAGGAGGGTTGAGGAGGCAGAATCAGGAGATAGGTTGGAGAAGGTTTGAGCGGAGGGAAGAGATGATAGGATGGAAGAGGAGAGAGTAGCGGGGGAGAGAGAGCGAAGGTTGGGACGGCACGATACCATCCGAGTAGGGGCAGTGTGGGAGGTGTTGGATGAGAGCGAGAGGGAAAAGGATACAAGGTAGTGGTCGGAGACTTGGAGGGGAGTTGCAATGAGGTTAGTGGAAGAACAGCATCTAGTAAAGATGAGGTCGAGCGTATTGCCTGCCTTGTGAGTAGGGGGGAAGGTGAGAGGGTGAGGTCAAAAGAGGAGAGGAGTGGAAAGAAGGAGGCAGAGAGGAATGAGTCAAAGGTAGACGTGGGGAGGTTAAAGTCGCCCAGAACTGTGAGAGGTGAGCCGTCCTCAGGAAAGGAGCTTATCAAGGCATCAAGCTCATTGATGAACTCTCCGAGGGAACCTGGAGGGCGATAAATGATAAGGATGTTAAGCTTGAAAGGGCTGGTAACTGTGACAGCATGGAATTCAAAGGAGGCGATAGACAGATGGGTAAGGGGAGAAAGAGAGAATGACCACTTGGGAGAGATGAGGATCCCGGTGCCACCACCCCGCTGACCAGAAGCTCTCGGGGTGTGCGAGAACACGTGGGCGGACGAAGAGAGAGCAGTAGGAGTAGCAGTGTTGTCTGTGGTGATCCATGTTTCCGTTAGTGCCAAGAAGTCGAGGGACTGGAGGGAGGCATAGGCTGAGATGAACTCTGCCTTGTTGACCGCAGATCGGCAATTCCAGAGGCTACCGGAGACCTGGAACTCCACGTGGGTCGTGCGCGCTGGGACCACCAGATTAGGGTGGCCGCGGCCACGCGGTGTGGAGCGTTTGTATGGTCTGTGCAGAGAGGAGAGAACAGGGATAAACAGACACATAGTTAACAGGCTACAGAAGAGGCTACGCTAATGCAAAGGAGATTGGAATGACAAGTGGACTACACGTCTCGAATGTTCAGAAAGTGAAGCTACGTAGCAAGAATCTTATTGACTAAAATGATTAAAATGATACAGTACTGCTGAAGTAGGCTAGCTGGCAGTGGGTGCGTTGTTGACACTACACTAATCAAGTCGTTCCGTTGAGTGTAATAGTTTCTACAGTGCTGCTATTCGGGGGCTAGCTGGCTAGCTAGTAGTGTTGTTTACGTTACGTTGCGTTAAAAGAACGACAATAGCTGGCTAGCTAACCTAGAAAATCGCTCTAGACTACACAATTATCTTTGATACAAAGACGGCTATGTAGCTAGCTACAATAATTACGCAATTATCTTTGATACAAAGACGGCTATGTAGCTAGCTGAGAAGAAATTGCTAAGATTAGACAAATCAAACCGTTGTGCTATAATGAAATATAATATAATGTAATATAATGAAATGTAAAAAGTTATACTACCTGCGGGAGCGAAGCGCCGATGCGACCACTCTCTCCAAGATCACCACCATCCACGGCAACCCGGTCCATGTTCTTTTCTAGTCCATATTTTATTGTAGTCACCAGGGTCGAGGGTATAGGACCAGGGTCGTACAGGACCAGGGTCGAGGGTACGGGACGAGGGTTGCGGGTACAGGACGAGGGTCGCGGCTACAGGACCAGGGTCGAGGGTACAGGACCAGGGTCGCGGCTACAGGACCAGGGTCGAGGGTACAGGACCAGGGTCGAGGGTCGCGGATACAGGACCAGGGTCGAGGGTCGCGGCTACAGGACCAGGGTCGAGGGTACAGGACCAGGGTCGAGGGTCGCGGGTACAGGACCAGGGTCGAGGGTCGCGGATACAGGACCAGGGTCGAGGGTCGAGGGTACAGGGTCGAGGGTACAGGACCAGGGTCGAGGGTACAAGACCAGGGTCGAGGGTACAGGACCAGGGTCGCGGGTACAGGACCAGGGTCGCGGGTACAGGACCAGGGTCGAGGGTACAGGACCAGAACTAGGGAGCTGTGTTCTACAGTGTGAAACCGTATCTGTGGATCCATGCATCCGCCATTTTGTGTCTAACAGCTCCAGTTTCCTCCCACAGGCCCGGAATTCTCTAAGATCACCACCATCCACGGCAACCCGGAAATGATCGACCAAGAGTCAGAGAGGATCACCAAACTAATCCAAGGTCAGAACCTACAATCTTTCAAATTGAAGTCCTAATCAAGACTTTCAGACCTGAAGACAAGTTGTCTCTGTTAAGCACCTTCCCCTAATTTAAACAACATACAAGCATGTAATCGTTAGGAAGGACATCCTCCCTGCATAGCGTTGCTAATGGCTTTTGCTTCAGAAATATGCAGATTTTGTAACACAGAAGGGTGTCAGGAAAGCCATTTTACAAAGTGTCTTGCGTTCTTGCATTGGGTACTTGCATAAGGTATAGATTGTGTGTGAGGCTGCATGTTCCATTTGAGTGATGTTTTGTTTTCTCTCTCTACAGGTGGAGGTGGTATAGGGGCCCCTGCCAAAAGAGCTCCTGGTAACTACAGAGACATGACAAGACACACACAGACACACACACATCAGTGAAATTACAACTCATTCACAACAGGTTCGTCAACAGCCCTACTTAACACTGATGATCAAAACAACAAATGATTGTTGTCAGCACTGTAAGACACTATGCAGACAGTCACCAAGTCAACAATATGCAGACAGTCACCAAGTCAACAATATGCAGACAGTCACCAAGTCAACAATATGCAGACAGTCACCAAGTCACCACTATGCAGACAGTCACCAAGTCACCAACTCAACAATATGCAGACAGTCACCAAGTCACCAAGTCAACACTATGCAGGCAGTCACCAAGTCAACAATATGCAGACAGTCACCAAGTCACCACTATGCAGACAGTCACCAAGTCACCAACTCAACAATATGCAGACAGTCACCAAGTCAACAATATGCAGACAGTCACCAAGTCACCAAGTCAACAATATGCAGACAGTCACCAAGTCAACAATATGCAGACAGTCACCAAGTCACCACTATGCAGACAGTCACCAAGTCACCAACTCAACAATATGCAGACAGTCACCAAGTCAACACTATGCAGACAGTCACCAAGTCAACAATATGCAGACAGTCACCAAGTCAACAATATGCAGACAGTCACCAACTCAACAATATGCAGACAGTCACCAAGTCAACAATATGCAGACAGTCACCAAGTCAACAATATGCAGACAGTCACCAAGTCAACAATATGCAGACAGTCACCAAGTCAACAATATGCAGACAGTCACCAAGTCAACAATATGCAGACAGTCACCAAGTCAAATATGCACAGTCACCAAGTCAACAATATGCAGACAGTCACCAAGTCAACAATATGCAGACAGTCACCAAGTCAACAATATGCAGACAGTCACCAAGTCAACAATATGCAGACAGTCACCAAGTCAACAATATACAGACAGTCACCAAGTCAACAATATGCAGACAGTCACCAAGTCAACAATATGCAGACAGTCACCAAGTCAACAATATGCAGACAGTCACCAAGTCACCAACTCAACAATATGCAGACAGTCACCAAGTCACCAACTCAACAATATGCAGACAGTCACCAAGTCACCAACTCAACAATATGCAGACAGTCACCAACAATATACAGACAGTCACCAACTCAACACTATGCAGACAGTCACCAAGTCAACACTATGCAGACAGTCACCAAGTCAACAATATGCAGACAGTCACCAACAATATGCAGACAGTCACCAAGTCACCAACTCAACAATATGCAGACAGTCACCAACTCAACAATATGCAGACAGTCACCAACTCAACAATATGCAGATAGTCCCTAAGTCTACCGATCAAATATCTGTTATCGTTGGAAAACCCTAACCTGTGATTCATACTGGTGGTCTCTACCTCTCTGTCTCTGTCTCTCTCTCTGTCTCTCTCTTTCCATTTATTTTTCTGTTATACTCTTATTTTTCCTTTCCATCTCTTCTTCCTCTTCCGTGACTTTTCTTCTGTCCATCTCTTTCTCTACAGTTGGTGTAAGGAGGAGGAAGGTAAGGCTGGTTAGACGCCACAACAACCAAAAGTCACATCCAGCCAAGACCAGTCCATACCAGTCCAGGCCTGCCCAGTCCATATCAGTCCAGCCCTGACCAGTCCATATCAGTCCAGTCCGGACCCGCCCAGACCAGTAAAGACCAGTCTAAACCAGTAAAACCAAACAAGTAAAGACCAAATAAAGACCAATCCAGACAAGTCCAGACCAGTAAAGACCAGTCCAGACCAGTAAAGACCAGTCCAAATCAAATCAAATCAAATGTATTTATAGAGCCCTTCGTACATCAGCTGATATCTCAAAGTGCTGTACAGAAACCCAGCCTAAAACCCCAAACAGCAAGCAATGCAGGTGTAGAAGCACGGTGGCTAGGAAAAACTCCATAGAAAGGCACGAACCTAGGAAGAAACCTAGAGAGGAACCAGGCTATGTGGAGTTCAGACCAGTAAAGACCAGTCCAGACCAGTAAAGACCAGTCCAGGCCAGTAAAGACCAGACCAGTAAAGACCAGTCCAGACTAGTAAAAACCGGTAATGACCAGTCTAGAGCAGACTAGCCCTGCAGGGATATCTTTACAGATCAACATAGAGACACTGCAAGGAGCTCGCCAAGGTATACAGCAACACAAAAACACTTTCTAAGTTCCCTTGATGGGAAACAAAAGGAAGAACCCATGTGGAACATCTATAACAATCAAGTAATCGCCCTGGGGAGCAAAAGAGGTTGAAAAGGTGTTGGAAATACGCATTTTTGGGGGTTGAAAAGACGTTGGAAATACATCGTTTCAACCAATTTTGCTCACTGGGCAGCGGTGAACAATGAAATCAACCTAGAGTGAATCAACTGGGCCAATGGTGTCGGACATGATGTTTTAACAATGCTAAGAGAATCAGTTATCCTACACGTAATGTTTGCACTGTATGCCAAGAAAGGAACTTTTATCAACTTTTATGAACTTTTGCTTTGGTATGGATGAGGTAGAACATTGGAAATAATAATTGTATGGTGGAAAAGAATAAACGTTTGTTTTTTGTTAATCACATGGTTTAATAGGGTGAAGACATTTTGTACGTTTTTTTATGGTGCTGGCATTCTGTATTGTGCATCTCGACCAATAGAAATGAAGCACTCTGTCTTATAGTTGCTTCTTGACCAATAAGACTTAAGCATTCTGATTTATGGATGCATCTCAACCAATTGAAATTAAGCAATACTTTTTATCCTTCAAAGATGCTGTAGTTATCGAAACTTGACAACCTACCAGGTTTCTTTAGTTTTACTTAGTTTTTAGTTTTTCCTGTTTCGATTACTGTTTTCTGGTTCATTTGTTGGGGTTTGTTATTGAGACTGTTGATGTTCAGTTGTACAATAAGACCTACCCAACATAGACCTACCCAACATAGACCTACCCAACATAGACCTACCCAACATAGACCTACCCAACATAGACCTACCCAACATAATACCTACCCAACATAGACCTACCCAACATAATACCTACCCAACATAATACCTACCCAACATAGACCTACCCAACATAGACATACCCAACATAGACCTACCCAACATAAGACCTACCCAACATAGACCTACACAACATAATACCTACCCAACATAGACCTACACAACATAATACCTACCCAACATAGACCTACACAACATAATACCTACCCAACATAGACCTAACCAACATAATACCTACCCAACATAGACCTACCCAACATAATACCTACCCAACATAGACCTACCCAACATAAGACCTAACCAACATGTATTGGAAATAAATGTTCAATAAATGTTTTTTTAATCATGTCTGGTCATATTTGTATTGTATTCAATCTTTATTTTAGCAGTCATTCCTATTGTTACTGAGGTGTCTTTTACAGAGGAACCCTGCACTACAAGCCCAGCAGCAATTACACAAAGACCATTACACAAAGACCATTACACAAAGACCATTACACAAAGACCATTACACAAAGACCATTAGACAAAGAACAATACACAAAGACCATTACACAAAGACCATTACACAAAGACCATTACACAAAGACCATTAGACAAAGACCATTTACTAAGTCCATTACACAAAGACCATTACACAAAGACCATTACACAAAGACCACAAGAGGAACCCTGCACGACAAGCCCAGCAGCAATTACATAAAGACCATTACACAAAGACCATTACACAAAGACCATTACACAAAGACCATTACACAAAGACCATTACACAAAGACTATTAGACAAAGACCATTACACAATTACACAAAGACCATTAGACAAAGACCATTAGACAAAGACCATTAGACAAAGACCATTACACAAAGACCATTACACAAAGACCATTAGACAAAGACCATTACACAAAGACCATTACACAAAGACCATTAGACAAAGACCATTACACAATTACACAAAGACCATTAGACAAAGACCATTACACAATTAGACAAAGACCATAACACAAAGACCATTAGACAAAGACCATTACACAAAGTCCATTACACAAAGACCATTAGACAAAGACCATTACACAATTACACAAAGACCATTACACAAAGTCCATTACACAAAGACCATTAGACAAAGACCATTACACAATTACACAAAGACCATTACACAATTAGACAAAGACCATTACACAATTAGACAAAGACCATTAGACAAAGACCATAACACAAAGACCATTAGACAAAGACCATTAGACAAAGACCATTAGACAAAGACCATAACACAAAGACCATTAGACAAAGACCATTAGACAAAGACCATAACACAAAGACCATTAGACAAAGACCATTAGACAAAGACCATTAGACAAAGACCATTTACTAAGTCCATTACACAAAGACCATTACACAAAGACCATTACACAAAGACCATTACACAAAGACCGCAAGAGGAACCCTGCACGACAAGCCCAGCAGCAATTACACAAAGACCATTACACAAAGACCATTACACAAAGACCATTACACAAAGACCATTAGACAAAGACCATTTACTAAGTCCATTACACAAAGACCATTAGACAAAGACCATTAGACAAATTCCATTACACAAAGTCCATTACACAAAGTACATTACACAAAGACCATTAGACAAAGACCATTAGACAAAGACCATAACACAAAGACCATTACACAATTAGACAAAGACCATTACACAAAGACCATTAGACAAAGACCATTAGACAAAGACCATTAGACAAAGACCATTACACAAAGACCATTAGACAAAGACAATTAGACAAAGACCATTAGACAAAGACCATTAGACAAAGACAATTAGACAAAGACAATTACACAAAGACCATTAGACAAAGACCATTAGACAAAGACCATGAGACAAAGACCATTAGACAAAGACAATTAGAGAAAGACCATTAGACAAAGACCATTAGACAATTAGACAAAGACCATTAGACAAAGTGAATTACACAAAGTGAAATACACATATAGTATACAGGATCAGAATACATGATGAGAATACATGATGAGAATATATGATTATAATACATGATTAGAATACGTGATTAGAATACATGATTAGAATACATAATAGGAATACATAATCAGAATACATGATTAGAATACGTGATTAGAATACATGATTAGAATACATGATTAGAATACATGATTAGAATACGTGATTAGAATACATGATTAGAATACATAATCAGAATACATGATTAGAATACATGATTAGAATACATGATTAGAATACATGATTAGAATACATGATTAGAATACATGATTAGAATACATAATCAGAATACATGATTAGAATACATGATTAGAATACATGATTAGAATACATGATTAGAATACATGATTAGAATACATAATCAGAATACATGATTAGAATACATGATTAGAATACATAATCAGAATACATGATTAGAATACATGATTAGAATACATGATTAGAATACATGATTAGAATACATAATCAGAATACATGATTAGAATACATGATTAGAATACATGATTAGAATACATGATTAGAATACATAATCAGAATTATTAGAATACATGATTAGAATACATGATTAGAATACATGATTAGAATACATAATTAGAATACATAATCAAAATACATGATTAGAATACATGATTAGAATACATGATTAGAATACATGATTAGAATACATGATTAGAATACATCATCAGAATACATGATTAGAATACATGATTAGAATACATGATTGGAATACATGATTAGAATACATCATTAGAATACATGATTAGAATACATGATTAGAATACATAATCAGAATACATGATTAGAATACATGATTGGAATACATGATTAGAATACATGATTAGAATACATAATAGGAATACATAATCAGAATACATGATTAGAATACGTGATTAGAATACATGATTAGAATACATAATCAGAATACATGATTAGAATACGTGATTAGAATACATGATTAGAATACATGATTAGAATACATAATCAGAATACATGATTAGAATACATAATCAGAATACATGATTAGAATACATGATTAGAATACATGATTAGAATACGTGATTAGAATACATGATTAGAATACATAATAGGAATACATAATCAGAATACATGATGAGAATATATGATTAGAATACGTGATTAGAATACATGATTAGAATACATGATTGGAATACATAATTAGAATACATGATTAGAATACATAATTAGAATACATGATTAGAATACATGATTGGAATACATAATTAGAATACATGATTAGAATACATGATTAGAATACATGATTGGAATACATAATTAGAATACATAATAGGAATACATAATTAGAATACATGATTAGAATACATAATAGGAATACATAATTAGAATACATGATTAGAATACATGATTGGAATACATAATTAGAATACATGATTAGAATACATGATTGGAATACATAATTAGAATACATGATTAGAATACATGATTAGAATACATTAGAATACATGATTAATACATAATTAGAATACATGATTAGAATACATGATTAGAATACATAATCAGAATACATGATTAGAATACATGATTGATTAGAATACATAATCAGAATTGATTAGAATACATGATTAATACGTGATTAGAATACATGAATACATGATTAATCAGAATTAGAATACATGACATGATTAGAATACATGATTAGAATACATAATCAGAATACATGATTAGAATACATGATTAGAATACATGATTGGAATACATGATTAGAATACATGATTAGAATACATGATTAGAATACATAATCAGAATACATCATCAGATTATATGACCAGAACTCCATGAGCATTAAGCAGAAGCACAAGCGTTTCGCTACACTTGCAATAACATCTGCTAACCATTTGTACGTGACCAATAACATCTGCTAGCCATGTGTATGTGACCAATAACATCTGCTAACCATGTGTATGTGACCAATAACATCTGCTAACCATGTGTATGTGACCAATAACATCTGCTAACCATGTGTATGTGACCAATAACATCTGCTAACCATGTGTATGTGACCAATAACATCTGCTAACCATGTGACCATTAACATCTGCTAACCATGTGTATGTGACCAATAACATCTGCTAACCATGTGTATGTGACCAATAACATCTGCTAACCATGTGTATGTGACCAATAACATCTGCTAACCATGTGTATGTGACCAATAACATCTGCTAGCCATGTGTATGTGACCAATAACCATGTGACCATTAAACCATCCATGTGTATGACCAATAACATCATGTGTATGTGACCAATAACATCTGCTAACCATGTGTATGTGACCAATAACATCTGCTAACCATGTGACCATTAACATCTGCTAACCATGTGTATGTGACCAATAACATCTGCTAGCCATGTGTATGTGACCAATAACATCTGCTAACCATGTGTATGTGACCAATAACATCTGCTAACCATGTGTATGTGACCAATAACATCTGCTAACCATGTGTATGTGACCAATAACATCTGCTAACCATGTGTATGTGACCAATAAAATGTGATTTGATTTGATGATCAGAACTCCATGATCAGAATATATGATCTGTCAAGTGACATCGCTAGAATTTGGGCTCCCGGGTGGCGCAGCGGTCTAAGGCACTGCACCTCAGCGCTAAAGGCGTCACTACAGACCCTGGTTAGATTCCAGGCTGTATCCCAGCGGTCTAAGGCACTGCATCTCAGCACTAGAGGCATCACTACATACCCTGGTTAGATTCCAGGCTGTATCCAGCGGTCTAAGGCACTGCATCTCAGCGGTAGAGGCATCACTACAGACCCTGGTTAGATTCCAGGCTGTATCACAACCGGCTGTGACTGGGAGTCCCGTAGGGCGGTGCACAATTGGCCCAGCGTCGTCCGGGTTTGGCCGGTGTAGGCCGTCATTGGCCCAGCGCCGTCCGGGTTTGGCTGGTGTAGGCCGTCATTGGCCCAGCACCGTCCGGGTTTGGCCGGTGTAGGCCGTCATTGGCCCAGCACCGTCCGGGTTTGGCCGGTGTAGGCCGTCATTGGCCCAGCGCCGTCTGGGTTTGGCCGGTGTAGGCCGTCATTGTAAATAAGAATTTGTTCTTAACTGACTTACCTAGTTAAATTTAAAAACCTTAAAATTACAAACAGAATCACATTGTTAACAGATCAAAAAAATCACAATTTTAAAAGGTTTTAAAATGCATGTACCCAATCCCAGATTGACCATTTTGACAATTCATAAAATCATCAAATCCCGAACTTGAAATCGGCACACATTCAAGACATTAACTCTGACTTCCGTGTCAACCAATCAGAGCCTGAACATTTGTGTAAAAAAAAAAAACGTTTCAGGTCAGTTTGCTCAGCATTTCATTTGTTGATCCTATAACCACAGGTCTGATTCAAACCTGTGTGTTGCATCCTCCTCGACCATGTGTTTGTATTGGATTGTTATATTTGTTTCCTGATTGAGTGGGCGTACCAGATGTGTATGACAATATACACATGGAGACACTTACGGGTCTTCAAAGGATAGTAAACACGTATTCATCTGTTTTAATAAATAGTCGTAAAACAGCAACAGTTATCATTACAAAGGATGGTATTAAATACCAGTCAATTTAAGGGCCGTTGGAGAACAAAACTAAATGTACTTGTCATTTTATACGAGACACTATTCATCCCTACTAATTCAACCACCCTACGTGACACTATTTATCCCTACTAATTCAACCAGCCTACGAGACACTATTCATCCCTACTAATTCAACCACCCTACGAGACACTATTCATCCCTACTAATTCAACCACCCTACGAGACACTATTCATCCCTACAAATTCAACCACCCTACGAGACACTATTCATCCCGACTAATTCAACCACCCTACGAGACACTATTCATCCCTACAAATTCAACCACCCCTGATTTTAATACTTCCACTTCACCAGAGTTGCCAATTCTGAAGTTGTGCTTGTTGAGTCCTGTGTGTCCAACGCTTCATTCTAACAGAGACACGAGTGCTGAGATTCCACAGCTCCAGGTCTTTACAGCAGAAAGTGTTGTCTCAGATGTCAGTTAGATCTGGCGGTGGATTCACATATCTATGGACGTGAAGAAGTGATTAATGACGATACGGTGATTTGTGTGTCAGTGGAGAGGATGACGTCACCCTCACTGGAGCCTGTATAGACTAAGAAGGCTGATGAAAGGAGAGAGGACTGATGTAGCTAGCTACCCCTCACACACGGTTGGGTTTGTCTGTCTGTCTGTCTGTCTGTCTGTCTGTCTGTCTGTCTGTCTGTCTGTCTGTCTGTCTGTCTGTCTGTCTGTCTGTCTGTCTGTCTGTCTGTCTGTCTGTCTGTCTGTCTGTCTGTCTGTCTGTCTGTCTGTCTGTCTGTCTGTCTGTCTGTCTGTCTGTCTGTCTGTCTGTCTGTCTGTCTGTCTGTCTGTCTGTCTGTCTGTCTGTCTGTCTGTCTGCCTGCCTGCCTGCCTGCCTGCCTGCCTGCCTGTCTGTCTGTCTGTCTGTCTGTCTGTCTGTCTGTCTGTCTGTCTGTCTGTCTGTCTGTCTGTCTGTCTGTCTGTCTGTCTGTCTGTCTGTGCGATGTGAGCCAATTCATAGAAGGGCGACAGGTATCCTAGTGGTTAACGTGTCGGGGCCCGTAATCAAAAGGCTGCTGGTTCCTGAGCTGACAAGGTGAAAAATCTGTCGATGTGTCCTTGAGCAGGATCACCCTAATTTACTCCAGGGGTTTAGTACCACTCTGATCTGACCTCTGTGCCCAGAGGGGGAGAGAGATGAGAGGTGAGTAGATTGTGTCCCAACTGTCACACATCGTCCCATGCTGTATAGCAGTGTGGTAACTAGTTAACACAGCCACAAAGTCATATTAATTTGCTAAAACCCACCAATATCTAAAACGTCTCTAAATAATAAAATCTAATTTTAAACCTAACCTTAACCCTAACCTCAAACCTAACCTTAACCCTAACCTCAAACCTAACCTTAACCCTAACCTCAAACCTAACCTTAACCCTAACCTCAAACCTAACCTTAACCCTAACCTCAAACCTAACCTTAACCCTAACCTCAAACCTAACCTTAACCCTAACCTCAAACCTAACCTTAACCCTAACCTCAAACCTAACCTTAACCCTAACCTCAAACCTAACCTTAACCCTAACCTCAAACCTAACCTTAACCCTAACCTCAAACCTAATCTTAACCCTAACCTCAAACCTAACCTTAATCACACCGCTAACCTGTTGCCTAACGCTAATTTGTTTCATAGATTGTTACAAAAAGCTGATCTGACTTTGTTGCTGTGTTATGGCTTGGGGGTAGAAGCTGTTCAGCAGTCTGATGGCTTGGGGGTAGAAGCTGTTCAGCAGTCTAATGGCTTGGGGATAGAAGCTGTTCAGCAGTCTGATGGCTTGGGGGTAGAAGCTGTTCAGCAGTCTAATGGCTTGGGGATAGAAGCTGTTCAGCAGTCTGATGGCTTGGGGGTAGAAGCTGTTCAGCAGTCTGATGGCTTGGGGGTAGAAGCTGTTCAGCAGTGGCTAATGGCTGATGGCTTGGGGTAGAAGCTGTTCAGCAGTCTGATGGCTTGGGGGTAGAAGCTGTTCAGCAGTCTGATGGTCTTATGGGGGGGTAGAAGCTGTTCAGCAGTCTTATGGCTTGGGGGTAGAAGCTGTTCAGCAGTCTTATGGCTTGGGGGTAGAAGCTGTTCAGCAGTCTTATGGCTTGGGGGTAGAAGCTGTTCAGCAGTCTAATGGCTTGGGGGTAGAAGCTGTTCAGCAGTCTTATGGCTTGGGGGTAGAAGCTGTCCAGGAGCCTTTTGGACCTGGACTTGGTGCTCCGGTACCGCTTGCCGTTAGGTAGCAGAGAGAACCGTTTTTTCCTGATTGAGTGGGCGTACCAGATGTGTATGACAATATACACATGGAGACACTTACGGGTCTTCAAAGGATAGTAAACACGTATTCATCTGTTTTAATAAATAGTCGTTAAACAGCAACAGTTATCATTACAAAGGATGGTATTAAATACCAGTCAATTTAAGGGCCGTTGGAGAACAAAACTAAATGTATTTGTCATTTATACGAGACACTATTCATCCCTACTAATTCAACCACCCTACTAGACACTATTCATCCCTACTAATTCAACCACCCTACGTGACACTATTTATCCCTACTAATTCAACCACCCTACGTGACACTATTCATCCCTACTAATTCAACCACCCTACGAGACACTATTCATCCCTACTAATTCAACCACCCTACGAGACACTATTCATCCCTACTAATTCAACCACCCTACGAGACACTATTCATCCCTACTAATTCAACCACCCTACGTGACACTATTAATCCCTACTAATTCAACCACCCTACTAGGCACTATTCATCCCTACTAATTCAACCACCCTTCTAGGCAGGGTTGCAAAGAAAAATCCATATCTCAGACTGGCCAATAAAAAGAAAAGATTAAGATGGACATTATATATATATATATACTGTATATTTTTATAGTGGAAAGTATTCAGACCCCTTGACTTTTTTCCACATTTTGTTCCATTGTATACATAGGGCTTCTGAGTGGCTCAGTGGTCTAAGACACTGCATCACAGTGCAAGAAGTGTCACTGCAGTACCTGGTTCGAATCCAGGCTGGTTAGATTACAGGCTTTATCGCTTCCAGCTGCAATTGCCACAATTGTCCGTGTGTAGGCTGTCACCGTAAATAATAATGTGTTCTTAACTGACTAGTTAAATAAATATATATACTCCCCATCTGGTTTGGCTATCATTTGTTTCTCAACAGGTCAATGACCCAACACACCTCCAGGCCAATAACTCAAATACACATGAAAACATGGAATGATCCAGGGAATCGAAAGAACATTACTCAGAGATGGACAAAAACAATATAACATTCATTTTGGGTGAGCCTTTCCTTTAACAAAGCCAGGCACAGAACACAACACAGGCATGAAGACAAACGTTAGTGAAAGAACAACGTTTAAAAAAATCTTTCTCACCGAGAGAAGTTCTGAGCACAAGTAAACAACACCTTATAACATCATCTAAGTTTGTTGGCAGAGCCTGAGGCGTGGTGTCTACATTCACTATGAGTGACGTGGTTCACTATGAGAACACGAAAACACAGCAAGTCAAAACATCCTAATTCTACCAGGGAAATGAAAATGTGCTCGTTCTAGCTTGTGGATTGGATATTTATGATCAAAACGTATCGTTGTTAATATGATAATGACTACATGTTGTTGCAGAGCCAGGGTGAAATCCCTTTTTAACTCAGCAACATTTGTGGGTTTTCGAGTAGGAACGGCTCGTTTAAGATGTCAATTGGGTTTAGGTCTGTTTGTCTGAGGAGATTGCATGGCTACGTGCTCAATTGTATACACCTGTCAGCAACGGGTGTAGCTGAAATAGACAAATCCACTCATTTGAAGGGATGTCCACATACCTTTGTATACATCGTGGCCAAAAGTGTTGAGAATGACACAATTTTTTATTTTCAAAGTCTGCTGCCTCAGTTTGTATGATGGCAAATTGCATAAACTCCAGAATGTTATGAAGAGTGATCAGATGAATTGCAAAAAACCTCCAAACGAGCTTCAATGCCATACAACTCTCCTTCCGTGACCTCCAACTGCTCTGAAACGCTAGTAAAACCAAATGCATGCTTTTCAACCGTTCGCTGCCAGCACCCGCCTGCCCGTCCAGCATCACTACTCTGGACAGTTCTGACTTAGAATATGTGGACAACTACAAATACCTAGGTGTCTGGCTAGACTGTAAACTCTCCTTACAGACTCTTATTAAACATCTCCAATCCAAAATTAAGTTTAGAAACGGCTTCCTATTTCACTGCAAAGCATCCTTCACTCACGCAGCCAAACATACCCTAGTAAAACTGACTATCCTACCAATCCTCGACTTTGGCAATGTCATCAACAAAATAGCTTCCAACACTCTACTCAGTAAACTGGATGCAGTCTATCACAGTGCCATCCATTTTGTCACCAAAGCCCCTTATACCACCCACTACTGCGACCTGTATGCTCTAGTTGGCTGGCCCTCACTAGATATTCGTCGCCAGACGCACTGGCTCCAGGTCATCTATAAGTCTATGCTAGGTAAAGCTCTGCCTTATCTCAACTCACTGGTCACCATAGCAACACCCACTCGTAGCAAGACACTCCAGCAGGTATATTTACTGGTCATCCCCAAAGCCAACACCTCATTTGGCTGCCTTTCCTTCCAGTTCTCTGCTGCCAGTGACTGGAACGAATTGCAAAAATCACTGAAGTTGGAGACTTATACTTCCCTCACTAACTTTAAACATCAGCTATCTGAGGAGCTAACCGATCGCTGCAGCTGTACATAGTCCATCTGTAAATAGCCCAACCAATCGACCCACATCATCCCCATATTGTTTTTATTTATTCATCTGCTCATCTATCACTCCAGTGTTAATTTGCTAAATTGTAATTACTTCGCTACTATGGCCTATTCTATGCCTTATCTCCTTACTCCACTTGCACACACTGTTTATAGACTTTATTTTACTGTATGGTTGTTTATTCCATGTGTAACTCTGTGTTGTTGTTTGTGTCACACTGATTTGCTTTATCTTGGCCGGGTCACAGTTGAAAATGAGAACTTGTTCTCAACTAGCCTTCCTGGTTGCCCCATCATCACCCTGTGGACGATACTGGGAGCCCTCCCCTGTCTCATCACCCTGTAGACTATACTGGGAGACCTCCCCTGTCTCATCACCCTGTAGACTATACTGGGAGCCCTCCCCTGTCTCATTACCCTGTAGACTATACTGGGAGCCCTCCCCTGTCTCATTACCCTGTAGACTATACTGGGAGACCTCCCCTGTCTCATCACCCTGTAGACTATACTGGGAGACCTCCCCTGTCTCATCACCCTGTAGACTATACTGGGAGACCTCCCCTGTCTCATCGCCCTGTAGACTATACTGGGAGCCCCCCCCCTGTCTCATCATCACCCTGTAGACTATACTGTAGACTATACTGGGAGACCTCCCCTGTCTCATCACCCTGTAGACTATACTGGGAGCCCTCCCCTGTAGACTATACTGGGAGCCCTCCCCTGTAGACTATACTGGGAGCCCTCCCCTGTAGACTATACTGGGATCCCTCCCCTGTAGACTATACTGGGAGCCCTCCGTTATCGTGGCTGGGTCACATTTGAAAATGAGAACCGGGTTAAATAAAGGTGAAATTTTAAAAAATGTCCTTCCTCTCCAGCAACTGAGTTGGTCTTGGCTATTGGATAACCTCCCTGGTCTTTGCGAGGCTATTGGATAACCTCCCTGGTCTTTGCGAGGCTATTGGATAACCTCCCTGGTCTTTGCGATGCTATTGGATAACCTCCCTGGTCTTTGCAAGGCTATTGGATAACCTCCGTGGTCTTTGCGATGCTATTGGATAACCTCCGTGGTCTTTGCGAGGCTATTGGATAACCTGCCTGGTCTTTGCGTGGCTATTGGATAACCTCCCTGGTTTTTGCGATGCTATTGGATAACCTGCCTGGTCTTTGCGAGGCTATTGGATAACCTCCCTGGTCTTTGCAAGGCTATTGGATAACCTCCCTGGTCTTTGAGGTTAAATCTGTGTTTGAAGTTCACTGCTCGACTGAGGGGCCTTACAGATATGTGTTTTATCATGTTTTATCATTGGAAAGTAATACAAATGGAGGTGATGGTTTGCTTTAGGACCACGCGAACACCTCCAAGCGGTCGGGTAGGCTGCTTGGAGTGTTTTCCCGACCTGATTTTTTTTTTTACAATATTATAATTATGTCCCACCCACTTCTAAAACCAAAGTTGCGCCCCTGGGTACAGAAGTCATGAAAAATAATGTTTTAACCATTATTATTGTACACAGAATAAGTCCATGCAACTCATTATGTGACTTGCTTAATTAAGGCTAGGGGTTCTGCTAGAAATGGCAGAGCGCAATTTTTTACTTTTTTAAAACTTTCATAAGTGATAATTCTTGTCATAATTCACAAGTGCAATACACCAAATTAAAGCTTAACTTCTTGTTAATCTACCCATTGTGTCCGATTTCAAAAAGCCTTTACAGCAAAAGCACACCATATGATAATGTTAGGTCAGAGCCTAGTCACAGAAAAACACAGCCATTTTTCCATCCAAAGAGAGGAGTCACAAAAAGCAGAAATAGAGATAAAATGAATCACTAACCTTTGATGATCTTCATCAGATGGCACTCATAGGACTTCATGTTACACAATACATGTATGTTTTGTTCGATAAAGTTCATATTTATATCCAAAAATGCACATCGGTGCGTTATGTTTAGTAATGTTGTGCCTCGAAAACATCCTGCGAATTTGCTGAGAGCCACATCAATTTACAGAAATACTCATCATAAACTTTGATGAAAGATACAGTGTTATGCATAAAATTAAAGATATACTTCAAAAAAGCTTTACGGAACAAGCACACCATGCAATTATCTGAGTACAGCGCTAAGCCACGAAAACAAGCTATGTTGTGGAGTCAGTAAAAGTCAGAAATAGCGTTAGAAATATTAACTTACCTTTGATGATCTTCATCAGAATGCACTCACAGGAATCCCAGTTCCACAATAAATGTTTGTTTTGTTCGATAAAGTTCATCTTTATGTCCAAATGCCTCCTTTTTTGTTAGCACGTTTAGTTCACCCATCGAAACTCACAAGGCGCGAGCAAGTCCAGACGAAAGTCCAGACGAAAAGTCAAAAAAGTTATATTACAGATCGCAGAAACATGTCAAACGATGTATAGAATCAATCTTTAGGATGTTTTTATCATACATCTTTTTCCTTTATAGTGGAAGCCTTAGGAAGTGCAATATGACACCATTTACAATGTATATTGGATAGGCAAAGACTTGAAAACCTACAAACCTCAGATTTCCCACTTCCTGTTTGGATTTTTCTCAGGTTTTTGCCTGCCATAGAGTTCTTTTATACTCACAGACATCATTCAAACAGGTTTAGAAACATCAGAGTGTTTTATATCCAACTCTACTACTGATATGCATATATTAGCTTCTGGGCCTGAGTAGCAGGCAGTTTACTCTGGGCACACTTGTCATCCGTGAAAATACTGCCCCCTATCCCAAACAGGTTAACACATTTGTACTCCTGAAATGATTTAGTCTTGCCATAACAAAGGGGTTGAAGAATTTTTGACTCAAGACATTTCAGCTTTTAATTTTTTATTAATTTGTAACAAAAATCTAAAAACCAGAATTCCACTTTGACATTGTGGGGTATTAAACCAGAGACACAAACATCTCAATTTAATCCATATTAAATTCAGACTGTAACACAACAAAACGTTTTAAAGGTTCAGGTGAATAGTTGAAGGCACATAACTACAACCTGGAGTCAGACTAGAGATGGACACAATCACATATGGATTGTATCAATGATAAGTAGGCATTTAAATTGGGTAAGAGGTCAGTTATGTGACAGGTGTGTTTTACCAGAACTCACCAGTGTTATTGTCCATGTAGTGGTTGAATCCCAAATGACATCCTATTCCCTACAATAGTCTACTATGTCGACCAGAGCCCTGAGGACCCTGGGCAAAACTAGTGCAATTTGGGAGGCACCGCTATCTGTTTGTAAATCATCTACCTGGGCTATGGCAGGACTTCTGTACTATCAGGAGTATGAACCTTCAGAAGTTCAAAGTATTGCCAGCCGATATGTAACCATTTCCGTTGTTAGTGCTGCATGGACTCTATAGCACCAGTAAGTCAACTGTGCAGACAATACTAACTTATTGACACGAGTATATAACATAATGATGAAGCTTAATGAACTGTTGCTATACGTTGCACGAGTGTAAGACTTGATAGGCTTTCAGGTCAATAAAGCATTTTACGTCTAGAGGTGACTAGTTGGAAAAACAAGTGACTTTTGTCCTCTTTTTCTTCTGTGTAGACACAATGTATTCCCGCTCTCCTTGGGGACACCTCTCGTTTCTAAGTCTGGTGTCATTTCTGCTTCTCCTTCCTGCACCGTCCTGCCATGGAGGAAAAGTCCTGGTCTTTCCTGTCGATGGAAGCCACTGGATCAACATGAAGGTGCTCAATGCTATGCCTAGCGTTTTGTTAAAGATCGGCTTTAAGCCTTGAGACAATTGAGACATGTGCCTAGCGTTTTGTTACTTTACGAAGATTTCATGCTGATTATTCTGATGTCGGGAATCCAACCAGGATTTCTGAAAAATAAGGGAATTTTGAAAAGCAAATAGAAATTTGTTCCATAGTATCCATGACGTATTGTACAGTGAGTGTATAAAACATTAGGAACACCTGCTCTTTCCACGATATAGACTGATGAGGTGAATCCAGGTGAAATACATGAACCCTATGATCCCTTATTGATCTCACCTGTTAAATCCACTTCAATCAGTGTAGATGAAGGGGAGGAGACGGGTTAAAGAAGGATTTATAAGCCCTGAGACAATGGAGACATGAATTGTGTCTGTGTGCCATCCAAATCAAATCAAATCAAATCAAATTGATTTATATAACCCTTCGTACATCAGCTGATATATCAAAGTGCTGTACAGAAACCCAGCCTAAAACCTCCAAACAGCAAGCAATGCAAGTGTAGAAGCACGGTGGCTAGGATAAACTCCCTAGAAAGGCCAAAACCTAGGAAGAAACCTTGAGAGGAACCAGGCTATGTGGGGTGGCCAGTCCTCTTCTGGCTGTGCCGGGTGGATATTATAACAGAACATGGCCAAGATGTTCAAATGTTCATAAATGACCAGCATGGTCGAATAATAATAAGTCAGAACAGTTGAAACTGGAGCAGCAGCACAGTCAGGTGGACTGGGGACAGCAAGGAGTCATCATGTCAGGTAGTCCTGGGGCAGAGAGAGAGAAAGAAAGAGAGAATTAGAGAGAGCATATGTGGGTTGGCCAGTCCTCTTCTGGCTGTGCAAGACAAAATATTCAAGTGCCCTTGAACAGGGTATGGTAGTAAGTGCCAGGCGCACATGTTTCAGTGTGTCAAGAACTGCAACTTACTGTTTACTTAGTTACATTTGACCAAATCCCTCCAGTTACATAGGTTTATATTATTATCTATTATGTCGCAGGGCACGACATACAGGACTGCTCGCTGGCCGGGGGAGGTTATTAATGGAAACTTTCTGGGCAGTCAGTCATCCACGGCCTGCTTGGAAAATATATATATATTTATGTATAAACTCTGCAAAAAATAAATAAAACATCCTCTCACTGTGTTTATTTTCAGCAAACTTAACATGTGTAGATATTTGTATGAACATAACAAGATTCAACAACTGAGACATAAACTGAACAAGTTCCACAGACATGTAACTAACAGAAATGGAATAATGTGTCCCTGAACAAAGGGGGAGGGTCAAAATCAAAGTAACAGTCAGTATCTAGTGTGGCCACCAGCTGCATTAAAACCTCTTAGGGATCCCTTAACTCTCCAATCCCGTTAGCGGGATAGATTTGACAACATCCAGTGAAATTGCAGAGTCACAAATTCAAACTACAGAAATATAAATATTTAACATTCATGAAAATACAAGTGTAAAACATCAAAATAAAGCTTAACTTCTTGTTAATCCAGCCGCTGTGTCAGATTTCAAAAAGGCTTTACGGCGAAAGCACACCATGCGATTATGCAAACCACTTTCAACCAGGAGCGACACGAAAGTCAGAAATAACCATATAATAAATGTCTTACCTTTGAAGATCGTCATCTTTTTTGCAATCTCAAATGTCTCAGTGACACAATGAATGGTCGTTTTGTTCGATAAATTCCTTCTTTATATCCCCAAAATGTCCGTTTATTTGGCACGTTTGATTCAGAAAACACCGGTTCCAACTCCCCCAACATGCCTACAAAGGATCTAATAAGGTGGTCCAAACATTTCAAACAACATTTCTAATCCATCCTCAGGTAACAACGTTCCTAATCCAACCTCAGGTACCAACGTTCCTAATCCAACCTCAGGTAACAACGTTCCTAATCCAACCTCAGGTAACAACGTTCCTAATCCAACCTCAGGTACCCTAAAACTTAAATAATCGATGCAAGATTTAATCTCTTGCTCCAACCTGGCACGCAGGCGTCCCATCTAGAGCTCTGGAAATGCAAATGCGCTACGCTAAATGCTAATAGTATTAGTTAAAACTCAAACGTTCATTAAAATACACATGCAGGTTATTGAATTAAAGCTACACTCGTTGTGAATCCAGGCAACAAGTCAGATTTTTAAAATGCTTTTCGGCGAAAGCATGAGAAGCTATTATCTGATAGCATGTAACACCCCAAAAGACCCGCAGGGGACGTAAACAAAATAATTAACATAGTCGTCGCTACACAAACCGCACAAATAAAATATAAAACATTCATTACCTTTGACCATCTTCTTTGTTGGCACTCCTAGATGTCCCATAATCACTATTGGGTCTTTTTTTCCGATTAAACCAGTCCATATATAGCCTAGATATCGATCTATGAAGACTGTGTGATAAACTTTAAAAAATAGCGTTTCATAACGTAACGTCATTTTCTTAAATTCAAAAAGTCGACGATAAACTTTCACAAAACACTTCGAAATACTTTTGTGCACTCCTGTTCACGCTCCTTCAGAGTGACACGAAGAAAGAACAGCACTACTTCTTCATTTCTCAAATGAAAAACATTAAACCATGTCTAAAGACTGTTGACATCTAGTGGTAGCCATAGGAACTGCAATCGGAGCCCATATTAGTCAGGTTAGCCTTAGACAGCCATTGGAAAACACAATGACCTATACAATCACCTGCCAAATCAGTTCTGTTATACACACAGGCATTATTCTAACAGTTTCAGAAACTTCAGAGTGTTTTCTATCCAAAGGTATATGTATATACATATCCTAGCTTCTGGGCCTGAGTGACAGGCAGTTTACTTTGGGCACGCTTTTCATCCGGAGGTGAAAATACTGCCCCCTAGCCCGAAGAAGTACTGCAGTGCATCTCCTCCTCCTGGACTGCACCAGATTTGCCGGTTCTTGTTGTGAGATGTTACCCCACTCTTCCACCATGGCACCTGCAAGTTCCCAGACATTTCTGGGGGGAATGTCCCTAGCCCTCACCCTCCGATCCAACAGGTCCCAGATGTGCTCAATGGGATTGAGATCCGGGCTCTTCGCTGGCCACGGCAGAACACTGACATTCCTGTCTGTCAGGAAATCACGCACAGGACGAGCAGTATGGATGGTGGCATTGTCATGCTGGAGGATCATGTCAGGATGAGCCTGCATGAAGGGTACCACATGAGGGAGGAGGATGTCTTCCCTGTAACGCACAGAGTTGAGATTACCTGCAATGACAACAAGCTCAGTCTGATGATGCTGTGACACACCGACCCCAGACCATGACGGACCCTCCAACTCCAAATCGTTTCCGCTCCAGAGTACAGGCCTCGGTGTAACGCTTATTCCTTCAACGATAAATGCAAATCCGACCATCATCCCTGGTGAGACAAAACAGCTACTTGTCAGTGAAGATAACTTTTTGCCCGACCTGTCTGGTCCATCTACAGTGGGTTTTTGCCCATTGACGACCTTGTTGCCGGTGATGTCTGGTGAGGACATGCCTTACAACAGGCCTCAGTCCAGCCTCTCTCAGCCTATTACGGACAGTCTGAGCACTGATTGAGGGATTTGTGCTATTTTGGTGTAACTCGGGCAGTTGTTGTTGCCATCCTGTACCTACCAATCCTGTGCAGGTGTTGTTACACGTGGTCTGCCACTGCGAGGATGATTAGCTGTCAATCCTGTCTCCTGTCTCCCTGTAGCGCTGTCTTAGGCTTCTCACAGTACGGACATTGCAATGTATTGCCCTGGCCACATCTGCAGTCCTCATGCCTTCTTGCAGCATGCTTAAGGCACGTTCATGCAGATGAGCAGGGACCCTGGGCATATTTCTTTTGTTGTTTGTCAGAGTCAGTAGAAAGGCCTCTTTAGTGTCCTAAGTTTTCATAACTGTGACCTTAATTGCCGACCGTCTGTAAGCTATTAATGTCTTAACGACCGTTTCACAGGTGCATGTTCATTAGTTGTTCATGGTTCATTGAACAAGCATGGGAAACAATGTTTAAACCCTTGAATATCTGTCAAGATAAACATTTATTACGAATTATCTTAGAAAGACCCTGGAAAAGGGAAGTTTCATTTTTGCTGAGTTTATATATATACAGTACAGTTGAAGTCGGAGGTTTTGTGTGACTATTTTTGACATTGTAGAATAATAGTGAAGACATCAACACTATTAAATAACACATAGGGAATAATGTAGTAACCAAAAAAGTGTTAAACAAATCAAAATAGATTTTAGATTTTAGTTTTTTCAAAGTAGCCACCCTTTGCCTTGATGACAGCTTTGCAGACTTTGGACATTTGACCGCCAAACACAACGCTAAACGTTGTAAATAGCTAGGTCCGCAAGAAGAAGAAAAATCTGTTTTTGTTTTCACACAGTTTACAGTAAGGTGTTAAAAATGACCAAGCCAAATGTGTAACTAGTACTGAAGTAGTTTTCTGACAGGATACTTTTTTACTTTAAAAAAAGTAAATTACAACCTAAGTAGCAGTACTTTTACTTAAATACGGATTTTCAGTACTATAGCCACCTCTGCCATTGGGCATTTACCGTTATGGTGTTCTGCACAAGTTTTGCTATTTCAAATGAATGATTTCAACCATGTTAATCAGGCCACACCTCACCACAACCACCAAAGTGGGTTATGGCCCTCCGGGACCGGAATTGAAGAATCCTGCATCTCAATGAGACTACTGTGTACACAATGAGACTACTGTGTACACAATGAGACTACTGTGTACACAATGAGACTACTGTGTATACTGTTCTAACATATGGAGTTGTTTTAGGGCGATCATACTGTGGATCATTTAGCTAAATGATGTTAAATGATGTTGAATTATATGTTGAATTATAGGACCCCTTTAGGTATTAAAAAATATATATTGAAAAAAAGATTTGATAAAATATTGAATTTGGCCTTTACTACTATAGCCCATAGAAATGCATTGAATGACATTGGAAAAAATAAAATGGTTTTGAAGTGTCTGTATTATATCTTATTTTCATTTTTTGAATATTTAATCCCTTATTTTTTATACAAAATGACCTTCATACCTCCATTTGCTTGCATGGGTTAGCTTCGGACGAGTCCAGTGACATTGCTGGTGGGTCGTAAAACAAAACAGAGAACACCATAATCTTTCCATAGACTGGTCATATTAGTTTTGTAGGTCAAACCGTTGGGACCCTACAGACGTTTTCGTGATGTCTCAAAGTCTGACAAACGCTGCTGTAGCTCGGCCAACTTCCACCGCAAATGTGGAAGGCTGACCTAGGCAGATGCAGTGGATTGAGATCAGGTCATGATATCTCCAGCTTGAACTGAAAGATTTGATGCACATTTACTTCTTAGGTTTCTTAGATTGAGGATTAATACCTTTTATAAAGCATATTTTTGACAGCTCTCCACAACATACCTCTGACATAATACCATTCCCTTGTGAGCTTACTAACGTCACCAATGTGTAGGTACTGATCGAGGAGCTTCATGCCAGAGGCCACACCATCACGGTGGTCAGACCCTCCACCAGCTGGTACATCACTGAGGAGTCACCGCTATACACCTCCATCACCATCAAGGAGAAAGAATCCTTATACAGCTTCTTCGAGGCCTTCCTACAGAAGCACTTTAAGGTATATATCTTCATAATGTAGCTACAGTACAGAAGAACCTGAAGGTATGTCTTCATAATGTAGCTACAGTACAGAACCTGAAGGTATGTCTTCATAATGTAGCTACAGTACAGAACCTGAAGGTATGTCTTTGCAATGTGCCTACTGAAGAACCTGAAGGTATGCCTTCATAATGTAGCTACAGTACAGAACCTGAAGGTATGTCTTTAATGCAGAAGAACCTGTGTCTTCATAATGTGAAGAACCTGAAGGTATGTCTTCATAACGTGCCTTCAGAAGAACCTGAAGGTATGCATAACGTAAGAAGAACCTGAAGGTATGTCTTCATAATGTAGCTACAGAAGAACCTGAAGGTATGTCTTCATAATGTAGCTACAGTACAGAACCTGAAGGTATGTCTTCATAATGTAGAAGGTATGTCTTCATAATGTAGCTACAGTACAGAACCTGAAGGTATGTCTTTGCAATGTGCCTAATGAAGAACCTGAAGGTATGCCTTCATAATGTAGCTACAGTACAGAACCTGAAGGTATGCCTTCATAATGTAGCTACAGTACAGAAGAACCTGAAGGTATGTCTTCATAATGTAGCTACAGTACAGAACCTGAAGGTATGTCTTCATAATGTAGCTACAGTACAGAACCTGAAGGTATGCCTTCATAATGTAGCTACAGTACAGAAGAACCTGAAGGTATGTCTTCATAATGTAGCTACAGTACAGAACCTGAAGGTATGTCTTTGCAATGTGCCTACTGAAGAACCTGAAGGTATGCCTTCATAATGTAGCTACAGTACAGAAGAACCTGAAGGTATGTCTTCATAATGTAGCTACAGTACAGAAGAACCTGAAGGTATGTCTTCATAATGTAGCTACAGTACAGAACCTGAAGGTATGTCTTCATAATGTAGCTACAGTACAGAAGAACCTGAAGGTATGCCTTCATAACGTGCCTTCAGAAGAACCTGAAGGTATGCCTTCATAATGTAGCTACAGTACAGAACCTGAAGGTATGTCTTCATAATGTAGCTACAGTACAGAACCTGAAGGTATGTCTTCATAATGTAGCTACAGTACAGAACCTGAAGGTATGTCTTCATAATGTAGCTACAGTACAGAAGAACCTGAAGGTATGCCTTCATAACGTGCCTTCAGAAGAACCTGAAGGTATGCCTTCATAATGTACAGTACAGAACCTGAAGGTATGCCTTCATAATGTAGCTACAGTACAGAACCTGAAGGTATGTCTTCATAATGTAGCACAGTACAGAACCTGAAGGTATGTCTTCATAATGTAGCTACAGTACAGAACCTGAAGGTATGCCTTCATAATGTAGCTACAGTACAGAACCTGAAGGTATGCTTCATAATGTAGCTACAGTACAGAACCTGAAGGTATGTCTTCATAACGTGCCTTCAGAAGCACATTAAGGTTTGATGTGTATTCTTTATTGGTTGATTGGTTGATCAATCGATCCAGCCAGCAAACGAGCCAATCAACCATCCAGCAAGACATCCATTTATTTTGTCTAAGAAACATTAAATCTCTGTTTAATATCTTACTTCAGGCTCAGCAAGAGGTGGTATCAACACTGAGGTTCTTCCAACTAACCATGGAGTTCCTCAGTATGATAGAAGAAGCGCACTTCCTGGCTTGCGACACACTGGCTCGCATGTTCGACGACAAGGAGCTGATGAAGAGTCTCCAGGACGCTCAGTATGACATGATGCTCACCGACCCTGCTATGGCTGGAGGGCTGCTGATGGCCCACTACCTCAAACTGCCTGTGGTGCTCAACGCCCGTTGGATCACCAGTGGGGAGGGCCATTTTGCCATCGCCCCCTCTCCCCTGTCCTACATCCCGGTCCCAGGGTCTGGATTCACTGACAAGATGACCTTCGTCCAACGGGTCCAAAACATGCTGCACTACAGCATCATCGTGTATCAGCAGAGGTTCATGGTTGGGCCGAGTTATGACGCAATTTGCGCCAAGTACTTCGAAGGGGGCTGTGACATCATCTCCTTGATCCAGGAAGCTGACATCTGGCTGATGAGGTCTGACTTTGTGTTTGACTTCCCCCGTCCCACCATGCCCAATGTCGTCTACATGGGGGGGTTCCAGTGCAAGCCGGCCCAGCCCCTGCCTCCAGACCTGGAGGAGTTTGTCCAGAGTGCCGGGGAGCATGGGGTGATCGTCATGTCTCTGGGGACTCTTGTCAATGCACTTCCTGTTGATATCACAGACCAGATCGCCAGCGTGTTCGCCAAGCTGCCTCAGAAGGTATCCTGATTGTTTTTGATTATTAGCATTTATATGTAAAGCACTCTGCAATGCAAGTGATGTAAACGAGAAGTTATTTAAAGATAAATTAATATCTTCTTCATATTCTATCTAAGGTGATCTGGAGGCACCGGGGCAAAAGGCCCTCCACTCTGGGCAACAACACTCTTCTGGTGGACTGGATGCCCCAGAAAGACCTCCTGGGTCACCCCCAAACCAGAGCCTTTGTGGCCCACGGAGGAACCAACGGGGTCCAGGAGGCCATCTACCACGGCACCCCAGTGCTGGGGATACCCCTGTTCTTTGACCAGTATGACAATCTTCTGCGTCTGCAGGAGAGAGGCGCTGCCAAGATCCTGGAGCTGGCCATGTTCAACGGACCCAGTTTCCAGCAGGCTCTGAACCAGGTGCTCACCCACGCCCCCTACAGGGAGAACATGCAGAGGCTGTCCCGCCTGCACAGGGACCAGCCCATCAAGCCCATGGACAAGGCCCTCTTCTGGTTGGAGTTTGTGATGCGACACAAGGGGGCGTCTCACCTCCGTACGTCGGCCAACAGGATGCCCTGGTACTCTTACCACTCTGTGGACGTGCTGCTACTGCTGCTGGCTGCTGGGGGAGGAGTCTTGCTCTTTACTGGGCTCCTGATCAGGATCCTCTGGAGAACCTGCCGGAAGAACAGGAACAAAACCAAACAACACTGACACCAGTAGCAGAATCACATTACTGGAAATCAAGACTGTTCTCAGGGCAGACCTGCTCATAGCTAAATAGTTTTAATTCTACCATTTTAGGTAATCCTACCCTTTTCCCTAAACTTAATGTAGTTCTCCTAAACCACTGGGTAAGTTCTCTTAACCTGCTACAAAAAAAGTAACTTCTGTTAGTAAAAATGAGCAGACACTGCCCTGAGAGCAGTGTTAGTATCCACTAATTAGATACATTAGATGTTCTTTAATCTATATGAATTATAAATCTGTACTTATATCAGGAACAACATCAAACAACTTATTAAAACCTACAACAACCGTGCAGCCACAGGGCCTTACACCCACAGTGCCTTCACCCACAGGGCCTTACACCCACAGGGCCTTACACCCACAGGGCCTTACACCCACAGGGCCTTACACCCACAGGGCCTTCACCCACAGGGCCTTCACCCACAGGGCCTTACACCCACAGGGCCTTCACCCACAGGGCCTTCACCCACAGGGCCTTACACCCACAGGGCCTTACACCCACAGGGCCTTCACCCACAGGGCCTTCACCCACAGGGCCTTACACCCACAGGGCCTTCACCCACAGGGCCTTACACCCACAGGGCCTTCACCCACAGGGCCTTACACCCACAGGGCCTTCACCCACAGGGCCTTCACCCAAAGGGCCTTCACCCACAGGGCCTTCACCCACCCTTCACAAAGGGCCTTCACCCACATGGCCTTACACCCACAGGGCCTTCACCCACAGGGCCTTCACACCCACAGGGCCTTACACCCACAGGGCCTTACACCCACAGGGCCTTCACCCACAGGGACTTCACCCACAGGGCCTTACACCCACAGGGCCTTACACCCACAGGACCTTACACCCACAGGGCCTTACACCCACAGGACCTTACACCCACAGGACCTTACACCCACAGGGCCTTACACCCACAGGGCCATCACACCCTTCACCCACAGGGCCTTACACCCACAGGGCCTTACACCCACAGGGCCTTACACCCACAGGGCCTTACACCCACAGGACCTTACACCCACAGGGCCTTACACCCACAGGGCCTTACACCCACAGGGCCTTACACCCACAGGACCTTACACCCACAGGGCCTTACACCCACAGGGCCATCACCCACAGGGCCTTCACCCACAGGGCCTTACACCCACAGGGCCTTACACCCACAGGGCCTTACACCCACAGGGCCTTACACCCACAGGACCTTACACCCACAGGGCCTTACACCCACAGGGCCTTACACCCACAGGGCCATCACCCACAGGGCCTTCACCCACAGGGCCTTACACCCACAGGGCCTTACACCCACAGGGCCTTACACCCACAGGACCTTACACCCACAGGGCCTTACACCCACAGGGCCTTACACCCACAGGGCATTCACCCACAGGGCCTTACACCCACAGGGCCTTACACCCACAGGGCCTTCACCCACAGGACCTTACACCCACAGGACCTTCAGAAAGTATTCATATCCTTTCACTTGTTCAACATTTTGATGTTTTACAGCCTGAATTTAAAATGTATTAAAAAAAAATGAAAAAAAATAAGCTGAAATGTCTTGAGTCAATAAGTTTTCAATCATTTTGTTATGGCAAGCCTAAATATGTTCATGAGTAAAAATGTGCTAGCTTATCTCTGAACCCCACACATATGTAACGAGCAGTGAATTTCAAACACAGATTCAACCACAAAGACCAGGGAGGTTTTCCAATGCCTCGCAAACCTCCTAACAGGGATTTCACTTAGTTGCCGAAGAGTTGCCGAAGAGGAAGGAAACAGAAATTTCAGCATGAGGCCAATGGTGACTTAAAAACAGTCACAGAGTTTAATGGCTGTGATAGGAGACAGCTGAGGATGGATCAATAGCATTATAGTTACTCCACAATACTAACCTAAATGACAAGAGTGAAAAGAAGAAAGCCTGTACAGAATAAAATATATTACAAAACATGGTCCAACCCACATTATGATATAAAACACAGTGGTGAGTTCTGTAGCCAGCACCCGTAATAAACCTAAGTGCACAATGATAAGTAGCATCCAGCGATTTAAGTGTGGATGCCGTAACCTTCATGTAAATAACATCCCCATAATCTGTAACAGACATAAAAGTAGTTTGCACAATTTGTCTTCTATTTGTAGAGGACAAGCATGTCCTGTTTCTGAAGAGGAATTGTAGCTTGATTTTTAGCCGTTTATAAAGTTCGTCAACATGCATTTTAATAGACTGTTCATCATCCCTAAGTATTTATATGCAGAGACCCTTATCAGTAGGTGATGGTGATCGTAGAGATTATACCTGTCTATCTAAAACATGGGTCTCCCATGGTGTCTGTCTCCTTCTCCATCTGAGTATTTAATTGCCTAATTGATCTGTTCATTGGAACCGATAACTCATTAATACGATCATCACACACACACACTTGATTTTTAGCCTTTTATAAAAGTTTGTCAATATGCATTTTAAAAGACAGTTTATCATCCAACCATATCCCTATGTATTTATATGTAGAGACCTGATTAATTTGAGAAACATCTAAGCTCGTAAGTGCAAGTGTATTTTCAACCAACTTTTTGAACCTATTCAAAATATATGTGTATAAATATATATATGTGCCATTTAGCAGACGCTTTTATCCAAAGCGACTTACAGTCATGTGTGCATACATTCTACGTATGGGTGGTCCCGGGGATCGAACCCACTACCCTGGCGGTACAAGCGCCATGCTCTACCAAAATCATAAAATGTGTTTTCTTTGCATTTAAAACAAGTTTCAGCTGTATAAAAGACCCTTGTAATATCTTAAAATCTGTCTCCAATAATGATAATGCTTGGTCAGCCGTTGTTGCGATAGAGTACATGACAGTGTCATCAGCATATAAATGAATTTTACACTTTCTTATCTCATCACCGATATTGTTTATGTAGAGAGTAAACAGTAATGGACCGAGTATAGAACCTTGTGGGACCCCTTTAACCAACTCCAATGGCTTCGACTGGATGCCGTCGACTCTAACAGCCGCACTTCTATCCTTTAGATAGTCATGAAACCAACGACAGGCATCCAGTCCCAGTCCTGTTGACCACAGTTTACCCAAAAGTATCGCATGGTCTACAGTGTCAAAAGCTTTAGATCAATCTATGAACAAGGCGGCACAGTACTTTCTATCATCTAGGGCATTAGTAATATAATTTACAACACGTACTGTGGCCGTAATAGTACTGTATTTAGGGCTGAAGCCAGATTGATTACTAGAAAGTGTATTGTTACCAGTTAAAAAAGATTGTAGTCACCAATGACTCTAGAAGTTTAGTCAAACAGGAGAGCTTAGAGATGGGCCGATAATTATCCAATTCACTACCATCACCTCCCTTGAGGAGTGGTAAAACAAAAGATGTTTCCCAAGCTTTAGGAATCTTTTCCTACGACAAATGTTTGATTAAAGATATGCGTCACTACACCAGCAATAATAGGTGCCGCACACTTGAGTAAATATGGATCCAGATTGTCAGAGCCTAATGATTCCTTAGAATCTAGTGCAGATAAGACCTCATCTTCTGTGACTTTCTTGAAAATTAAAAACAGGCTTACTGTTTTCCACATCAGGCCGAGGGACTGAAACAATAGACCAGTCCGGATCATGTTGGACATTTTTTTATTTAAAAAAGAAAACCAGCAGAAATAAAATGCTTACTAAAAACATCACAAATTTCAGTTCGGTCACTGCTTCGGCAGAGATGTCAAGGAGTTTCCTGGTCTAAGTGATTTATCTAAAGGGAAATCGTTGAAGTACTCTAGACGGAGTTGGAGTTCGACCAGTGGATACCCCTTTAGAAGTGGCCATGGCTGTCATGTTTGTCATTTATTATCATGTCTTGTCCCTGTGCTCCCCATTCTATTCGTTTCCCTCTGCTGGTCTTATTAGGTTCTTTCCCTCTTTCTATCCCTCTCTCTCCCCCTCCCTCTCTCACTCTCTCGCTCTCTCTTCTCTCTATCGTTCCGTTCCTGCTCCCAGCTGTTCCTATTCCCCTAATCATCATTTAGTCTTCCCACACCTGTTCCCGATCCTTTCCCCTGATTAGAGTCCCTATTTCTTCCTTTGTGTTCCGTTCCTGTCCTGTCGGTTCCTTGTTTAGAATTCACCGTGCTGTGATTGTGTATCGCCCTGTCCTGTCGTGTTTTTGCCTTCATCAGATGCTGCGTGTGAGCAGGTGTCTCTGTCAGCTACGGCCTGCGCCTACCCGAGTTAGCGACCTGCAGTCTGTGGCCGCTTCTCCTGTTATTCCCCTCTACAGACTAGAGGATTTCTGTTATTCCCTGTTTGGACATTTCCTGTTAAGGATTCAGGATTTGTCGTTTTCTGTTTGGACTTGAATAAACTCTGTTTCTGTTAAGTCGCTTTTGGGTCCTCTTTCACCTGCATGACAGAAGGAACCGACCAAGGAATGGACCCAGCGACTTCAGACGCCTCGTTACACTGCCGTCAAGATCCAAGGAGCCATGCTCGGCAGACACGAGCAGGAATTGTCTGCTGCTCGCCATGCCGTGGAGAACCTGGCCGCTCAGGTTTCCGACCTCTCTGGACAGTTCCAGAGTCTACGTCTCGTGCCACCTGTTACTTCCTGGCCTGCCGAGCCTCCAGAACCTAGGGTTAATAACCCACCTTGCTACTCCGGGCAGCCCACTGAGTGCCGCTCCTTTCTCACGCAGTGTGAGATTGTGTTCTCTCTCCAACCCAACACATACTCTAGAGAGAGAGCTCGGGTTGCTTACGTCATTTCACTCCTTACTGGCCGGGCTCGAGAATGGGGCACAGCTATCTGGGAGGCAAGGGCTGATTGCTCTAACAAGTTCCAGAACTTTAAAGAGGAGATGATTCGGGTTTTTGACCGTTCAGTTTTTGGTAGGGAGGCTTCTAGGGCCCTGGCTTCCTTATGCCAAGGTGAACGGTCCATAACGGATTATTCTATTGAGTTTCGCACTCTTGCTGCCTCTAGTGAGTGGAACGAGCCGGCGCTGCTCGCTCGTTTTCTGGAGGGACTCCACGCAGTGGTTAAGGATGAGATTCTCTCCCGGGAGGTTCCTTCAGATGTGGACTCTTTGATTGCTCTCGCCATCCGCATAGAACGAGCGGGTAGATCTTCGTCACCGGGCTCGTGGAAGAGAGCTCGCATCAACGGTGTTTCCCTGCTCCGCATCCCAGGGCAAACCATCTCCCTCCTCTGGCTTTGAGACTGAGCCCATGCAGCTGGGAGGGATTCGCATCTCGACTAAGGAGAGGGAACGGAGGATCACCAACCGCCTGTGCCTCTATTCACCTGGACATTTTGTTAATTCATGTCCAGTAAGAGGCCAGAGCCCATCAGTAAGCGGAGGGCTACTGGTGAGCGCTACTACTCTGGTCTCTTCATCTAGATCTTGTACTACTATGTCGGTCCATCTACGCTGGACCGGTTCGAAGTGCTACATGCAGTGCCTTGATTGACTCTGGGGCTGAGGGTTGTTTCATGGACGAAGCATGGGTTCGGAAACATAACATTCCTTTCAGACCGTTAGACAAGCCACGCCCATGTTTGCCTTAGATGGTAGTCATCTTCCCAGTATCAAATTTGAGACACTACCTTTAACTCTCACAGTATCTGGTAACCACAGTGAGACTATTTCTTTTTGATTTTCCGTTCACCGTTTACTCCTGTTGTTTTGGGTCATCCCTGGCTAGTATGTCATAATCCTTCTATTAATTGGTCTAGTAATTCTATCCTATCCTGGAACGTTTCTTGTCATGTGAAGTGTTTAATGTCTGCCATCCCTCCCGTTTCTTCTGTCCCTACTTCTCAGGAGGAACCTGGCGATTTGACAGGAGTGCCGGAGGAATATCATGATCTGCGCACGGTCTTCAGTCGGTCCCGAGCCAACTCCCTTCCTCCTCACCGGTCGTATGATTGTAGTATTGATCTCCTTCCGGGGACCACTCCTCCTCGAGGTAGACTATACTCTCTGTCGGCTCCCGAACGTAAGGCTCTCGAGGATTATTTGTCTGTGTCTCTTGACGCCGGTACCATAGTGCCTTCTTCTTCTCCGGCCGGGGCGGGGTTCTTTTTGTTAAGAAGAAGGACGGTACTCTGCGCCCCTGCGTGGATTATCGAGGGCTGAATGACATAACGGTTAAGAATCGTTATCCGCTTCCCCTTATGTCATCAGCCTTCGAGATTCTGCAGGGAGCCAGGTGCTTTACTACTGTTGGACCTTCGTAACGCTTACCATCTCGTGCGCATCAGAGAGGGGGACGAGTGGAAAACGGCGTTTAACACTCCGTTAGGGCATTTTGAGTACCGGGTTCTGCCGTTCGGTCTCGCCAATGCACCAGCTGTTTTTCAGGCATTAGTTAATGATGTTCTGAGAGACATGCTGAACATCTTTGTTTTTGTCTATCTTGACGATATCCTGATTTTTTTCTCCGTCACTCGAGATTCATGTTCAGCACGTTCGACGTGTTCTACAGCGCCTTTTAGAGAATTGTCTCTACGTAAAGGCTGAGAAGTGCTCTTTTCATGTCTCCTCCGTTACTTTTCTCGGTTCCGTTATTTCCGCTGAAGGCATTCAGATGGATTCCGCTAAGGTCAAAGCTGTCAGTGATTGGCCCGTTCCAAGGTCACGTGTCGAGTTGCAGCGCTTTTTAGGTTTCGCTAATTTCTATCGGCGTTTCATTCGTAATTTCGGTCAAGTTGCTGCCCCTCTCACAGCTCTTACTTCTGTCAAGACGTGTTTTAAGTGGTCTTCCGCCCAGGGAGCTTTTGATCTTCTAAAAGAACATTTTAAGTCCGCTCCTATCCTCAGTTACTCCTGACGTCACTAGACAATTTATTGTCGAGGTTGACGCTTCAGAGGTAGGCGTGGGAGCCATTCTATCCCAGCGCTTCCAGTCTGACGATAAGGTTCATCCTTGCGCTTATTTTTCTCATGCCTGCTTACAGAGCGCCATCTGAACGCAACTATGATGTGGGTAACCGTGAACTGCTCGCCATCCGCTTAGCCCTAGGCGAATGGCGACAGTGGTTGGAGGGGGCGACCGTTCCTTTTGTCGTTTGGACAGACCATAAGAACCTTGAGTACATCCGTTCTGCCAAACGACTTAATGCCCGTCAAGCTGTTGGGCGTTGTTTTTCGCATACCGAGTTTGTGATTTCTTACCGTCCGGGTAGCAAGAACACCAAGCCTGATGCCTTATCCCGTCTGTTTAGTTCTTCTGTGGCTTCTACTGATCCCGAGGGGATTCTTCCTTATGGGCGTGTTGTCGGGTTAACAGTCTGGGGAATTGAAAGACAGGTTGGCAAGCACTCACGCACACTGCGTCGCCGCTGTCCTAGTAACCTCCTTTTTCGTTCCTGTTTCCACTCGTCTGGCTGTTCTTCAGTGGGCTCAAATGCCAAGTTAGCTGGTCATCCCGGTGTTCGAGGCACTCTTGCGTCTATTCGCCAGCGCTTTTGGTGGCCGACTCAGGAGCGTGACACGGCCGTTTCGTGGCTGCTTGTTCGGACTGCGCGCAGACTAAGTCGGGTAACTCTCCTCCTGCCGGTCGTCTCAGACCGCTCCCATTCCCTGGGGGCGACCATGGTCTCACATGCCTTAGACTTCATTACCGGTCTGCCTTTGTCTGCGGGGAAGACTGTGAGAGCCGCCAATAAACGCAGGATTAAGAGTCCAAGGTATTGTTGCGGCCAGAGAGTGTGGCTTTCCACTCGCAACCTTCCTCTTGACGACAGCTTCTCGTAAGTTGACTCCCTGGTTCATTGGTCCGTTCCGTGTCTCCCAGGTCGTCAATCCTGTCGCTGTGCGACTCTCCTTCCCGCGACATCTTCGTCGCGTCCATCCTGTCTTCCATGTCTCCTGTGTTAAGCCCTTTCTTCGCACCCCGTTCGTCTTCCCTCCCCCTCCCGTCCTTGTCGAAGCGCACCTATTTACAAGGTACATAAGATCATGGACATGCGTTCTCGGGGACGGGGTCACCAATATATGACTTAGTGGATTGGGAGGGTTACGGTCCTGAGGAGAGGAGTTGGGTTCCGTCTCGGGACGTGCTGGACCGTTCACTCATCGATGATTTCCTCCGTTGCCGCCAGGATTCCTCCTCGAGTGCGCCAGGAGGCGCTTCGGTGAGTGGGGGGTACTGTCATGTTTGTCATTTATTATCATGTCTTGTCCCTGTGCTCCCCATTCTATTCGTTTCCCTCTGCTGGTCTTATTAGGTTCTTTCCCTCTTTCTATCCCTCTCTCTCCCCCTCCCTCTCTCACTCTCTCGCTCTCTCTTCTCTCTATCGTTCCGTTCCTGCTCCCAGCTGTTCCTATTCCCCTAATCATCATTTAGTCTTCCCACACCTGTTCCCGATCCTTTCCCCTGATTAGAGTCCCTATTTCTTCCTTTGTGTTCCGTTCCTGTCCTGTCGGTTCCTTGTTTAGAATTCACCGTGCTGTGATTGTGTATCGCCCTGTCCTGTCGTGTTTTTGCCTTCATCAGATGCGGCCACAGACTGCGTGTGAGCAGGTGTCTCTGTCAGCTACGGCCTGATTACCCGCAAAAAACCTGCAGTCTGTGGCCGCTTCTCCTGTTATTCCCCTCTACAGACTAGAGGATTTCTGTTATTCCCTGTTTGGACATTTCCTGTTAAGGATTCAGGATTTGTCGTTTTCTGTTTGGACTTGAATAAACTCTGTTTCTGTTAAGTCGCTTTTGGGTCCTCTTTCACCTGCATGACAATGGCAGCCGCCATTCACTAGCCCTCAGTGATTCACAGACCGCTGTCCTACAAGAGAGGATGAAACTATTAGCACTGGAGGAAATGAGCGTCAGATTGAGGAGGAACGACAGGCTGACGAACGATGTCACCAATTGGATGTGCAGGCCCGTAGAGCTCTACAGGAACAGAAATTCATTGCCAAGGACCTGACACAGCAGCGACGGCACCGTCAAGCCAGAAGGGAATTGGAAGAGGCACGGATGGTCTCATCCTTCCTGGAGAGGAACGAACAGGGAGTTGACCTGACCACCCCTCCACATGGACCTGACCTGTCTGCCTTTCTTTCCCAATCTGCCCCTCTGGTACAACATGGCACACAGTCCCCGGAGGCTCCGGGGTCAACAGCCAACACGGAGCACGTGTGACAGGCCTCTCCGCCAACACCCTCTATGCCAGTGACACAAGTTAGCATTCCTCCATCTGGACAAAGCATCACTCCTTCGCCTTTCCGCCAATTACCAACCACGGAAAATCGTTCCTTTCGTCCAGGGCCAGGCCAGTTACCAAACATCAGGTCGGAGGGCTCTCACCCAATTCTGGCTGCCACAAATGGAGGGTCTGGGACAGTAGGGGACCGGCCCAATGAGGCCACAGTGGGCTCATCAGAAGTCCCGGGTTTATCCTTCACGCAATCAGAAGAGAAACTTCTAGTAGCCTCAGCCTATGGAATTCCCAGACCCAAACTGCCATACTTTGAAAACGGAAAGGAGAGTGAATTTGTCCTTTTGGAAATGGCATTGGAGAGCCTACTGGGTATTCACAGTCATATGTCAGAATGCTACAAATACCAAGTACTAATGGATCATTTGTGGTTTCCCAGTGCATACAGGCTGGCCCAATCCTTTATGCACTCCACAACACCATACACTGCTGCTCTCCAGGCCCTGAAGGCGAGATATGGTGAGCCACGTCAGCTAGCCCAGAATGAACTAAAGAACATCCTGAACACGTCTCCAATTAAAATGGTAGACAAGGCTGTCTTCCAAGAATTGTCCCTGGCTGTCCAATCCCTGACCTCGATGCTCCAATCCGTTGAAGGAGAAGACTGGAACGAGCTTAAATGTGGCTCCCACGTGGACAGGCTTCTTACCAAACTTCCAGTGTACCTCAGAGACAATTTCATTGAACAGTGTTTAAATAAGGGCATCCTGAAAGAGGGCTTGAGAAGCACCTATGCTCTCGGAGACCTGGCCGCATGGTTGGAGGTGAAGGCAAAGGCGAAGAGCATCGCTCACCAGGCCACAATCGCCGCCATAGCCACCGGGGGAAGGAAGGAGTTTGAACGCCAGGAGGGACAGAAAAGGACAAATCCACTACCATGTACTTAAATAGTGAAGCCGGGGAGTAACCCGGGAAGAAGACCCCTCTCAAGAGCAAGAACATCAAATTCCAGCCTTACTGCCCATATTGCAATATGGCTCATGCCCCAGGGTAAAAAGGCTCACTCAAACTCAATTGAAGACCTGGATCACTTCAGGCGAGCGATGCTACAATTGTGCCCGTAACTATAAGGCGGAGACCTGCACATTGAGGAAACCCTGAAACCGTTGTAAAGAAATCCATCTCACCATGTTGCATAATGTAATTCCCCAAGCACAGAAGGAGCAGAGTATGCTCATGGTAGGAGCTGCAAAGGAGCTGTACCTCGACCAGCAGAACCGGTCTCCAAGGGTCATGTTGAAGGTGGTCAAGGTCACTCTGCAAAGTGAAGGGAGAAGCATCGATACATTTGCCGTTCTAGATGATGGGTCAGAAAGAACAATCATTCTCACGGCGGCCACCCGTCAGCTTAACCTGGAGGGGACCCTCGAGACCCTTAATCTCAGAACGGTGCGCCATGATGTTATCCAAATGAAAGGCTCTGCTGTGACCTTTAGCATTTCACCTTCAGGAAACAGGGACGCGGCCTATAACGTCACCAATGTCCTCACGGCAGATGGCTTGAATCTCGCAGAGCACTCCTGCCCGGTAAGTGTTCTACAGAAACAATATCCTCATCTACGAGGATTGCCTCTTCCTAACCTGGCCAGAGTAGCACCTACTTATCCTGATTGAGTCAGACCACCCACATCTCGTCACCCCGACTGAGCCTATACGAGCTGGACCAGAAGGAGGGCCCATTGCTGTCCATACACACTTGGGTTGGGCTGTGCAAGGTCCATCCCATCTACTTCTCTCCACCTAAGCTGTACAGTCACAGCAAGTCCTCTTCACCAGAAGCAATCCAGATCCATTCCCCTGTGCACATTCTTCGGAATGTTGAGATGCTCTGGAAGATGGACACCTTCTCCAACCGGAAGCTACAGGAGGTCACTCGCTCGAAACATGACTGCTATGCATTAGACCTCCTGGAGAAGAGCACCACCACCAGTGAAATGGATGGCGTTCGCAGGTATGCAACCCCACTGCTACGGGTGCCCAACCATCCTCCTCTGGCAACCACGGCACGGGCTGTACTCCCACTACTGCGTGGAACGGAGCGACGCCTGGTGAAGAATCCTGAGCTTGCAGAAGTTCATAACCGAGAGATTCATAACCTTGTGAAGGCAGGCTACGTCACAGAAGTGACAGCTCATGAAAAGGGAAACGCACTCCGTGAATCCTGGTATCTCCCTCACCATGTTATCCAGCAACATGGTGGGAAGTATAGACTTGTCTTCAACTGTTCATTCCAAGATGCTGGTCAAAGCCTGAATGACTGTCTACTCCCCGGACCAACCTTAGGTCCTTCCTTGCTCGGTGTCCTTCTCCGGTTCCGGCAGCACTCTACAGCCATCAGTGGAGACATCAAAGCCATGTTTCATCAGATTAGTTTACTGCCTTCCGACACCACACTGCTGCTCCGGTTCATATGGCGAGATATGGAACGAGATGAAGAGCCCACAATCTATGAATGGCAGGTACTCCCATTTGGCACCACCTGCAGTCCTTGCTGTGCCATATCCGCTCTGCAGAGACACGCACGGGAGCATCCAGACAGTGACCCAGAGGTATTGGATTCAGTGGAAAATGCCTTCTGTGTGGATAACTGCTTACAGAGCGTCCCATCCATGGCTGAAGCGAAAGCACTCCTTCATAGAGTACGTACAGTGGGCGAGTAACAGAGCAGAGGTTATCCAGCACCTCCCGCCACCAGCCAGGTCCAGTAGCAGTGAACTATGGCTAACACAGTCTGGTGCTAACCCAGAAGAGCCCACTCTAGGACTGAGGTGGAGCTGCATACCGGATACCCTGGGGTATAAGCACCGCTCATCCCCGAGTACCAAAACCCCCACTCTGTGCACCATCTATCGGACCCTGGCCAGTCAATATGATCCCCTTGGGTATATCCTGCCATACACAACACGGGCCAAAGTCTTAGTCCAGGACCTGTGGCAGACCAAGAGGGACTGGGATGAACCAATCCACCCGGCTGACCTAGTGGAATGATGGATCTGTTGGTAAACAGAGTTAACGGAGCTCTCTGATGTCCAAATGCCAAGATGTCATGTACCATCCTGTGCTGACCAACTGGGATCATGCCTGGAACTCCATGTGTTCTGTGATGCTTCGAAGCAAGCTTATGGGGCTGTTTCCTATCTAAGAGTGGAGGATAAGGCAGGCCACACCCATGTCTCCTTTGTCATGGCCAGGTCCAGGGTCACACCCAAGAAGCAGTTGTCAATGCCTAGGCTGGAACTCAGTGCCGCCCTTTCTGGAGCCCAGTTGGCCTCTACCTTGCGAGCCGAGCTCACCTTGCCAATGGGGGCGGCAGGGTAGCCTAGTGGTTAGAGCATTGAACTAGGCATTGAACTAGTAACCGAAAGGTTGCAAGTTCAAATCCCTGAGCTGACAAGGTACAAAATCTGTCGTTCTGCCCCTGAACAGGCAGTTAACCCACTGTTCCTAGGCCGTCATTGAAAATAAGAATTTGTTCTTAACTGACTTGCCTGGTTAAATAAAGGTAAAATAAATAAATAAAAAATCCAAAGGGTCCTCTCCTGGAGTGATTCGACCACTGTATTGACCTGGCTCAAGTCGGAGTCCTGCAGGTATAAGGTGTTTGTCGGAACTCGCATTGCGGAAATCCAAGACCTAACAGAAGTCCAGGACTGGAGGTATGTTGATAGCATAAACAATCCTGCTGATGACGTTACTCGCGGCAAAACCCTTAAGGAACTGGCTCAACCCCATCGCTGGAGCTTGGGACCACAATTCTTGTCCCAACCAGAGAACGAGTGGCCGACAGCCCCCTGGCGTGCGGCCCCTCCGTAGCCAACTGAAGCTCATGAGTTAACCTGTTACTCCTACCCCCTACTTTTTCGAACATTCTGTTAAAAATCGCGCAACATTTCAGCACCCTGCTACTCATGCCAGGAATATAGTATATGCATAAAATCTGATCACTGAAAATGGGAAAATATATCCATGCGCCATTTCAACCAATTGTTAAACGTGAACCACATTAAATGGGGCCGAGGTTGCAATACCTACAGCTTCCACACGATGTCAACAGTCTTGTCATTTGCCTACTATTTGTTTCTTGGTCAAACAGAAACAAGGCAGCGCAGTTCTTCCGGTCTCCGACCGGATATTTTGGTTGAGATTTACCCGGACATTATTTCCAGACGTACAGCTATAGAATATACATCGCCTCGTGATCAATTTGATCGCTTATTAACGTTTACTAATACCTAAAGTTTCATTACAAAAGTATTTCGAAGTGTTTTGTGAAAGTTTATCGTCGACTTTTTTTATTTAAAAAAATGACATTACGTTATAAAACACTATTTTTTTAGTTGATCACACAGTCTTCATAGATCGATATCTAGGCTATATATGGACCGATTTAATCGGAAAAAAAGACCCAATAGTGTTTATGGGACATCTAGGAGTGCCAACAAAGAAGATGGTCAAAGGTAATTAATGTTTTATATTTTATTTGTGCGTTTTGTGTAGCGCCGACTATGCTAATTATTTTGTTTACGTCCCCTGCGGGTCTTTTGGGGTGTTACATGCTATCAGATAATAGCTTCTCATGCTTTCGCCGAAAAGCATTTTAAAAATCTGACTCGTTGCCTGGATTCACAACGAGTGTAGCTTTAATTCAATACCCTGCATGTGTATTTTAATGAACGTTTGAGTTTTAACGAGTGCTATTAGCATTTAGCGTAGTGCATTTGCATTTCTAGATGTCTAGATGGGACGCCTGCGTGTCAGGTAGGAGCAAGAGGTTAAGGAAGTCCGCCCAATGCTACAGCATCTCTATGGAACCAACAACAGCTCTCCCTGACCTAGCACAATCCCAAACACTGCCGAATCTGATCGCCTCCACAAACCAGACCTCAGATGGGGTGGCTTCTATACCTACCTCCCTCGCGGCAGAGACACTACTCCTCCAGCAAGCACAAGCAGTTAGCTTCCCTGAGGAGTTAAAAGCTCTGAAAGCCGGTAGGGAAGTGGCTAAGGACAGCCGTCTTCTCTCTCTTGCCCCATGATATGATCCAATCCTTGGAGTGATCAGAGTCAGAGGGAGGCTGCGCCTAGCAGAGGTTTTGGACCCAGATGCTATCCACCCAATTATCCTTGACTCCAGACACCCTCTTACCCGGCTCCTCATCAAGAGTTATGATGAGCGGCTTCTCCACCCAGGTCCAGAGAGGGTCTATGGGGAGATGAGGTGGAAGTACTGGATAATTGGAGGACGAGGAGCCATTCATAAGCACCAATACGCCTGTGTAGAATGTCAGAGATGGCGGGCCAGAGCCACGGTGCCCAAAATGGCAGATTTACCTCCTGCTCGCTTGTGCCTCCTTAAACCACCCTTCTGGTCAACAGGAGTAGATTGCTTTGGCCCCTTGATGATCAAGCTAGGTAGTCATGTGGAAAAGCGCTGGGGTATTCTATTCAAGTGTTTGACATCTAGATGTGTCCACCTGGACCTACTGGAGAGTTTGGATACTGAAGCCTTTCTCATGGCCCTACGGCGGTATATCTCCCGACGGGGGAAACCCTTCGAGATCCTGGCTGACAGAGGTACGAACTTCAGGGCAGGAGATCCAGGTTGGAGGAAGGATTCCAAGCCATGGAACCCAGCCTCCAGGATCAGCTGATGGACCAACAAATCTCATTCAAATTTAACCCTCCAGGAGCTCCTCATTTTGGAGGAACATGGAAGCGAGAGATCAAATCTGTAAAGACGGCCTTACCAGTCGTACTGGGGGACCAAACTGTCACTGAAACTGTCTTGAGGACCGTCCTGATAGAGGTGGAAGGGATTCTGAACTCCAAACCCTTGGGATATCTCTCTGCAGACATCGCTGACCCCGATCCGGTTACCCCGAATATGCTCTTAATGGGACGCCGAGATGCATCACTTCGTCAAGCCATGTATGCTGATACCAACCTCGTAGGCAGACGCCGGTGGCGACAGCCAGATCTTAGCTGACCATTTTTGGGCCCGATTCATTCTACCAAGTCTACGGCACAGAGGGAAATGGCGGAGAGAAATGGCCAGCCTGGAAACTGGCCAAGTAGTAATGATGGTGGACACTCAGCTGCCTCGAGCCTCCTGGCCGGTGGGCCGTATAACTAAGACCATGCCTGGGACCGATGGCTGTGTTAGATCAGTGGAGATCCAGGTGAAGAACCAGACATATATCCGGCCAGTTGCCCGACTGATTCCTCTCCCTGAGATGACAGAGGACGGGGAGCAATGAGCCTTTTTTGAGGAGTGTGGAATTTAACAAATTTCCGGGGTGGCTGTAGAAAAGGCCCATGGAGTTGGTGGAATAATTATTTAATTAATTGCCATATACTCAGCAGAGCCAGGGGCGCTTTAATTAGGTCAGGTGGAAATGTTCGACAGATCTCAACTCCATAAAATTAGGAAATTGCCTTCGCCTGATCTCGCTGCTTTCTCTTCCTTAACTCAATCTGATCCAGAAGTTCTGTGCGTTCATGAATCCACCACAGACTACCACAGACTACTCAGTAAATATACCACTTTATGGTTAAAGGAATTCCTGCCTCAGTCTCATCCATTCCTGTTCACCTTCACTGTCAGTCATCCTACCTGTCCAGCTACCCACACAGATTCCACTAATCTTGCAGGGGTACTGTCACGACTTCAGCCGAAGTTGGTCCCTCTCCTTGTTCGGGCAGCGTTCGGCGGTCGACGTCACCGGCCTTCTAGCCATAGCCGATCCACTTTTAATTTTCCATTTGTTTTGTCTTTGTCTTACACACCTGGTCTCAATTCCCCAATTACTCTGTTCCCCCATTGTCTGTTTGTGAGTAATTGTTCGTATGTAGTACAGTCCATTGATGTGGGCTCTCTTTATTGTATCGCATTTGTATATTTTGAGTAAAGTACGTTTATTTACTCATATCTGTTGTCCTGCGCCTGACTACTCTACACCAGCTACACACAGTCCGCATTACAATAGTGTATGAAGGGGTGTCCTCCATCTGCAGTAATTATAGTGGATGAAGGGGTGTCCACATACTGCTGTATATATAGTGTATGAAGGGGTGTCCTGTATATATAGTGGATGGAGGGGTGTCCTGTGTATATAGTGTATGAAGGGGTGTCCTCATACTGCTGTATATATAGTGGATGAAGGGGTGTCCTGTAAGTGGATGAAGGGTGTCCTGTATATATAGTGGATGAAGGGGTGTCCTGTATATATAGTGGATGAAGGGGTGTCCTGTATATATAGTGGATGAAGGGGTGTCCTGTATATATAGTGGATGAAGGGGTGTCCTGTATATATAGTGGATGAAGGGGTGTCCTGTTTATATAGTGGATGAAGGGGTGTCCTGTATATATAGTGGATGAAGGGGTGTCCACATACTGCTGTATATATAGTGGATGAAGGGGTGTCCTGTATATATAGTGGATGAAGGGGTGTCCACATACTGCTGTATATATAGTGGATGAAGGGGTGTCCTGTATATATAGTGGATGAAGGGGTGTCCACATACTGCTGTATATATAGTGGATGAAGGGGTGTCCTGTATATATAGTGTATGTAGGGGTGTCCACATACTGCTGTATATATAGTGGATGAAGGGGTGTCCTGTATATATAGTGGATGAAGGGGTGTCCTGTATATATAGTGTATGTAGGGGTGTCCACATACTGCTGTATATATAGTGGATGAAGGGGTGTCCTGTATATATAGTGGATGAAGGGGTGTCCTGTATATATAGTGGATGAAGGGGTGTCCTGTATATATAGTGTATGTAGGGGTGTCCACATACTGCTGTATATATAGTGGATGAAGGGGTGTCCTGTATATATAGTGGATGAAGGGGTGTCCTGTATATATAGTGGATGAAGGGGTGTCCTGTATATATAGTGGATGAAGGGGTGTCCTGTATATATAGTGGATGAAGGGGTGTCCACATACTGCTGTATATATAGTGGATGAAGGGGTGTCCTGTATATATAGTGGATGAAGGGGTGTCCACATACTGCTGTATATATAGTGGATGAAGGGGTGTCCTGTATATATAATGGATGAAGGGGTGTCCTGTATATATAGTGGATGAAGGGGTGTCCTGTATATATAATGGATGAAGGGGTGTCCTGTATATATAGTGTATGTAGGGGTGTCCACATACTGCTGTATATATAGTGGATGAAGGGGTGTCCTGTATATATAGTGTATGTAGGGGTGTCCACATACTGCTGTATATATAGTGTATGAAGGGGTGTCCACATACTGCTGTATATATAGTGGATGAAGGGGTGTCCTCATACTGCTGTATATATAGTGGATGAAGGGGTGTCCTGTATATATAGTGTATGTAGGGGTGTCCACATACTGCTGTATATATAGTGGATGAAGGGGTGTCCTGTATATATAGTGTATGTAGGGGTGTCCACATACTGCTGTATATATAGTGTATGAAGGGGTGTCCACATACTGCTGTATATATAGTGGATGAAGGGGTGTCCTCATACTGCTGTATATATAGTGGATGAAGTGGTGTCCTGTATATATAGTGGATGAAGGGGTGTCCTGTATATATAGTGGATGTAGGGGTGTCCACATACTGCTGTATATATAGTGGATGAAGGGGTGTCCTGTATATATAGTGTATGTAGGGGTGTCCACATACTGCTGTATATATAGTGTATGAAGGGGTGTCCACATACTGCTGTATATATAGTGGATGAAGGGGTGTCCTCATACTGCTGTATATATAGTGGATGAAGGGGTGTCCTGTATATATAGTGTATGAAGGGGTGTCCTGTATATATAGTGGATGAAGGGGTGTCCTCATACTGCTGTATATATAGTGGATGAAGGGGTGTCCTCATACTGCTGTATATATAGTGAATGAAGGGGTGTCCTCATACTGCTGTATATATAGTGAATGAAGGGGTGTCCTGTATATATAGTGTATGAAGTGGTGTCCTGTATATATAGTGGATGAAGGGGTGTCCTCATACTGCTGTATATATAGTGAATGAAGGGGTGTCCTGTATATATAGTGTATGAAGTGGTGTCCTGTATATATAGTGGATGAAGGGGTGTCCTGTATATATAGTGGATGAAGGGGTGTCCTGTATATATAGTGGATGAAGGGGTGTCCTGTATATATAGTGGATGAAGGGGTGTCCTGTATATATAGTGGATGAAGGGGTGTCCTGTATATATGGAGTGTCCTGTATGTGTATGGGGTGTCCACATACTGCTGTATATATAGTGGATGAAGGGGTGTCCTGTATATATAGTGGATGAAGGGGTGTCCTGTATATATAGTGGATGAAGGGGTGTCCTCATACTGCTGTATATATAGTGGATGAAGGGGTGTCCTGTATATATAGTGGATGAAGGGGTGTCCTGTATATATAGTGGATGAAGGGGTGTCCTGTATATATAGTGGATGAAGGGGTGTCCTCATACTGCTGTATATATAGTGGATGAAGGGGTGTCCTCATACTGCTTTATATATAGTGGATGAAGGGGTGTCCTCATACTGCTGTATATATAGTGGATGAAGGGGTGTCCTCATACTGCTGTATATATAGTGGATGAAGGGGTGTCCACATACTGCTGTATATATAGTGGATGAAGAGGTGTCCTGTATATATAGTGGATGAAGGGGTGTCCACATACTGCTGTATATATAATGGATGAAGGGGTGTCCTGTATATATAGTGGATGAAGGGGTGTCCTCATACTGCTGTATATATAGTGGATGAAGGGGTGTCCTGTATATATAGTGGATGAAGGGGTGTCCTGTATATATAGTGGATGAAGGGGTGTCCTCATACTGCTGTATATATAGTGGATGAAGGGGTGTCCTCATACTGCTGTATATATAGTGGATGAAGGGGTGTCCTGTATATATAGTGGATGAAGGGGTGTCCTGTATATATAGTGGATGAAGGGGTGTCCTGTATATATAGTGGATGAAGGGGTGTCCACATACTGCTGTATATATATTGGATGAAGGGGTGTCCTGTATATATAGTGTATGAAGGGGTGTCCTGTATATATAGTGTATGAAGGGGTGTCCTGTATATATAGTGGATGAAGGGGTGTCCACATACTGCTGTATATATAGTGGATGAAGGGGTGTCCACATACTGCTGTATATATAGTGGATGAAGGGGTGTCCACATACTGCTGTATATATAGTGGATGAAGGGGTGTCCTCATACTGCTGTATATATAGTGGATGAAGGGGTGTCCTGTATATATAGTGTATGAAGGGGTGTCCTGTATATATAGTGGATGAAGGGGTGTCCACATACTGCTGTATATATAGTGTATGGAGGGGTGTCCTGTATATATAGTGGATGAAGGGGTGTCCACATACTGCTGTATATATAGTGTATGAAGGGGTGTCCTGTATATATAGTGGATGAAGGGGTGTCCTGTATATATAGTGGATGAAGGGGTGTCCACATACTGCTGTATATATAGTGTATGAAGGGGTGTCCTGTATATATAGTGGATGAAGGGGTGTCCTCATACTGCTGTATATATAGTGTATGAAGGGGTGTCCTGTATATATAGTGGATGAAGGGGTGTCCTCATACTGCTGTATATATAGTGAATGAAGGAGTGTCCTCATACTGCTGTATATATAGTGGATGAAGGGGTGTCCTCATACTGCTGTATATATAGTGGATGAAGGGGTGTCCTCATACTGCTGTATATATAGTGGATGAAGGGGTGTCCTCATACTGCTGTATATATAGTGTATGAAGGGGTGTCCTGTATATATAGTGGATGAAGGGGTGTCCTCATACTGCTGTATATATAGTGAATGAAGGAGTGTCCTCATACTGCTGTATATATAGTGGATGAAGGGGTGTCCTCATACTGCTGTATATATAATGGATGAAGGAGTGTCCTCATACTGCTGTATATATAGTGGATGAAGGGGTGTCCTCATACTGCTGTATATATAGTGGATGAAGGGGTGTCCTCATACTGCTGTATATATAGTGGATGAAGGGGTGTCCTCATACTGCTGTATATATAGTGGATGAAGGGGTGTCCTGTATATATAGTGTATGAAGGAGTGTCCTCATACTGCTGTATATATAGTGGATGAAGGGGTGTCCTCATACTGCTGTATATATAGTGTATGAAGGAGTGTCCTCATACTGCTGTATATATAGTGGATGAAGGGGTGTCCTCATACTGCTGTATATATAGTGGATGAAGGGGTGTCCTCATACTGCTGTATATATAGTGGATGAAGGGGTGTCCTCATATATGTATATCTGCCTCGTACCCATGGACTCTGTACTGGTACCATTTGCATATAGCCAAGTTATCATTGATTTGATAACACAAAAGCAAACCCATACAAACACAACTCAAATTCATGTTTATGAAATGCTTATTGTGTATTCTGTTGAAGCTCAAGGCAACTACAAAATCCACAATACAATGCTCTCTCTATAGGCTGGCCAAGCTAGCTAGCTAGCAAACATAGCTACAGACAATAATACCAAAGACAAAATCGGAATATAACGTAGATATATTTTAACTGTAAAATCGCCTAAATAAACTGCCCGATCAATTTAGTATTCTACAATCTCATCCTGTTCAATCTGCAGATCGATGTGAGGCATCACTCTAACATTCACAACGGCAGAGATCCTTTATGAGGAGATGGGAAACGATGCCCGTTGTTATGGCGACATGCAGCACGGTGCATTCTGGGTGATTCCGGGACAAGGAGTGAATGGGAGGCTATTGGGTACCAGCTCAAAAACACAACACTAGCACGAATTTCGTCGACAAGAAGTACAACATTACATATCTTTTACCGAGATGTGATATAATTAACTTGCTATGTGTAATGTAATATCGTAAAAGCTTTGGAATCGTGAAATTAGATACTTTTGAGGAAAATAGGCAACGTTTCTCGAAATATATACACGTGATTTTGACAAGGGATTCCATGACAGTTAGTTAAGCAACCGCTTGACGCAACATGACAACGTGAACACGATTGGTTGACAGTCTGCTGGGCGTGGCTATACGTTGGATTCCGATCTCCTTTCTATAATATCTCTGCCAACGACAACATGAAATGCACCCTGGACGAAACAGACAAATAGGATAAATGTGCTTGACTCTCTGTTAAATGACACATTTCTCAAGGTAAGAATGGCTGATTTGAGAGAAGACATTCTCCCGAGTTATGACATCAGCCAGTGTTGAAATCTGACATGCACGATAGGTTAATGATATAAAAGTTATATTCCTATGAACTTCCAGTGGAGTGAGAGACTTTTTTCACAGCGCTACGTCATACTGGACGGATGTGTGCCTGCTGGAACGCCAATAACACAGAAACACAGAAACACAATGAAAACACGAAATGATCCAGGGAATCGATAGAACATCACTTAAAGAGATGGACAAAAACGATATAACATTCATTATGGGTGAGCCTTTCCTTTAACAAAGCCAGGCACAGAACACAACACAGGCATGAAGACAAACGTTAGTGGGAAAAAAACAACGTTTAAAAAAATCTTTCTCACCGAGAGAAGTTCTGAGCACAAGTAAACAACACCTTATAACATCATCTAAGTTTGTTGGCAGAGCCTGAGGCGTGGTGTCTACATTCACTATGAGTGACGTGGTTCACTATGAGAACACGAAAACACAGCAAGTCAAAACATCCTAATTCTACCAGGGAAATGAAAATGTGCTCGTTCTAGCTTGTGGATTGGATATTTATGATCAAAACGTATCGTTGTTAATATGATAATGACTACATGTTGTTGCAGAGCCACTGTGAAATCCCTTTTAACTCAGCAACATTTGTAGGTTTTCGAGCAGGAACGGCTTGTTTAATTAAGGTCCTGCCACAACATCTCAATTGGAATAGAGGTCCTGGATGGCAGGAAGCTTGGCCCCGGTGATGCACTGGGCCACTCATAGGTGTTCCTTTTGTTAGATATTTTAGGGCGGTATGACAATTAGACTGGGTCTAGGGTTTCTAGGATAATGGTGTTGATGTGAGCCATGACCAGCCTTTCAAAGCACTTCATGGCTACAGATGTGAGTGCTACGGGTCGTTACGCATTAAGGCAGGTTACCTTAGTGTTTTTGGGCACAGGCCAATGGTAGTCTGCTTGAAACATGTTGGTTTTTACAGACTTGGACAGGGAGAGGTTGAAAATGTCATTGAAGACACTTACCAGTTGGTCAGCACATGCTCGGAGAACACTTCCTGCTACTTTGACCTTGTGAAAGTTCACCTGTTTGAAGGTCTTACTCACATCGGCTGAGGAGATCGTGATCACACAGATGTCCGGAACAGCTGATGCTCTCATGCATGTATCAGTGTTGCTTGCCTCGAAGCGAGCATAGAAGTGATTTAGCTCGTCTGGTAGACTTGTGTCACTGGGCAGCTCGCTGCTTCCCTTTGTAGTCTGTAATAGTTTTCAAGGTGTCGGAGCTGGAGCAGTACGATTCGATCTTAGACCTGTATTGACACTTTGCATGTTTGTTGGTTCGCCGGAGGACATAGCAGGATTTCTTATAAGCTTCTGGGTTAGAGTCCCGCTCTTTGAAAGTGGCAGCTCTACCCTTTAATTCAGTGCGAATGTTGCCTGTAATCCATAGATTCTGGTAGGGGCATGTCCTTCTGTTCGCACATTATGAAGACAAACCTTCATCTGCTTCTGTTCGCACATTATGAAGACAAACCTTCATCTGCTTCTGTTCGCACATTATGAAGACAAACCTTCATCTGCTTCTGTTCGCACATTATGAAGACAAACCTTCATCTGCTTCTGTTCGCACATTATGAAGACAAACCTTCATCTGCTTCTGTTCGCACATTATGAAGACAAACCTTCATCTGCTTCTGTTCGCACATTATGAAGACAAGTTATTCAGAAAGTATTCAAATGCTTTTATTTTTTCCACATTTTGTTGTGTTACAAATTGGGATTAAAATGGGTTTAGTTTAGTCGTTTTTGTCAACGATCGACACAATGCTGTGTAATTTCAAAGTGGAAGAAAAATTCTAACATTTGTAAAATTAAAAAGTAATGAAAAGTAAATCATCTCTCACAGCTGTGATTCCTTCTCAGTATGTCTCTAAGAGCTTTGCACATTATTATTTTTAACATCCTTCAAGCTCTATCAAATTGGTTGTTGATCGTTGCTAGATCCATCCTCAAGTCTTTAAAGCAGATTTAAGTCTGAACTGTAACTTGGCAACATTCAATGTTGTCTTGGTAAACAACTCCGGTGTCTATTTGGCCTTGTGTTTAAGGTTATTTTTTATTTTATTTAACTAGGCAAGTCAGTTAAGAACAAATTCTTATTTTCAATGACGGCCTGGGAACAGTGGGTCAGCTCAGGGGTTTGAACTTGCAACCTTCCAGTTACTAGTCCAATGCTCTAACCACTAGGCTACCCTGCCGCCTCTACACTCTAACCACTAGGCTACCCTGCCGCCTCTACACTCTAACCACTAGCCTACCCTGCCGCCTCTACACTCTAACCACTAGGCTACCCTGCCGCCTCTACACTCTAACCACTAGGCTACCCTGCCGCCTCTACACTCTAACCACTAGGCTACCCTGCCGCCTCTACACTCTAACCACTAGGCTACCCTGCCGCCTCTACACTCTAACCACTAGGCTACCCTGCCACCTCTACACTCTAACCACTAGTCTTCCTGCCTCCTCTACACTCTAACCACTAGGCTACCCTGCCGCCCCAGCTGAAAGGTGTATTCACCTCAGTGTCTGGTGGAAAGCAGACTGAACCATTTTGCAAGTGCCTAGCTCCAATCCCTTTCTTTTTATCCTAGTCCTAGGCCTGCAAAATATAATGTAGACATCACCATGCTTGTGTTGGATTTGGTCCAAATCAAATCAAATCAAATTTGATATTCACTTTATATTCAGGACATTGATTTATTTTGTTACATTTTTTTTGCAGTTACACTTCTCACTCTGTCATTTAGGTTAGTAATTCTACAATGTTGTTGATCCATCCTCAGTTTTCTCCTATCACAGCCATTGAACCCTGCAACTGTTTTAGAGTCATCATTGGCCTCATGGTGAAATCCCTGAGCGGTTTCCTTCCTCTCTGGCAACTGAGTTAGGAAGGACGCTTGTATCTTTGTCGTGACTGGGTGTATTTGGGACACCATCCAATTTGTAATGAATAGATGGACACAATCACATATGGATTGCGTCAATGATAAGTAGGCATTTAAATTGGGTAAGAGGTCAGTTATGTGACAGGTGTGTTTCACCAGAACTCACCAGTGTTATTGTCCATGTAGTGGTTGAATCCCAAATGACATCCTATTCCCTACAATAGTCTACTATGTCGACCAGAGCCCTGAGGACCCTGGGCAAAACTAGTGCAATTTGGGAGGCACCACTATCTGTTTGTAAATCATCTACCTGGGCTATGGCAGGACCGTCTATACTATCAGGTGGACTTTGAACTCTGAAACGTTCAAAGTATTGCCAGCCTATATGTTGCAGTTTGCAGTCCCCTGCAGAGCGTTGTTAGTGCTGCATGGACTCTATAGCACCGGTAAGTCAACTCGTAATGCATATTCTTATTCACCTACACTCAAGTAGTTTGTTGTTATGTAATAGTGTAATAAAGCTGTGCAGACAATACTAACTTATTGACACGAGTATATAACATAATGATGAAGCTTAATGAACTGTTGCTATACGTTGCACGAGTGTAAGACTTGATAGGCTTTCAGGTCAATAAAGCATTTTACGTCTAGAGGTGACTAGTTGGAAAAACAAGTGACTTTTGTCCTCTTTTTCCTCTGTGTAGACACAATGTATTCCCGCTCTCCTTGGGGACACCTCTCGTTTCTAAGTCTGGTGTCATTTCTCCTTCTCCTTCCTGCACCGTCCTGCCATGGAGGAAAAGTCCTGGTCTTTCCTGTCGATGGAAGCCACTGGATCAACATGAAGGTGCTCAATGTTGTGCCGAGCGTTTTGTTAAAGATGGGGTTTAAAGCCTTGAGACAATTGAGACATGGATTGTGTCTTGTGTGCCATTCAGAGGGTGAATGGGGCAAGGCAAAAGATTGAAGTTCCCTTGAACAGGGTATGGTAGTAGGTGCCATGCGCACATGTTTCAGTGTGTCAAGAACTGCAACTTACTGTTTACTTCATTACATTTGACCAAATCCCTCCAGTTACATAGGTTTATATTATTATCTATTATGTCGCAGGGCTCGACATACAGGACTGCCCGCTGGCCGGGGGAGGTTATTAATGGAAACTTTCTGGGCAGTCAGTCATCTACGTCAGTGGCCTGCTTGGAAAAAATGAAAATAATTATATATATATATATATATATATACACACATACAGTACCAGTCAAAATATTGGACACACCTACTCATTCAAGGGTCATTCTTTATTTTTCACTATTTTCTCCATTGTAGAATAATAGTGAAGACATCAACACTATGAAATAACACATATGGAATCATGTAGTAACCAGAAAAGTGTTAAATGAATCAAAATAGATTTTAGATTCTTCAAAGTAGCCACACTTTGCCTTCATAACAGCTTTGCACCACTCTTGGCATTCTCTCAACCAGCTTCACCTGGAATGCACACTCTTGGCCTATGAAATATATTTGGATTTGTTTAACACATTTTTGGTTACTATGTTACCTTGCATCTTGCAACAAATATCAAGTTATGTTAATGTTTTTCTGTCAAAATACTTTGTGAGTCAAATCAATCCATTTTGATTTGCACACAGTATATCATAAGGTGTATAAAAAAAAATACAAACTAAATTTATAAATAGTACTGAAGTAGTTTTCTGACCGGATACTTTTTTACTTTTACTTGAGTAAATTACAACCTAAGTAGCAGTACTTTTACTTAAATACGGATTTTCAGTACTATAGCCACCTCTGCCATTAGGCATTTACCGTTATGGTGTCCTGCATCTCAATGAGACTACTGTGTACACAATGAGACTACTGTGTACACAATGAGACTACTGTGTACACAATGAGACTACTGTGTACACAATGAGACTACTGTGTACACAATGAGACTACTGTGTACACAATGAGACTACTGTGTACACAATGAGACTACTGTGTACACAATGAGACTACTGTGTATACTGTGCTCACATATGGAGTTGTTTTAAGTTGTTTCATACTGTGGATCATTTAGGTAAATGATGTTGGATTTTAGGACCCTTTTAGGTATAAAAAAATATATATTGAAAAATGATTTGATAAAATATTGAATTTGGTCTTACTACTTTACTACTATAGCCTATAGCATTGAATATCTTTGGCAAAATGACAGCAAAAAATAAGAGGTTTTGAAGTCTTGTATCTTATTTTAGTTTTTTTGGACAAATATTTAATCCATTTTTTATTTTTGATAGAAATTACCTTCATACTTCCATTCGCTTGTTAGCTGGTTAGCTTCAGACGAGTCCCGTGACACTTGTGGGGGTTGTAGAACAAAACAGAGAATACAGATTTCCACAGTCTTTTCAGTCTTTCATATTAATTTCCAGGTTAAACCGTTGAGACGTTTTCGTGAGAAGACCGATTTCGGGATGTCTCTCACGGTCGGACAAACACTGCTGTAGCTCGGCCAACTTCTACCGCAGATGTGGAATGCTGACCTAGGCAGATGCAGTGGATTGAGATCAGCTCATGATATCTCCAGCTTAAACTGAAATATTTTGATACAAATGTTTTTTTGTTTCTTAGATTGACACCTGTTAAAGGATGAATACCTTTTATAAAGCATATTTTTGACAGCTCTCCACAACATGCCTCTGACATAATACCATTCCCTTGTGAGCTTACTAACGTCACCAATGTGTAGGTACTGATCGAGGAGCTTCATGCCAGAGGCCACACCATCACGGTGGTCAGACCCTCCACCAGCTGGTACATCACTGAGGAGTCACCTCTATACACCTCCATCACCATCAAGGAGAAAGATAACTTATACAGCTACATCGAAACCTTCCTACAGAATCAACTGAAGGTATGTCTTCATAGTGTGCCTACAGAAGAACCTGAAAGTATGTCTTCATAGTGTGCCTTCAGAAGAACCTGAAGGTTTGATGTGTCTTTATGACTGGTTGATTGTTTGATCCATCTATCCAGCCAGCAAACCGGCCAATCAACCATCCAGCCAGACATCCATTTATTTTGTCAAACAGGCATTCAATCTCTGTTTAATGTCTTAATTCAGGCTCAGAGAGAGGGGATATCTTTGCTGAAGTTCTTCCAACTAACCAAGGAGTTCCTCAGTATGATAGAAGAAGCCCACATCCTGGGCTGCGAGTTGCTGGCTCGCATATTCGACGACAAGGAGCTGATGAAGAGTCTCCAGGAGGCTCAGTATGACATGATGCTCACCGACCCTAACCTCGCTGGAGGGCTGCTGATGGCCCACTACCTCAAACTGCCTGTGGTGCTCAACGCCCGTTGGATCACCAGTGGGGAGGGACATTTTGCCATCGCCCCCTCTCCCCTGTCCTACATCCCGATCACAGGGTCTGGATTCACTGACAAGATGACCTTCGTCCAACGGGTCCAAAACATGCTGCACTACAGCATCATCATGTATCAGCAGAGGTTCGTAGTTGGGCCGATTTATGACGCAATTTGCGCCAAGTACTTCGAAGGGGGCTGTGACATCATCTCCTTGATCCAGGAAGCTGACATCTGGCTGATGAGGTCTGACTTTGTGTTTGACTTCCCCCGTCCCACCATGCCCAACGTCGTCTACATGGGGGGTTTCCAGTGCAAGCCGGCCCAGCCCCTGCCTCCAGACCTGGAGGAGTTTGTCCAGAGTGCCGGGGAGCATGGGGTGATCGTCATGTCTCTGGGGACTCTTGTCAATGCACTTCCTGTTGATATCACAGACCAGATCGCCAGCGTGTTCGCCAAGCTGCCTCAGAAGGTATCCTGATTGTTTTTCATTATTAGCATTTATATGTAAAGCACTCTGCAATGCAAGTGATGTAAACGAGAAGTTATTTAAAGAGAAATTAATATCTTCTTTATATTCTATCTAAGGTGATCTGGAGGCACCGGGGCAAGAGGCCCTCCACTCTGGGCAACAACACTCTTCTGGTGGACTGGATGCCCCAGAAAGACCTCCTGGGTCACCCCCAAACCAGAGCTTTTGTGGCCCACGGAGGAACCAATGGTGTCCAGGAGGCCATCTACCACGGCACCCCAGTGCTGGGGATACCCCTGTTCTTTGACCAGTATGACAATCTTCTGCGTCTGCAGGAGAGAGGCGCTGCCAAGATCCTGGAGCTGGCCATGTTCAACGGACCCAGTTTCCAGCAGGCTCTGAACCAGGTGCTCACCCACGCCCCCTACAGGGAGAACATGCAGAGGCTGTCCCGCCTGCACAGGGACCAGCCCATCAAGCCCATGGACAAGGCCCTCTTCTGGTTGGAGTTTGTGATGCGACACAAGGGGGCGTCTCACCTCCGTACGTCGGCCAACAGGATGCCCTGGTACTCTTACCACTCTGTGGACGTGCTGCTACTGCTGCTGGCTGCTGGGGGAGGAGTCTTGCTCTTTACTGGGCTCCTGATCAGGATCCTCTGGAGAACCTGCCGGAAGAACAGGAACAAAACCAAACAACACTGACACCAGTAGCAGAATCACATTACTGGAAATCAAGACTGTTCTCAGGGCAGACCTGCTTATAGCTAGATATATTGCGTACGGGACAGTTCTACCATTTTCCTTAATGTAGTTCTCCTTACACCCACAGGGCCTTCAGAAAGTATTCACATCCCTTGACTTGTTCAACATGTTGATGTTTTACAAATTGATTTTTAAAAAATGTTTAAGCTGACATGTCTTTAGTCAATAATTTTTCAACCACTTTGTTATGGCAAGCCTAAATATGTTAATGAGTAAAAATGTGCTTAACCAAGTCACATAAGTTGAATGAACTCACTCACATTAATTTTTTATGACTACCTTATCTATGTACCTCACACATACAATTATCTGTTATGTCCCTCAGTTGAGCAGTGAATTTCAAACACAGATTCAACCACAAAGACCAGGGAGATTTTCCAATGCCTTGCAAAGAAGGGCACCTATTGGTAGATGGTTAAAAATAAATAAGACATTGAATGTCAATTTGAGCTTGGTGAAGTTATTAATTACACTTTTGGATGAGATGGATGGAGATGAATCCAAGATGGCGTAGCAGTCAGACGTCTTTGTCCTTGTCTTGTCTCGTCCCATGTGTATATACCCTTTTCTTTGCGTTGTTTTTCACATTTGTCCTAAACCTCAACTTCAAAATACTCTCCTGCAACCCACCTCACCCAATGTGGTGTGGCTCAGTTTTATTTTTTATTTTGGATTTGTTTTTGTTTTTTTCCCTAAAGTATTTCTGTTTACCTCAACTGAAGCTAGCTAGCTAACTAGCTATCAGTCAGCTAACCACTGCTAGCGGTCACCAGCTAACCTTTAGCTCGGAAAGCTCTCGCCAGTTTGTACAACGCATTTAAAACCAGAGCATACCGGACCTATTTTTCTCTCCATATCCCCGAATTCCTACCACAAACTCTGAACCTTTTCATTTGGATCATCACAGCTTGCTAACCGCAAGCCGGATTAACTACTCCTGGCTAACGTTTCTGTCCCGGAGCTAGCACCAACTAGCCTGGGGCTAGCCCATGCTAGAACCATCTCCCGGCTCACTCTTGGGCTATAATATCCGGTCCCCTTCTATTGCCGGTTCGGGGCACGGAACCCCGCCGATCCTCTACGACTGGAATACCGACAACATCTACCCGAGGATTCCAACAGGCCCCTCAGGCGCGACGCCCTCTGAAGGCCCATTCTGCTAACATGCTAGTCCTGCTAGCTACCTAGAGCTACTTGCAACCCTACTAATTCCACGACTGGTCTATCGACGTCACCGCACGAAGAAGCAAAAACAAACTTACCCCCATCGCGACGTCCCCCAAAGGCTAACTTGCTAGCCCCGGGTCTACTAACTGCTAGCCCCTGCTAACTACTTGCTTGCTAACCCGGTCTGCTAACTGCTAGCTTGTTTATCCCCGGCCTACTAACTGTTAGCGTGTTAGCATCGGCCTGCTAACTGTCTGAATCGCCGTGTCCCCAGCCAGCCCAACAACTCACTGGACCCTAATGTTCACTTGGCATGCCTCTCTCTAATATCAATATGCCTTGTCCATTACTGTCCTAGTTAGTGATTACTGTCTTATTTCACTGTAGAGCCTCTAGCCCTGCTCAATATGCCTTAACCAACCATGTTGTTCCACCACCTACATATGCGATGACATCACCTGGTTTAAAGTCTCTAGATGACTATATCTCTCTCTCTCTTCATTACTCAATGCCTAGGTTTACCTGCAATGTACTCACATCCTACCTTACCTTTGTCTGTACACTATGCCTTGAATCTATGCTATTGTGCCCAGAAACCTGCTCCTTTTACTCTCTGCTAGACGGCCAGTTCGTATAGTATTTAGCCATACCCTTATCCTACTCTTCCTCTGTTCCTCTGGTGATGTAGAGGGTAACCCAGGCCTTGTAGTCCACAGCATCACTCCCATTCCCCAGGTGCTCTCATTTGTTGACTTCTGTAACCGTAAAAGCCTTGGTTTCATGCATGTAAACATTAGAAGCCTACTCCCTAAGTTTGTTTTACTCACTGCTTTAGCACACTCTGCCAACCCAGATGTCCTTGCCGTGTCTGAATCCTGGCTTAGGAAAACCACCAAAAACCTTAATCTCCATCACTAACTATAACATTTTCCGTCAAGATAGAACTGTCAAAGGGGGCTGTGTTGCAATCTACTGCGAAGATAGCCTGCAGAGTTCTGTCCTACTATCCAGGTCTGTACCCAAACAATTCAAGCTTCTACTTCTTAAAATGTACCTTTCCAGAAACAAGTCTCTCACTGTTGCCGCTTGCTATAGACCTCCCTCTGCCCCCAGCTGTGCCCTCAATACCATATGTGAATTGATTGCCCCCCCCCCCCCCCCCCCATCTATCTTCTGAGCTCGTGCTACTAGGTGACCTAAACTGGGACATGCTTAACACCCCGGCCATCCTACAATCCAAGCTTGATGCATTCAATCGCACAGAAATGATCAATTTATTTATTTTATTTATTTTTATTTTACCTTTATTTAACCAGGCAAGTCAGTTAAGAACATATTCTTATTTTCAATGACGGCCTGGGAACAGTGGGTTAACTGCCTGTTCAGGGGCAGAACGACAGATTTGTACCTTGTCAGCTCGGGGGGTTTGAACTCGCAACCTTCCGGTTACTAGTCCAACGCTCTAACTACTAGGCTACGCCTAGTAGTTAGAGCGCCTACTAGGTACAACTCCAAATCCGTCAACACAGGCACCATCATAGATGTCATCCTAACTAACCCGCCCTTCAAATACACCTCTGCTGTTTTCAATCAAGATCTCAGCGATTGCTGCCTCATTGCCTGCATCCGTAATGGGTCAGCGGCCTTTCTAATTGACCTGGCCGAGGTATCCTGGAAGGTCATTGACCTCATCCCGTCAGTAGATGATGCCTGGCTATTCTTTAAAAGTGCCTTCCTCACCATCTTAAATAAGTATGCCCCATTCAAAAAATTTAGAACCAGGAATATATATATAGTCCTTGGTTCACTCCAGACCTGTCTGCCCTTGACCAGCACAAAAACAACCTGGGGCTTTCTGCATCGAATAGCCCCCGTGATATACAACTTTTCAGGGAAGTCACAAACCATCAGTTAGGAAAGCTAAGGCTAGCTTTTTCAAACAGAAATTTGCATCCTGTAGAACCAACTCAAAAACGTTCTGGGACACTGTAAAGTCCATGGAGAATAAGAGCATCTCCTCCCAGCTGCCCACTGCTCTGAGGCTAGGAAACACTGTCACCACCTCCTGGCTACCCCGCAACCCGCCAAAGCCTCCCCCATTTCTCATTCACCCAAATCCAGATAGATGATGTTCTGAAAGAGCTGGAAACCTACAAATCAGCTGGGCTAGACAATCTGGACCCTCTCTTTCTAAAATTATCCGCCAAAATTATTGCAACCCCTATTACTAGCCTGTTCAACCTCCTCTTTTGTATCGTCTGAGATTCCCAAAGATTGGAAAGCTTCCGCAGACATCCCCCTCTTCAAAGGGGGTGACACTCTAGACAGACCCAAACTGCTACATACCTATATCTATCCTACCCTGTCTTTCTAACTTTTCTCTGAATACATCAATTCTGTCGCTCTTGCTGCTGGTGATTCTCTGATCCACCTCTACGCAGACGACACCATTCTGTATATTTATGGCTCTTCTTTGGACACTGTGTTAACTAACCTCCAGACGAGCTTCAATGCCATACAACTCTCCTTCCGTGGCCTCCAACTGCTCTTAAATGCAAATAAAACTAAATGCATGCTCTTCAACCGATCGGTGCCAGCACCCGCCCACCGCCCGCCCGCCTAGAATCACTACTCTGGATGGCTCTGACTTTCAGTATGTGGACAACTACAAATACCTAGGTGTCTGATCAGACTGTAAACTCTCCTTCCAGACTCACATTAAGCAACTCTAATCCAAAATGTATTTTAGAATCTGCTTCCTATTTCTAAACAAAGCATCCTTCACTCATGCTGCTAAACATACCCTCGCCATCATTTTTGTCACCAAGGCCAATATACTACCCACCACTGCGACCTGTATGCTCTCTTTTGCTGGCCCTCGTTTAATTTTCAGCGCCAAACCCACTGGCTCCAGGTCATCAAGAAGTCTTTGCTAGGTGAAGCCCCACCTTATCTCAGCTCACTGGTCACCATAGCAGCACCCACCCGTAGCACGCGCTCCAGCAGGAATTTTTCACTAGCCATCCCCAAAGCCAACTCCTCCTTTGGCCACCTTACCTTCCAGTTCTCTGCTGCCGATGACTGGAACTAATTGCAAAAATCACTGAAGCTGGAGACATATCTCCCTCACTAACTTTAAGTATCAGCTGTCAGAGCAGCTTACCGATCATTGCACCTATACACAGCCGATCTGTAAACAGCCCACCCAACTACCTCATCCCCATATTGTTATTTATTTATTATTTTGCTCCTTTCCACCCCAGTATCTCTACTTGCACATTCATCTTCTGCACACCTATCACTCCAGTGTTTAATTGCCAAATTGTCATTTTCACCACTATGGCCTATTTATTGCCTTACCTCCCTTATCTTACTACATTTTCACACACTGTATACAGTCATGCACAAAAGTTTTGAGAATGACACAAATATTAATTTTCACAAAGTCTGCTAACTCAGTTTGTATGATGGACAGCAGCAAACTTTGTGGAAATTTTATGTTTGTGTCATTCTCAAAACTTTTGGCCATGACTGTATAGATTTTTCAATTGTGTTATTGACTGTATATTTGTTATTATATATATTATATTCCATGTGTTGTTGTTTGCGTCGCACTGCTTTGCTTTATCTTGGCCAGTTTCCAGTTGTAAATGAGAACTTGTTCTCAACTGGCCTCCCTGGTTAAATAAAGGTGAAATAAAAATAATTTAAAAACACCAAGCACAACAAAACCTATCCCCCCCCAGGAGACTGAAAAGATTTGTCATGGGTCCTCAGATCCTCAAAAGATTCTACAGCTGCACCATCGAGAACATCCTGACTGTTTGCATCACCGCCTGGTATGGCAACTGCTCAGCATCCGACCTGGGGCCAAGCTTCCTGCCATCCAGGACCTTTATACTAGGCTGTGTCCATGGAAGGCCCCAAAAAATGGTTTGTCTATGGAGTGTGTGTGGCTGTGTGCTCGATTCAATACAATAATAATTACCGAATCCACTCACTTGAAGGGGTGTCCACATACTTTTTTTTATATATATAGTGTATTTGTACATATCTGCCTTGTATCCATTGACTCTGTACTGGTACCATTTGTATATTGGCAAGTTATAGTTACTCATTGCACATTTTATGTGTGTGTTTGATCAGTATGATGACAGTATCTTTCTGTGAGCAGGTTCGTACAGGAGGTAAATTCAACCGTGTTCTCAACTACCCCCCCCCCCGTCTCTCACCCTCCTTCAGCTGACATGAAGGGGCTGTTGAAAGGAAACACAAACACTCAGGAACAGATGGGATGATGTGTTGGATAAAATAAACAATGGAAGGATACACCCCTTCCTCTACCTAGTGCAAGGCTCTTTAAATTCTCCTTCAGGCGTAATGTTATCGCTGTCTCTCCTTCAGGCACAATGTTATCTCGGTCTCTCCTTCAGAAATAATTCCCTCTCTTTCCATCGCTTTCTCTCTCCTAGCCAGCTACTGTGATGGAAACACTCTCAGGGATGCACAAAGTCATCAGATTTTCCGTTGATCCCCCCCCCCATTGAAATGTGTTTTTACAGAAGCTGAAAAATGTTGGTAACACTTCACATAGAAAAGATGAGAGAGAGAGACAGGAGGGAGTTAAAGGGGGGGGGGATTAGAAGAGCCTCTCCCTTGCCCTAGGTGAATGTGCAGGAAAGGGAGCAGCCTAAGATCACCGTGCTCAATGCCAAGCGTCGGCTGGAGTGGTGTAAAACTCACCGCCATTGAACTCTGGAGCAGTGGAAACACGTTCTCTGGAGTGATGAATCACGCTTCACCATCTGGCAGTCCCGACAGATGAATCTGGGTTTGGCAGATGCCAGGAGAACGCTACCTACCCCAATGCATAGTGCCTACTGTGAAGTTTGGTGGAGGAGAAATAATAGTCTGAGCTGTTTTTAATGGTTCAGGCCCCTTAGTTCCAGTGAAGGGAAATCTTAACACTACAACATACATTCTAGACCATTCTGTGCTTGGGCCCTTTCCTGTTTCAGCATGACAATGCCCCCGTGCACAAAGCGAGGTCCATACAGAAATGGTTTGTCGTTATCGTTGTGAAAGAACTTGAATGGCACAGAGTCCTGACCTCAACCCCATCGAACACCTTTGGGATGAATTAGAACGCTGACTGTGAGACAGAAGGCTCAGTATCGCCCAACATCAGTACCCGACCTTACTAATGCTCTCGTGGCTGAATGGAAGCAAGTCCCTGCAGCTGTTCCAACATCTAGTGGAAAGCCTTCCCAGAAGAGTCCCTGTTTTAACAGCAATGTTCCAACATCTAGTGGAAAGCCTTCCCAGAAGAGTGGAGGCTGTTATAGCAGCAATGTTCCAACATCTAGTGGAAAGCCTTCCCAGAAGAGTGGAGGCTGTTATAGCAGCAAGGGGGGACCAACTCCATATTAATGCCTTCCCAGAAGAGTGGAGGCTGTTATAGCAGCAAAAAAATATGAATGCCCAAGATTTTGGAATGAGATGTTCGATGAGCAGGTGTCCATATACTTTTGGTTGTGTAGTGTATATCCTGAACGAAAATATAAACACAACATGTAAAGTGTTGGTCCCATGTTTCATGAGCTGAAATAAAAGATCCTGACCTGACTGCAGTTCGGCAACCGACAGTGGGAAAATGCTCACCACTGGCACTCTGGAGAAGTGAGCCCTTCATGGATGAATCACGGTTTTAACTGTACCGGGCAGATGGCAGAAAGTGTGTATGGCGTGAGTGTGGGTGAACAGTTTGCTGATGTCAAACCCCATGGTGGTGGTGGTGTTATGGTATGCGATAAGGCATATGATATCACATAAGCTACGGACAATGAACATAATGGCAATTTGAATAACGTGATATTGTGACGAGATTCTGAGGCCCATTGTCGTGTCATCATCCACCTCCATCACCTCGTGTTTCAGAATGATAATGCATGGCCCCATGTCGCAAGGATCTGTACACTATTCCTGGAGGCCAAAGAATGTCCCAGTTCTTCCATGGTGTGCCATGTCAGCCATTGTATATGTGTGGGATGACCTGGAGCGACGTGTACGACAGTTCCAGTTCCCTCCCAATATCCAGCAACTTCACACCACATGCCATTGAAGAGGAGTGGGACAACATTCCACGGACCAAAATCAACAGCCTGATCAACTCTATGTGAAGGAGATGTGTTGTGATGCATGAGGCAAATGGTGGTCACACCAGATACTGACTGGTTTTCTGATCCACGCCCCCCTACCTTTTTTTGATGCACATCTGTATTCCCAATCATGTGAAATCCATAAATTAGGGCATAATTTATTTATTTCAATTGACTGATTTCCTTATATGAAATGTATCTCAGTAAAATCATTGATATTGTTTCATGTTGCGTTTATATTCTTTGTTCAATAGAAATAATCAGTACTTACATACCTTAAGGGAAGATTTCGGCAGTACCTGTATGGTTAGTGAGAAAGTACATATTGCAAATGTACGGTCCCTTACTAGACGTCCGAAATCGTTTGTAAAATTCGCGGACGGCGTCGGGCCGAGCGGCAGGGCCGGACCTACCAGGAAGTCATCAAATGAACTTTGTCGGACATTCGGTTTCCGTTTTACAAAAATAATAAGATGTCCCGGAAATTCCCACAAGAGGGCATAAGCAATCATATTGCTATTGGACAAAACATCACGATTCACGACGGGGCCTTATCTCGAAAACTGAAAATATTTAGAAGCCGAAACTCGGTGAGCGTAGGGGCGGCATAATGGGCAGTTGGCCCCGAACAAGATGGCGTCTAGGCCTCAACGGTTTTTGAGTTATGGCCATTTATCTAGGATTAAAGGTCCAAAATGAAAATAGAGAAATAATTTTTCTACTTCACGTCAAAGTCAAGGAGCCTCCGGTGTCAATAAAAAAAGAACCAGCCATTTATCTATCGTCATTTAAGAGAAATCGTACAACGACACCTTGGTGATGTTCACGGATGGGTGTTTTTTTTTTCAACGGTTACAGATCCAGTTGCAGGGTGTTCTTACGAATCTTTTTAAAGTGTGCTGCGGAGCTCTGCGAGATTTCTGTGATTTTCTATGATTTTCTGAAAAAACACACACTCACTAAACCCTCCGTAAATAACTCAGTTCTTAACGTAAAGACTTAAAACTCAGGATTCTGTAAAGGCATACCCCAATCATGATATGAGTTTATTTATAGCTTCCTATGCCAACCGGAAGTGCCTTTAATGGTGTCACAGTGGCAGTTTCCATGGGTTAAAAAGGTCAGATCTTTTCAAAACTTCATATGTGTGACTAGGTAACCCTCATGAACTGTAAATCAGTCATTTCTCCCAACAGATGTCAAAGAAAATCTCTCACACGCACACACAGCAAGGATGGAGTGAAAAGTGCGGTTCTCAAAGACACAGAGAGCAGGCAATGGCATAAACATAATCTCTAGGCCGTGCCGAGTTCAACGAGATATCCCGCTTGACCGTAGCTCGCTCGGTCTAAGCGCAGCGACCATTAGAAAATTAGGCCCAAAATGAAGCCTGCCCCACAATGTCATTTGCTTTTGGGTGACAGTGAGAGAACCGTTAGGGTGAGAAGCACAATTCGACCTCAGGTACGTTCCTAAGGTCCTCCCGATCCGTGCAAGCCTAACATTGACCCTGTGGCATTAACCCTTAACAGTTAAAAGGTGTTTACATCAAAGAGTTTGCATTGACTTCTCTCCCCATAGGAATACATTGCCTGCACCTCTAAATTCAACCTGAAGCCTATGTGGGTTATGAATGCCTTATGAACCTGTCTTCTATGACAGTCCATCAGACCACTATGAGGTCTACCTGTGTCGATTCTAAGCTTCCTGGAGCAACCGGAAGTGGTTAGATTGACCCAAAAGGAGTTTTGATGTACATAACCTTCAAAGGTGAAAATGACTGCATTCAACACTGTGTAGATCATAGATCAGTCAATTCTTAACTTAAAGACTTAAAACTCAGGATTCTGTAAGTGTTTATGTCAATCAAGACATGTGTTTACTTATAGCTTCCTGTGCCAACCGGAAGTGCCTTTAATTGGGTCACACTGTCTGTTTTGAAGGGTTAGAAAAGTCACATCTCTCCAAAACTTCATATGTGTGACCAGGTAACCCTCCTAAACTGTAAATCAGTCATTTCTCCCAGCAGATGTCAAAGAAAAGCTCTCACACGCACACACAGCAAGGATGGAGTGAAAAAGTGCGGTTCTCAAAGACACAGAGAGCAGGCAATGGCATAAACATAATGTCTAGGCCGTGCCGAGTTCAACGAGATATCCCGCTTGACCGTAGCTCGCTCGGTCTGAGCGCAGCGACCGTTAGAAAAGTAGGCCCAAAATGAAGCCTGCCCCACAACGTCATTTGCTTTTGGGTGACAGTGAGAGAACCGTTAGGGTGAGAAGCACAATTCGACCTCAGGTACATTCCTAAGGTCCTCCTGATCCGTGCAAGCCTAACGTTGACCGTGTGGCATTAACCCTTAATAGTTAAAAGGTGTTTACTTCAAAGAGTTTGCATTGACTTCTCTCCCCATAGGAATACATTGCCTGCACCCCTAAATTCAACCTGAAGTCTATATGGGTTATGAATGCCGTATGAACCTGTCTTTGATGAGGTCTACCTGTGTTGATTCTAAGCTTCCTGGACCAACCGGAAGTGGTTAAAATCACCCTAAAAGTGTTTTTCCATTATCTGCCTGCAGTTTGATAGACATAGTGCATTCAACCCTGTGTAAATCAGTCAATTCTTAACGTAAGGACTTAAAACTCAGGATTCTGTAAAAGCATACCCCAGTGAGGATATGTCTTGACTTATAGCTTCCTGTGCCAACCGGAAGTGCCTTAATTGGTGTCTCAGGGGCTGTTTCGAGGGGTTAAAAAAAGTCAGATCTGTCCAAAACTTCATATGTGTGATTAGGCAACCCCCATGAACTGTAAATCAGTAATTTTTCCCATAAAATTTCAAAGGAAAACTAAATCACACAGACACACAACTTGGAAGGAGGGACGTATTGGGGTTTGTAGAGACAGACAGTGCCTCCAATAGTTAGCTTTGTTCAAGCTAAAAAAAGAACCGTCAGACCTAGAGTTCCGAAACTTTAGAATCCTGTTCTAGACCTCAGGTCGATAGTGCGTGGTGAGTTACGTTGCTCTAGACGGTTCTCGGACAGAGAAACAGCTTCGTACATTTGCAATGACTTCAATTCATTTTGACCATTACAAAAATTTAGAAATGTCTCAGAGACACAAGACTAGGTGCATTGCGACCGTCTCGGCCCATATAGACAGACCCCAACGTTCCTGTCCGATAGCTCATTCAAGGACCCCGTAGCAAGTCATGGAAAAAAGTGGATTTTCAGCACCAATTAGGGTTTTGCTCGGACACCAAATGACCGATCGAGCCGAAACTTGGGATTCGGGGTCGCCTCAGCTAGGCCTACACGTAACATAAAAAAATGGACCCGCAGCTACAACGTAACTACGTGTTTTATGTTTTTTTTATGGTTTGAACCAAAGGCGTTGTGAATTGTGGGCCAGCTCTGAAGTGTGTGATAGTTGGCTACTAAACAGGTTGGAAAAAGTGGGTTTAGTGTCAGTTTGTATCAGTTTGGTGTCAGAATGATATCTAATTGACTGATGGACGGTGACTTGCTGGTGACTCTTGTCCATTTGCAATATGTTTAAACAGTGAGGTACCATCACCAAAAGTGACATTCTGAAATCAACCCTAACGAGCCATTGAGATGAACCAGAATCACTGCCCAGCCATCCCGAGTTCATCGGGCCAGTCAATTTCACATTCCTGCAGGATTTTTATAGCATGACAAATTCGTGATGGTACCTGCCCATTGAACCATATTGCAAATGCACAGTGACTTTGCAAAAGTGAGAAAACATAAAAAAATGGACATGATGAAATCAACACAACGAGTGATGGAAAGGAGCAACTATCACTGCCAGGCCATCCTGTGTTCATCAGGCCAGTCAATTTCACATTCCTGCAGGATTTTTATAGCATGACAAATTCGTGATGGTACCTGCCCATTGAACCATATTGCAAATGCACAGTGACTTTGCAAAAGTGAGAAAACATAAACAAATGGACATGATGAAATCAACACAACGAGTGATGGAAAGGTACAACTCTCACTGCTCGGCCATCCTGTGTTCATCAGACCAGTCAATTTTGCATTTTTGAGCATGTCAAATTTCATATGGTAAATGCACATTGAAACATATTGCAAGTGCACGTGCATTTGCAATATGATTATATAGTGAAAAAACATCACAAAATGGACATGATGAAGTCAACACAACGAGTGATGGAAAGGAACAACTATCACTGCCCGGCCATCCCGAGTTCATCAGGCCAGTCAATTTTGCATTTCTGCAGGATTTTTGAGCATGTCAAATTTCTTATGGCATTTGACCCACAAAAAAATCCTTATGCACAATTTTAAAAAATAATATAAAAAAATATGATAATAAAATTGGACAAAAGTATATTCATACAGTTCTTACACATGTGTAATTGACAAAAAATCGAAAGAATTTCAAAAAACGGTCCAGAAAGCACTTTTTTAAGGGTGTGTGAAGTTTTTTACAAAATTTTGACATTTCTGACTTCTGACTTTTGACTTCCTATGAAATCATATTGAAATTGGACAAAACATATTCCTTATGCGCATGTAAAAAAAAAAAAATATATGATAATAAAATTGGACAAAATTATATTCATACAGTTCTTACACATGTGTAATTGACAAAAAAAATCTAAAGAATTTCGAAAAACGGTCCAGAAAGCACTTTTTTAAGGGTGTGTGAAGTTTTTTACAAAATTTTGACATTTTTGACTTTTGACTTTTGACTTCCTATGAAATCATATTGAAATTGGACAAAACATATTCCTTATGCGCATGTAAAAAATAAAAAATAATAATGATAATAAAATTGGACAAAAGTATATTCATACAGTTCTTACACATGTGTAATTGACAAAAAAATCGAAAGAATTTCGAAAAACGGTCCAGAAAGCACTTTTTTAAGGGGTGATAAGTTTTTGACAAAAAAATCATTTTTTCAAAATTTTGCTTTTGGACGTTGACTTGGGTTACATTTCCAATATGAAAAACCCCGGTGGAGCGGATTCGCCCCCTGTTGAATTTTTAAAGTGTTACAACTGGCAATTGCCATATGGCATTTGCAATACACTTTGCATGAATCAACGCCGATTTGGGTGGTATTGGCCAATGTGTATATGGTTTGTCCGATGCCAATGACTTGCCATTCATTTTGTCCAATACAGGGGGGTATTCCCTTACTAAGCTAACAACAACAAAAAAGTTAATTTGATCAATAAAATATTTACAATTTTACAAGATTTCTCTGGCTAGGTAACCCCACATCGCCATGGCAACCATGGAACTCAGGATGACAACATAGTGTTACTGTAGTGAAGGAAACATAACCTTTATGTGTTTACCTCACCTATATACATTCTCAGCTGAAAGCTGAATTACAGTGTACAGACACAAAGGAAAGGAAGCAGTTTGGGACTGGAGTGGAAGGAGCATAGTTGGTCTCTGAGCGGAGGGGGAGGATTGCGGTAGCAATGAGTCAGAGTCAGGAGTCAGGAAGTGAGGTAGTATGCTGTAACGTAATTCGCCGGGAGTCAGGAAGTGACGTAGTATTCTGTAACGTAATTCGCCGGGAGTCAGGAAGTGAGGTAGTATTCTGTAACGTAATTCGCCGGGAGTCAGGAAGTGAGGTAGTATTCTGTAACGTAATTCACCGGGAATCAGGAAGTGAGGTAGTATTCTGTAACGTAATTCGCCGGGAGTCAGGAAGTGAGGTAGTATTCTGTAACGTAATTCGCCGGAAGTCAGGAAGTGACGTAGTATTCTGTAACGTAATATGGCAGGAGTCAGGAAGTGAGGTAGTATTCTGTAACGTAATACGGCGGGAGTCAGGAAGTGAGGTAGTATTCTGTAACGTAATTCGCCGGGAGTCAGGAAGTGACGTAGTATTCTGTAACGTAATACGGCAGGAGTCAGGAAGTGAGGTAGTATTCTGTAACGTAATATTCCGGGAGTCAGGAAGTGAGGTAGTAGAAGCTTACTGAACATAAAATAAGACAATACTAACTAGTGACTGTCTACTGAGGGCTAAATAAAGAGGGAGAAATCAAGGAGATAAAATGGGGAGCAGGTGTAATGATGGAGCAGGTGTAATGACGGAGCAGGTGTAATGACGGAGCAGGTGTAATGATGGAGCAGGTGTAATGATGGAGCAGGTGTAATGATGGAGCAGGTGTAATGGCGGAGCAGGTGTAATGACGGAGCAGGTGTAATGATGGAGCAGGTGTAATGATGGAGCAGGTGTAATGATGGAGCAGGTGTAATGATGGAGCAGGTGTAATGACGGAGCAGGTGTAATGACGGAGCAGGTGTAATGATGGAGCCGGTGTAATGATGGAGCAGGTGTAATGATGGAGCAGGTGTAATGATGGAGCAGGTGTAATGATGGAGCAGGTGTAATGATGGAGCAGGTGTAATGATGGAGCAGGTGTAATGATGGAGCAGGTGTAATGATGGAGCAGGTGTAATGATGGAGCAGGTGTAATGATGGAGCAGGTGTAATGACGGAGCAGGTGTGTGTAATGATAAGAGTTAGAGCTCCCTCCCCTACCCACTAAGAATGAAAGCCCCCTCCCCTACCCACTAAGAGTTAGAGCCCCCTCTCCTACCCACTAAGAGTTAGAGCCCCTCTCCTACCCACTAAGAGTTAGAGCCCCCTCCTCTACCCACTAAGAGTTAGAGCCCCCTCTCCTACCCACTACTAACCTAATCTCAGCACTTTCTGGCACGCTAACCAAAATACAGAGGGTGGTCCGCGCAGGTCTTACCTAGCCTGCATAGACAGTAAATACTACAGGTTATGTATACCCGCAGGCCTCTTTCCTAAACACTCCCGAGGTCCCTTAGAATACATGAAACAGAATAATTGACCAAACTTAGTGAACACTTCAAATAAACCAAAAAACACTAAGTCCTACAGCGTACACATAACCCTGCCGGAGCGGCTACACACTATTTTACACCAATACTTTACACCAACACTTTACACCAACACTTTCTGACAAACACAGGACACACAAAGGTGCTCCCTCCTAACGAAGGAACTGGCTTTTCAAACTGCAGAAGGAGTCGGTAATTGATGAGCCAGCTGTTTCCCCTGACGAGAGGGCGGGGTCAGAGCTCCAATCCGCAATGGGGCCGACCAATCAGATGCATGAAATCCAGGAAGCCATCCTGAAATACACACACACACACACACCCCCATACAAACCCATACAAACCCACAACAACACAGAAACTGGGGAAACGTAACAGTAAAGATAATATTAAATTGATTTATTAGACGTTGTAAATGTAGATGTTCCAAAAGGCATCAGCGGTTTGTTTTTATTCGTGGAGAACTGGAGATGCTAAACTTGTTCATTTTAATGAATTGTAAATTACCGTGAGAATGGCAGACTTTTGCATGACAATAACCAGCTGACAGAATTTCATGAGCACCAGAGTTGTAACTCCGCCCGTCTTTTTTTTTTTTATCACATCCCTCTGTTTCCTGTTTCCTGTTGCGTCTGGAATGGATTGGAGTCAGAGATGTCAAACTCACATTAAAAGGTCAAGGGTTAAGGGGTCGGGTCACATACATATCATCACATGATGAATTTTGTAAATATGAACTTTTTCTACCCTTGAGGGGTTAAACACTAACACAGCCTTTTATGAAAACGCTGTGTGTAGGGGGCCAATGCAAATAGTCCGGGTTGCCATTAGCTTTTCATGAGTCTTATGGTGGGGGGGTTGGAAGCTGTCCAGAAGCCTCCTGGATCTAGACTTGGCACTCCGGTACCGCTTGTCATGCGGTAGCAGAGAGAACCGTCCACGACCAGGGAGGCTGGAGTCTGACAATTCCTCTGGGCCTTCCTCTGACACCACCTGGTGTAGAGGTCCTGGATGGCAGGAAGCTTGGCCCCGGTGATGTACTGGGCCGGATACTCGATACCCTTTGTAATGCCTTGCGGTCGGAGGCCGAGCAGTTGCCATACCAGGCAGTGATTCAACCCGTCAGGATGCTCTCGATGGTGCAGCTGTAAAACCTTTTGAGGATCTGAGGACCCATGCCAAATCTCTTCAGTCTTCTGAGGGGGAATAGGTTTTGTCGTGCCCTCTTCACGACTGTCTTGGTGTGCTTCGACCATGATAGTTTGTTGGTGATGTGGACACCAAGGAATTTAAAACTCTCAATCTGTTCCACCACAGCCCTGTTTATGTGAATGGAGGCATGCTCGGTCCTCCTTTTCCTGTAGTCCACGATCATCTCCTTTGTCTTGGTCACGTTGAGGCAGAGGTTGTTGTCCTGGAACCACACGGTCAGGTCGCTGACATTCTCCCTATTGGCTGTCTCATCGTTATCGGTGATCAGGCCTACAACTGTTGTGTCATCAGCAAACTTAAAGATGGTGTTGGAGTCATGCTTGGCCGTGCAGTCATGAGTGAACAGGGAATACAGGAGGGGACTGAGCACGCACCCCTGAGGGGCCCCAGTGTTGAGGATCAGCGTGGCAGATGTGTTGTTACCTACCCTTACAACCTCGAGGCGGCCTGTCAGGAAGTACAGGATCCAGTTGCAAAGGGAGGTGTTTAGTCCCAGGGTCCTTAGCTTAGTGATGAGCTTTGAGGACACTATGGTGTTGACTGCTGAGCTGTTACCATACATTTTATCTCTGCAAACATTGGGGGGGGGGGATTCTGCATCTTCTGCTGTATAGCGACATGTACAATAGTGGGGCTCAGGTTGAAGCGCTAAATTTTGTTGTTATTTTTTAATCAGATGGATGACACCACATAAACAGTATGTGTATCAGACTGAGGTTAATGAATCACGCAGATCGTTAGTGGACAACGACAGCCGTCAACGATCTACTGAAATGTGACATGATGGTAAAGGGAGTATAACTATGCCCATATTGCAATGATCTAATATAGGTTTAACGTAGATAGATGGGGTGTTGCATATAAGCACAGACACTACCCGAAAGTTCATTTGGAACATACATGTAAAGTGGATGAGGACATTTGATTCATTTAAAGACAATACATTTGTTCCATAAATCATGGTTGGTTTTGAAACATTGCATATTATTTTATGATTGGAGAGTTTGTGTCATAGTTTGTTTGGAAAACTAGGAAGCGATGCCCAGCCTTAGTAATTGTGTTGTCAGGCTGTGCCAGAAAGAACACATTTATTTGGAATGTTCTATTGCTTTGGTTGTCTTGGGTGCCATGACAACAACTGGTTGGAGTGACACTTAATCCCAGAATGCTATTCTTGACTTGAAAGGCTGTTTCAAGTTAATGAAATCTAACAACCAATTATGCCAGAAATATATAGTATGCAAAGATTCATAATTGAGAATTTATATAAATTGTTCAACTCTGAATATGACAGCAATGAGGTAAGAGTGCCAGTACCTACGTGATGTTTACAATCCTGATAGTTTACAATTCCGTTGGTCTCCCTGGTCTGGAGATTGCCAATACATTTACATTTAAGTCATTTAGCAGACGCTCTTATCCAGAGCGACTTACAAATTGGTGCATTCACCTTATGACATCCAGTGGAACAGCCACTTTACAATAGTGCATCTAAATATTTTAAGGGGGGGGGGGGGTGAGAAGGATTACTTTATCCTATCCTAGGTATTCCTTAAAGAGGTGGGGTTTCAGGTGTCTCCGGAAGGTGGTGATTGACTCCGCTGTCCTGGCGTCGTGAGGGAGTTTGTTCCACCATTGGGGAGCCAGAGCAGCGAACAGTTTTGACTGGGCTGAGCGGGAACTGTACTTCCTCAGTGGTAGGGAGGCGAGCAGGCCAGAGGTGGATGAACGCAGTGCCCTTATTTGGGTGTAGGGCCTGATCAGAGCCTGGAGGTACTGAGGTGCCGTTCCCCTCACAGCTCCGTAGGCAAGCACCATGGTCTTGTAGCGGATGCGAGCTTCAACTGGAAGCCAGTGGAGAGAACGGAGGAGTGGGGTGACGTGAGAGAACTTGGAAAGGTTGAACACCAGACGGGCTGCGGCGTTCTGGATGAGTTGTAGGGGTTTAATGGCACAGGCAGGGAGCCCAGCCAACAGCGAGTTGCAGTAATCCAGACGGGAGATGACAAATGCCTGGATTAGGACCTGCGCCGCTTCCTGTGTGAGGCAGGGTCGTACTCTGCGGATGTTGTAGAGCATGAACCTACAGGAACGGGCCACCGCCTTGATGTTAGTTGAGAACGACAGGGTGTTGTCCAGGATACATTGAAGGTTATTTCCTTCAGAGAATAGGTTTCTCTTTATGTTCCAGAACCCATGGTATTTGTGTTCTAGAATCCCTGGTCCTTGGTGACAGATGAACCCATGGTCTTTGTGTTCTAGAACCCCTGGTCTCTTGGGAACAGAAGATCCCATGGTCTTTGTGTTCTAGAACCCCTGGTCTCTACTGAAGAGAAGATCCCCTTGTCTTTGTGTTCCAGAACCCCTGGTCTCTACTGAAGAGAAGATCCCCTGGTCTTTGTGTTCTAGAACCCCTGGTCTCTACTGAAGAGAAGATCCCCTTGTCTTTGTGTTCTAGAACCCCTGGTCTCTTGTGAACAGAAGATCCCTTGGTCTTTGTGTTCTATAACCCCTGGTCTCTAGTAAACAGAAGATCCCCTGGTCTTTGTGTTCTAGAACCCCTGGTCTCTACTGAAGAGAAGATCCCCTTGTCTTTGTGTTCCAGAACCCCTGGTCTCTACTGAAGAGAAGATCCCCTGGTCTTTGTGTTCTAGAACCCCTGGTCTCTAGTAAACAGAAGATCCCCTGGTATTTGTGTTCTAGAACCCCTGGTCTCTAGTAAACCGAAGATCCCCTGGTCTTTGTGTTCTAGAACCCCTGGTCTCTTGTGAACAGAAGATCCCTTGGTCTTTGTGTTCTAGAACCCCTGGTCTCTAGTAAACAGAAGATTCTCTGGTCTTTGTGTTCTAGAACCCCTGGTCTCTACTGAAGAGAAGATCCCCTTGTCTTTGTGTTCTAGAACCCCTGGTCTCTTGTGAACAGAAGATCCCTTGGTCTTTGTGTTCTAGAACCCCTGGTCTCTAGTAAACATAAGATCCCCTGGTCTTTGTGTTCTAGAACCCCTGGTCTCTACTGAAGAGAAGATCCCCTTGTCTTTGTGTTCTAGAACCCCTGGTCTCTTGTGAACAGAAGATCCCCTGGTCTTTGTGTTCTAGAACCCCTGGTCTCTAGTGAATAGAAGATCCCCTGGTCTTTGTGTTCTAGAACCCCTGGTCTCTACTGAAGAGAAGATCCCCTTGTCTTTGTGTTCCAGAACCCCTGGTCTCTA
>NC_060174.1:109182130-109214630 GCF_021184085.1 Oncorhynchus gorbuscha | reverse complement strand
CACACACACACACACACACACACACACACACACACACACACACACACACACACACACACACACACACACACACACACACACACACACACACACACACACACACACACACACACACGTTTGACCGACAGCTGCTGACAGAATCCGTAGAGGTTCTGGTGTGGAGGTTCTGGTGTGGAGGGCCTGGTTTAGAGGGCCTGGTTTAGAGGGCCTGGTTTAGAGGGCCTGGTTTAGAGTGCCTGGTTTAGAGGGCCTGGTTTAGAGGGCCTGGTTTAGAGGTTCTGGTGTAGAGAGCCTGGTGTGGAGAGCCTGGTGTGGAGAGCCTGGTGTGGAGAGCCTGGTGTGGAGAGCCTGGTGTGGAGGGCCTGGTGTGGAGGGCCTGGTGTGGAGAGCCTGGTGTGGAGAGCCTGGTGTGGAGAGCCTGGTGTGTAGGGCCTGGTGTGGAGGTTCTGGTGTGGAGGGCCTGGTGTGGAGAGCCTGGTGTGGAGGGCCTGGTGTGGAGGGCCTGGTGTGGAGGGCTCTGGTCTAAAGTAGTGCACTTTATAGGGAATAGGGTGCCATAGGGCCCTGTTCTAAAATAGTGCACTATATAGGGAATAGGGTTCTGTAGGGCTCTGGTCTAAAGTAGTGTACTATATAGGGAATAGGGTTCTGTAGGGCTCTGGTCTAAAGTAGTGTACTATATAGGGAATAGGGTGCCATTTGGGATGCAGGTTGACGTGTCTACCTCTCGTGTGCCAGTCACACACTCAACATGCCAGCTGGCCAGATACAGCAGCTCCACCCTCGACTCTGTTATGGTTACCGCAATGTTTATTTTTCCTTCTTCCTTTGTTTGATTGAGGAGAGACATAAAGATGAATTGTGATTGATAAAGAGAGACAGAACATGAAGATCAATGATATATCAACGATGTCGCTCTCGCTGCGAGGGATTCCCTGATCCACCTCTACGCAGACGACACCATTCTGACTTAGAATACGTTCACAACTACAAATACCTAGGTGTCTGGTTAGACTGTAAACTCTCCTTCCAGACTCCTTCCAGACTCACCTCCAATCCAAAATTAAATACAGAATCGGCTTTCACACACCTGTCTAATTATAATGCAGGTAAGCGAGAGAGGAAGAGTGATTGGCTGAGAGCACAGGGACTTCTTTGAATTATCGCCATGGCAATCAATCATTCAGTCTATGAGTGGCTGAGGAGAATCTGTGATTCTCTCCCTCTCTGTGTGTGTGTGTGTGTGTGTGTGTGTGTGTGTGTGTGTGTGTGTGTGTGTGTGTGTGTGTGTGTGTGTGTGTGTGTGTGTGTGTGTGTGTGTGTGTGTGTGTGTGTGTGTGTGTGTGTGTGTGTGCCATCGCTGGTTAAATAGTGAACACAACATATGTTGGGTTGTTGAGCTATGACCACATGGTCAGTTGGGTTATTGAGCTATGACCACATGGTCAGTAGGGTTGTTGAGCTATGACCACATGGTCAGTTGGGTTATTGAGCTATGACCACATGGTCAGTTGGGTTGTTGAGCTATGACCACATGGTGAGTTGGGTTATTGAGCTATGACCACATGGTCAGTTGGGTTATTGAGCTATGACCACATGGTCAGTTGGGTTGTTGAGCTATGACCACATGGTCAGTAGGGTTGTTGAGCTATGACCACATGGTCAGTTGGGTTGTTGAGCTATGACCACATGGTCAGTTGGGTTGTTGAGCTATGACCACATGGTCAGTTGGGTTGTTGAGCTATGAACACATGGTCAGTTGGGTTATTGAGCTATGACCACATGGTCAGTAGGGTTGTTGAGCTATGACCACATGGTCAGTTGGGTTGTTGAGCTATGACCACATGGTCAGTTGGGTTGTTGAGCTATGAACACATGGTCAGTTGGGTTGTTGAGCTATGACCACATGGTCAGTTGGGTTGTTGAGCTATGACCACATGGTCAGTTGGGTTATTGAGCTATGACCACATGGTCAGTTGGGTTGTTGAGCTATGACCACATGGTCAGTTGGGTTGTTGAGCTATGACCACATGGTCAGTTGGGTTGTTGAGCTATGACCACATGGTCAGTTGGGTTATTGAGCTATGACCACATGGTCAGTTGGGTTATTGAGCTATGACCACATGGTCAGTTGGGTTGTTGAGCTATGAACACATGGTCAGTTGGGTTGTTGAGCTATGACCACATGGTCAGTTGGGTTGTTGAGCTATGACCACATGGTCAGTTGGGTTGTTGAGCTATGACCACATGGTCAGTTGGGTTGTTGAGCTATGACCACATGGTCAGTTGGGTTATTGAGCTATGACCACATGGTCAGTTGGGTTGTTGAGCTATGACCACATGGTCAGTTGGGTTGTTGAGCTATGACCACATGGTCAGTTGGGTTGTTGAGCTATGACCACATGGTCAGTTGGGTTGTTGAGCTATGACCACATGGTCAGTTGGGTTATTGAGCTATGACCACATGGTCAGTTGGGTTATTGAGCTATGACCACATGGTCAGTTGGGTTGTTGAGCTATGACCACATGGTCAGTTGGGTTGTTGAGCTATGACCACATGGTCAGTTGGGTTGTTGAGCTATGACCACATGGTCAGTTGGGTTATTGAGCTATGACCACATGGTCAGTTGGGTTGTTGAGCTATGACCACATGGTCAGTTGGGTTGTTGAGCTATGACCACATGGTCAGTTGGGTTATTGAGCTATGACCACACGGTCAGTGTTTCTGGTACATGTATTTGAGCAAGGCAGTTAACCCACTGTTCCCTGGACTCCACTCCGAAAATGTGGATGTCGATTAAGGCAGCCCCCCCCCCCCCTTTAGTGTGTTCAACAAACGTAGATAAACAACAACGTATCACAGTCTCAATTAAATCAACTTGTTCTTAACTGGTCTACCTGGTTAAAAAAATATATATATAAAAAACAGTTTGCTGTTGCTGATCGAGCCATCTACTTGCTAATGTGTATTTTGTATTTTTAAAATAAAAAATACATATATTTTTATTAAATACAATCATTTTAAAATGTATCTTATATTTTATTTTGACACATTGGTCTTTAGGGTATTTTGTAGTTATAATTTGTCATTTATGCTTATCCTATGACCAACTGGATCCGAGGGTTAGGGTTGGAAAGGAAGTTGTGGTGTGATCATGTGGGGGGGGATGTGTTGGTAATAACAGCTCTTTAATTAAGGACAATGTGGTGCTATCATGTGGTGCCAGGCATTTCTCATTATGGACAAATATGTCAGCCATTAAAAGCACTGGACCATTTGTTGATAAGTCTGGCTTCATTTGTTTGGCCGTCGAAAATGGCACTCTTTTGTCTAGGCCTATGTAGTGTGCAACATTTATCAGGACCCTGTCAAACAGTAGTGCTATATATAGGGGATAGGATGCTATATATAGGGGACAGGATGCTATATATAGGGGATAGGATGCTATATATAGGGGATAGGATGCTATATATAGGGGATAGGATGCTATATATAGGGGATAGGATGCTATATATAGGGGATAGGATGCTATATATAGGGGACAGGATGCTATATATAGGGGATAGGATGCTATATATAGGGGTTAGGATGCTATATATAGGGGATAGGATGCTGTATATAGGGGACAGGATGCTATATATGGGGGATAGGATGCTATATATAGGGGATAGGATGCTATATATAGGGGATAGGATGCTATATAGGGGATAGGATGCTATATATAGGGGATAGGATGCTATATATAGGGGATAGGATGCTATATATAGGGGATAGGATGCTATATATGGGGGATAGGATGCTATATTTAGGGGATAGGATGCTATATATAGGGGATAGGATGCTATATATAGGGGATAGGATGCTATATATGGGGGATAGGATGCTATATATAGGGGACAGGATGCTATATAGGGGATAGGATGCTATATATAGGGGATAGGATGCTATATATAGGGGATAGGATGCTATATATAGGGGATAGGAAGCTATATATAGGGGATAGGATGCTATATATAGGGGACAGGATGCTATATATAGGGGATAGGATGCTATATATAGGGGATAGGATGCTATATATAGGGGATAGGATGCTATATATAGGGGATAGGATGCTATATATAGGGGATAGGATGCTATATATAGGGGACAGGATGCTATATAGGGGATAGGATGCTATATATGGGGGATAGGATGCTATATTTAGGGGATAGGATGCTATATATAGGGGATAGGATGCTATATATGGGGGATAGGATGCTATATATAGGGGACAGGATGCTATATAGGGGATAGGATGCTATATATAGGGGATAGGATGCTATATATAGGGGATAGGATGCTATATATAGGGGATAGGATGCTATATATGGGGGATAGGATGCTATATATAGGGGATAGGATGCTATATATAGGATATAGGATGCTATATATGGGGGATAGGATGCTATATATAGGGGACAGGATGCTATATAGGAGATAGGATGCTATATATAGGGGATAGGATGCTATATATAGGGGATAGGATGCTATATATAGGGGATAGGATGCTATATATAGGGGATAGGATGCTATATATAGGGGACAGGATGCTATATATAGGGGACAGGATGCTATATATAGGGGATAGGATGCTATATATAGGGGATAGGATGCTATATATAGGGGACAGGATGCTATATATAGGGGACAGGATGCTATATATAGGGGATAGGATGCTATATATAGGGGATATGATGCTATATATAGGGGACAGGATGCCATATAGGGGATAGGATGCTATATATAGGGGATAGGATGCTATATATAGGGGATATGATGCTATATATAGGGGATAGGAGGCTATATATAGGGGATAGGATGCTATATATAGGGGACAGGATGCTATATATAGGGGACAGGATGCTATATATAGGGGATAGGATGCTATATATAGGGGACAGGATGCTATATATAGGGGATAGGATGCTATATATAGGGGATAGGATACTATATATGGGGGATAGGATGCTATATATAGGGGATAGGATGCTATATATAGGGGATAGGATGCTATATATAGGGGATAGAATGCTATATAGGGGATAGGATGCTATATATAGGGGATAGGAAGCTATATATAGGGGATAGGATGCTATATATAGGGGATAGGATGCTATATAGGGGATAGGATGCTATATATAGGGGATAGGATGCTATATATAGGGGATAGGATGCTATATAGGGGATAGGATGCTATATAGGGGATAGGATGCTATATATAGGGGATAGGATGCTATATAGGGGATAGGATGCTATATAGGGGATAGGATGCCATTTTAGACACAGATATCATTACCATAACCTCTAGGTAAACAAATACATCATTACCATAACCTCTAGGTAAACAAACACATCATTACCATAACCTCTAGGTAAACAAATGCATCATTACCATAACCTCTAGGGATCAAAACTGCCCTTGGATGATTGTCAGAGTGCAACGTGATCCTCCACCAGTTTGGACAGCAGCTAGGCAGAGGATCACTGTGATTATTATTATTTGACCCAGCTGGTCATCTATGAACATTTGAACATCTTGGCCATGTTCTGTTATAATCTCCACCCGGCACAGCCAGAAGAGGATTGGCCAGCGTTCAGAGCCTTAATCCTCTCTAGGTTTCTTCCTAGGTTTCTGGCCTTTCTAGGGAGTTTTTCCTAGCCACTATGCTTCTACATCTGCATTGCTTGCTGTTTGGGGTTTTAGGCTGGGTTTCTGTACAGCACTTTGAGATATCAGCTGATGAAAGAAGGGCTTTATCAATACATTTGATTGATTCAACTTGATCTTCCACCAGTTTGGCCAGCAGCTAAGACAACAGCACCCTCTAAAGAACATTAGACGGAACTGCATGGAACACATGGACCGTGAGTACAGAATGGGCAGAGATGTATTCTCCAATAAAATTTGTTACAATCACAGTTCTCCTCCTTCCTCTCATACTCTTTCTACTCATTCATCTCTTCCTCTTCTTCCCCATCTCCTCCTCCTCCTCTTCCTCGTCTTCCTCCGCTCAAAGCAATGCCGACTACCGCTTTATTTAAAAACAAAAAGCTGGCTAACGATCGAGCAATAGAAGAAAAGGGAAAAAAAGCCTTCCTGTGACGCTCCAGTCTACGACAATGACTTCCTGTGACGCTCCAGTCTACGACAATGACTTCCTGTGACGCTCCAGTCTACGACAATGACTTCCTGTGACGCTCCAGTCTACGACAATGACTTCCTGTGACGCTCCAGTCTATGACAATGACTTCCTGTGACGCTCCAGTCTACGATAATGACTTCCTGTGACGCTCCAGTCTACGACAATGACTTCCTGTGACGCTCCAGTCTACGACAATGACTTCCTGTCCTTTGGTTTGTTATGTGTTATATGTGGAACCAACGTATGGCTAGGAGGATGGGGCACTGTGGAGTCTAGGAGGATGGGGTACTGTGGAGTTTAGGAGGTTGGGGTACTGTGGAGTCTAGGAGGATGGGGCACTGTGGAGTCTAGGAGGATGGGGCACTGTGGAGTCTAGGAAGATGGGGTACTGTGGAGTCTAGGAGGATGGGGCACTGTGGAGTCTAGGAGGATGGGGTACTGGAGTCTAGGGGGATGGGGCACTGTGGAGTCTAGGAGGATGGGGCACTGTGGAGTCTAGGAGGATGGGGCACTGTGGAGTCTAGGAGGATGGGGCACTGTGGAGTCTAGGAGGATGGTGCACTGTGGAGGCTAGGAGGATGGGGTACTGTGGAGTCTAGGAGGATGGTGTACTGTGGAGTCTAGGAGGATGGGGCACTGTGGAGTCTAGGAGGATGGGGTACTGTGGAGTCTAGGAGGACTGGTCTACTGTGGAGTCTAGGAGGATGGGGTACTGTGGAGTCTAGGAGGACGGGGTACTGTGGAGTCTAGGAGGATGGGGTACTGTGGAGTCTAGGAGGATGGGGCACTGTGGAGTCTAGGAGGATGGGGTACTGTGGAGTCTAGGAGGATGGGGCACTGTGGAGTCTAGGAGGATGGGGCACTGTGGAGGCTAGGAGGATGGGGCACTGTGGAGGCTAGGAGGATGGGGCACTGTGGAGGCTAGGAGGATGGGGCACTGTGGAGGCTAGGAGGATGGGGTACTGTGGAGTCTAGGAGGATGGGGCACTGTGGAGGCTAGGAGGATGGGGCACTGTGGAGTCTACGAGGATGGGGCACTGTGGAGTCTAGGAGGATGGGGCACTGTGGAGTCTAGGAGGTTGGGTCTACTGTGGAGTCTAGGAGGACAGGTCTACTGTGGAGTCTAGGAGGATGGGGCACTGTGGAGTCTACGAGATTGGGTCTACTGTGGAGTCTAGGAGGTTGGGTCTACTGTGGAGCCTCTTCCCCTTCTTACTTCTCCTCCTTCTCGTTTTCCTCCTCCCCTTCCCCCTCCTTCCATCCTCCTCGTTCTCCTCCTCCTCTTCCCCCTCCTTCCATCCTCCTCGTTTTCCTCCTCTTCCCCCTCCTTCCATCCTCCTTGTTTTCCTCCTCCCCTTCCCCCTCCTTCCATCCTCCTCGTTCTCCTCCTCCCCTTCCCCCTCCTTCCATCCTCCTCGTTTTCCTCCTCCCCTTCCCCCTCCTTCCATCCTCCTCGTTCTCCTCCTCCTCTTCCCCCTCCTTCCATCCTCCTCCTCCTCCTCTTCCAGGAAAAGACCACAGCAAGTGTGAGTCTAGAGCGGAACCCAATCTGAAAAGACTAAATAAACAAATGTTCTGTTATTCAATCTAACAAACAAAAAGACAAATAGATTTGTTTGTTAGATTGAATGACAGAACATTTGTTTATCTCCATTGGGTTTCTTTGAGCAGGAGAGGACACAAACAGATTTCTTTAGACCTACCTGATGTAGAGGCCATGAGGCCAGCACAGAGCTATGTTCCTTTATCTGATGTAGAGGCCATGAGACCACCACAGAGCTATGTTCCTTTATCTGATGTAGAGGCCATGAGGCCAGCACAGAGCTATGTTCCTTTATCTGATATAGAGGCCATGAGACCACCACAGAGCTATGTTCCTTTACCTGATGTAGAGGCCATGAGGCCAGCACAGAGCTATGTTCCTTTACCTGATGTAGAGGCCATGAGGCCAGCACAGAGCTATGTTCCTTTATCTGATATAGAGGCCATGAGACCACCACAGAACTATGTTCCTTTACCTGATGTAGAGTCCATGAGGCAAGCACAGAGGTATGTTCCTTTACCTGATGTAGAGGCCATGAGGCCAGCACAGAGCTATGTTCCTTTATCTGATATAGAGGCCATGAGACCACCACAGAGCTATGTTCCTTTACCTGATGTAGAGGCCATGAGGCCAGCACAGAGCTATGTTCCTTTATCTGATATAGAGGCCATGAGACCACCACAGAGCTATGTTCCTTTACCTGATGTAGAGGCCATGAGGCCAACACAGAGCTATGTTCCTTTACCTGATATAGAGGCCATGAGGCCAGCACAGAGCTATGTTCCTTTATCTGATATAGAGGCCATGAGCCCACCACAGAGCTATGTTCCTTTACCTGATGTAGAGGCCATGAGACCACCACAGAGCTATGTTCCTTTACCTGATGTAGAGGACATGAGGCCAACACAGAGCTATGTTCCTTTACCTGATATAGAGGCCATGAGGCCAGCACAGAGCTATGTTCCTTTACCTGATGTAGAGGCCATGAGGCCAGCACAGAGCTATGTTCCTTTACCTGATGTAGAGGCCATGAGGCCAGCACAGAGCTATGTTCCTTTATCTGATATAGAGGCCATGAGACCACCACAGAGCTATGTTCCTTTACCTGATGTAGAGGCCATGAGGCCAGCACAGAGCTATGTTCCTTTATCTGATATAGAGGCCATGAGACCACCACAGAGCTATGTTCCTTTACCTGATGTAGAGGCCATGAGTCCACCACAGAGCTATGTTCCTTTACCTGATGTAGAGGCCATGAGGCCAGCACAGAGCTATGTTCCTTTATCTGATATAGAGGCCATGAGGCCAGCACAGAGCTATGTTCCTTTACCTGATGTAGAGGCCATGAGGCCAGCACAGAGCTATGTTCCTTTCCTTGATGTAGAGGCCATGAGGCCAGCACAGAGCTATGTTCCTTTACCTGATGTAGAGGCCATGAGGCCAGCACAGAGCTATGTTCCTTTACCTGATATAGAGGCCATGAGGCCAGCACAGAGCTATGTTCCTTTATCTGATATAGAGGCCATGAGACCACCACAGAGCTATGTTCCTTTACCTGATGTAGAGGCCATGAGGCCAGCACAGAGCTATGTTCCTTTATCTGATATAGAGGCCATGAGACCACCACAGAGCTATGTTCCTTTACCTGATGTAGAGGCCATGAGGCCAGCACAGAGCTATGTTCCTTTACCTGATATAGAGGCCATGAGGCCAGCACAGAGCTATGTTCCTTTATCTGATATAGAGGCCATGAGGCCAGCACAGAGCTATGTTCCTTTATCTGATATAGAGGCCATGAGACCACCACAGAGCTATGTTCCTTTACCTGATGTAGAGGCCATGAGACCACCACAGAGCTATGTTCCTTTACCTGATGTAGAGTCCATGAGGCAAGCACAGAGGTATGTTCCTTTACCTGATGTAGAGGCCATGAGGCCAGCACAGAGCTATGTTCCTTTATCTGATATAGAGGCCATGAGGCCAGCACAGAGCTATGTTCCTTTACCTGATGTAGAGGCCATGAGGCCAGCACAGAGCTATGTTCCTTTATCTGATATAGAGGCCATGAGGCCAGCACAGAGCTATGTTCCTTTATCTGATATAGAGGCCATGAGACCACCACAGAGCTATGTTCCTTTACCTGATGTAGAGGCCATGAGGCCAGCACAGAGCTATGTTCCTTTCCTTGATGTAGAGGCCATGAGGCCAGCACAGAGCTATGTTCCTTTACCTGATGTAGAGGCCATGAGGCCAGCACAGAGCTATGTTCCTTTACCTGATATAGAGGCCATGAGGCCAGCACAGAGCTATGTTCCTTTATCTGATATAGAGGCCATGAGACCACCACAGAGCTATGTTCCTTTACCTGATGTAGAGGCCATGAGGCCAGCACAGAGCTATGTTCCTTTACCTGATATAGAGGCCATGAGGCCAGCACAGAGCTATGTTCCTTTATCTGATATAGAGGCCATGAGGCCAGCACAGAGCTATGTTCCTTTATCTGATATAGAGGCCATGAGACCACCACAGAGCTATGTTCCTTTACCTGATGTAGAGGCCATGAGGCCAGCACAGAGCTATGTTCCTTTATCTGATATAGAGGCCATGAGACCACCACAGAGCTATGTTCCTTTACCTGATGTAGAGGCCATGAGGCCAGCACAGAGCTATGTTCCTTTACCTGATATAGAGGCCATGAGGCCAGCACAGAGCTATGTTCCATTAGACCTACCTGATGTAGAGGCCATGAGGCCAGCACAGAGCTATGTTCCATTAGACCTACCTGATGTAGAGGCCATGAGGCCAGCACAGAGCTATGTTCCTTTACCTGATATAGAGGCCACGAGCCCAGCACAGAGCTGTGTTCCATTAGACCTACCTGATGTAGAGGCCATGAGGCCAGCACAGAGCTATGTTCCTTTACCTGATATAGAGGCCATGAGGCCAGCACAGAGCTGTGTTCCATTAGACCTACCTGATGTAGAGGCCATGAGGCCAGCACAGAGCTATGTTCCTTTACCTGATATAGAGGCCATGAGGCCAGCACAGAGCTATGTTCCTTTACCTGATATAGAGCCCACGAGCCCAGCACAGAGCTGTGTTCCATTAGACCTACCTGATGTAGAGGCCATGAGGCCAGCACAGAGCTATGTTCCTTTACCTGATATAGAGGCCATGACGCCAGCACAGAGCTATGTTCCATTAGACCTACCTGATGTAGAGGCCATGAGGCCAGCACAGAGCTATGTTCCTTTACCTGATATAGAGGCCACGAGACTAGCACAGAGCTATGTTCCTTTATCTGAAGTAGAGGCCATGAGGCCAGCACAGAGCTATGTTCCTTTACCTGATATAGAGGCCACGAGACTAGCACAGAGCTATGTTCCTTTATCTGAAGTAGAGGCCATGAGGACAGCACAGAGCTATGTTCCATGAGACCCTACCTGATGTAGAGGCCATGAGGCCAGCACAGAGCTATGTTCCATTAGACCTACCTGATGTAGAGGCCATGAGGCCAGCACAGAGCTATGTTCCTTTACCTGATATAGAGGCCATGAGCCCAGCTCAGAGCTATGTTCCATTAGACCTACCTGATGTAGAGGCCATGAGGCCAGCACAGAGCTATGTTCCTTTATCTGATATAGAGGCCATGAGACCACAGAGCTATGTTCCTTTACCTGATGTAGAGGCCATGAGGCCAGCACAGAGCTATGTTCCTTTACCTGATATAGAGGCCATGAGGCCAGCACAGAGCTATGTTCCATTAGACCTACCTGATGTAGAGGCCATGAGGCCAGCACAGAGCTATGTTCCATTAGACCTACCTGATGTAGAGGCCATGAGGCCAGCACAGAGCTATGTTCCTTTACCTGATATAGAGGCCACGAGCCCAGCACAGAGCTGTGTTCCATTAGACCTACCTGATGTAGAGGCCATGAGGCCAGCACAGAGCTATGTTCCTTTACCTGATATAGAGGCCATGAGGCCAGCACAGAGCTGTGTTCCATTAGACCTACCTGATGTAGAGGCCATGAGGCCAGCACAGAGCTATGTTCCTTTACCTGATATAGAGGCCATGAGGCCAGCACAGAGCTATGTTCCTTTACCTGATATAGAGCCCACGAGCCCAGCACAGAGCTGTGTTCCATTAGACCTACCTGATGTAGAGGCCATGAGGCCAGCACAGAGCTATGTTCCTTTACCTGATATAGAGGCCATGACGCCAGCACAGAGCTATGTTCCATTAGACCTACCTGATGTAGAGGCCATGAGGCCAGCACAGAGCTATGTTCCTTTACCTGATATAGAGGCCACGAGACTAGCACAGAGCTATGTTCCTTTATCTGAAGTAGAGGCCATGAGGCCAGCACAGAGCTATGTTCCTTTACCTGATATAGAGGCCACGAGACTAGCACAGAGCTATGTTCCTTTATCTGAAGTAGAGGCCATGAGGACAGCACAGAGCTATGTTCCATGAGACCCTACCTGATGTAGAGGCCATGAGGCCAGCACAGAGCTATGTTCCATTAGACCTACCTGATGTAGAGGCCATGAGGCCAGCACAGAGCTATGTTCCTTTATCTGATATAGAGGCCATGAGACCACCACAGAGCTATGTTCCTTTACCTGATGTAGAGGCCATGAAGCCAGCACAGAGCTATGTTCCTTTACCTGATGTAGAGGCCATGAGGCCAGCACAGAGCTATGTTCCTTTATCTGATATAGAGGCCATGAGACCACCACAGAGCTATGTTCCTTTACCTGATGTAGAGGCCATGAGGCCAGCACAGAGCTATGTTCCTTTACCTGATATAGAGGCCATGAGGCCAGCACAGAGCTATGTTCCTTTATCTGATATAGAGACCATGAGGCCAGCACAGAGCTATGTTCCTTTATCTGATATAGAGGCCATGAGACCACCACAGAGCTATGTTCCTTTACCTGATGTAGAGGCCATGAGGCCAGCACAGAGCTATGTTCCTTTATCTGATATAGAGGCCATGAGACCACCACAGAGCTATGTTCCTTTACCTGATGTAGAGGCCATGAGGCCAGCACAGAGCTATGTTCCTTTACCTGATATAGAGGCCACGAGGCCAGCACAGAGCTATGTTCCATTAGACCTACCTGATGTAGAGACCATGAGGCCAGCACAGAGCTATGTTCCATTAGACCTACCTGATGTAGAGGCCATGAGGCCAGCACAGAGCTGTTCCTTTACCTGATATAGAGGCCACAAGCCCAGCACAGAGCTGTGTTCCATTAGACCTACCTGATGTAGAGGCCATGAGGCCAGCACAGAGCTATGTTCCTTTACCTGATATAGAGGCCATGAGGCCAGCACAGAGCTGTGTTCCATTAGACCTACCTGATGTAGAGGCCATGAGGCCAGCACAGAGCTATGTTCCTTTACCTGATATAGAGGCCATGAGGCCAGCACAGAGCTATGTTCCTTTACCTGATATAGAGCCCACGAGCCCAGCACAGAGCTGTGTTCCATTAGACCTACCTGATGTAGAGGCCATGAGGCCAGCACAGAGCTATGTTCCTTTACCTGATATAGAGGCCATGACGCCAGCACAGAGCTATGTTCCATTAGACCTACCTGATGTAGAGGCCATGTGTTATGCAGGTGAATGAGGACCCAAAAGCGACTTGGCGAAAACAGAGTCTTTAATCCAGTTAAAGGAAATAGCAATACTCCTAGACAAATCGGAGCGGTAAATAAAGCATAAGAAACAATTTCACTCGTAATGACGAGAACTGACTGGAGACTCGATAATGAACTGCAGGTTGCCTCGGGAAGGCACTTGACCGTAGCAGACTCAGACACCTGCTCACCACGCAGCATCTGAGGGAAACACGACACGACAGGGCGATACAAAGACACAGCACGGTGAACAGTATACAAGGATCCGACAGGACAGAAACGGAAAACAAGGGGAGAAATAGGGACTCTAATCAGGGGAAAAGATAAGGAACAGGTGTGGGAAGACTAAATGATTGATTAGGGGAATAGGAACAGCTGGGAGCAGGAACGGAACGATAGAGAGAAGAGAGAGAGAGAGGGAGAGAGAAAAAGGGGAACGAACCTAAAAAGACCAGCAGGGGGAAAACGAACAGAAGGAAAAGCAAAATGACAAGACAGTATAAGACAAAACATGACACCATGAGGCCAGCACAGAGCTATGTTCCTTTACCTGATGTAGAGGCCATGAGGCCAGCACAGAGCTATGTTCCTTTACCTGATATAGAGGCCATGAGGCCAGCACAGAGCTATGTTCCATTAGACCTACCTGATGTAGAGGCCATGAGGCCAGCACAGAGCTATGTTCCTTTACCTGATGTAGAGGCCATGAGGCCAGCACAGAGCTATGTTCCTTTACCTGATGTAGAGGCCATGAGGCCAGCACAGAGCTATGTTCCTTTATCTGAAGTAGAGGCCATGAGGCCAGCACAGAGCTATGTTCCTTTACCTGATGTAGAGGCCATGAGGCCAGCACAGAGCTATGTTCCTTTATCTGAAGTAGAGGCCATGAGGCCAGCACAGAGCTATGTTCCTTTACCTGATGTAGAGGCCATGAGGCCAGCACAGAGCTATGTTCCTTTATCTGAAGTAGAGGCCATGAGACCAGCACAGAGCTATGTTCCTTTATCTGAAGTAGAGGCCATGAGGCCAGCACAGAGCTATGTTCCTTTCCTTGATGTAGAGGCCATGAGGCCACCACAGAGCTATGTTCCTTTATCTGATGTAGAGGCCATGAGGCCAGCACAGAGCTATGTTCCTACATCTGAAGTAGAGGCCATGAGGCCAGCACAGAGCTATGTTCCTTTATCTGATATAGAGGCCAGCACAGAGCTATGTTCCTTTATCTGAAGTAGAGGCCATGAGTCCAGCACAGAGCTATGTTCCTTTATCTGAAGTAGAGGCCATGAGGCCAGCACAGAGCTATGTTCCTTTACCTGATGTAGAGACCATGAGGCCAGCACAGAGCTATGTTCCATTAGACCTACCTGAAGTAGAGGCCATGAGGCCAGCACAGAGCTATGTTCCATTAGACCTACCTGAAGTAGAGGCCATGAGGCCAGCACAGAGCTATGTTCCATTAGACCTACCTGAAGTAGAGGCCATGAGGCCAGCACAGAGCTATGTTCCTTTACCTGATATAGAGGCCATGAGGCCAGCACAGAGCTGTGTTCCATTAGACCTACCTGAAGTAGAGGCCATGAGGCCAGCACAGAGCTATGTTCCATTAGACCTACCTGAAGTAGAGGCCATGAGGCCAGCACAGAGCTATGTTCCATTAGACCTACCTGAAGTAGAGGCCATGAGGCCAGCACAGAGCTATGTTCCATTAGACCTACCTGAAGTAGAGGCCATGAGGCCAGCACAGAGCTATGTTCCATTAGACCTACCTGAAGTAGAGGCCATGAGGCCAGCACAGAGCTATGTTCCTTTACCTGATGTAGAGGCCATGAGGACAGCACAGAGCTGTGTTCCTTTATCTGATATAGAGGCCATTAGACCTACCTGATGTAGAGGCCAGCACAGAGCTATGTTCCATTAGACCTACCTGATGTAGAGGCCAGCACAGAGCTATGTTCCATTAGACCTACCTGAAGTAGAGGCCATGAGGCCAGCACAGAGCTATGTTCCTTTACCTGATGTAGAGGCCATGAGGCCAGCACAGAGCTGTGTTCCTTTATCTGATATAGAGGCCATTAGACCTACCTGATGTAGAGGCCAGCACAGAGCTATGTTCCATTAGACCTACCTGATGTAGAGGCCATGAGGCCAGCACAGAGCTATGTTCCATTAGACCTACCTGATGTAGAGGCCATGAGGCCAGCACAGAGCTATGTTCCTTTACCTGATATAGAGGCCATGAGGCCAGCACAGAGCTATGTTCCATTAGACCTACCTGATATAGAGGTCATGAGGCCAGCACAGAGCTATGTTCCTTTACCTGATATAGAGGCCATGAGGCCAGCACAGAGCTATGTTCCATTAGACCTACCTGATATAGAGGTCATGAGGTCAGCACAGAGCTATGTTCCATTAGACCTACCTGAAGTAGAGGCCATGAGGCCAGCACAGAGCTATGTTCCATTAGACCTACCTGATGTAGAGGCCATGAGGCCACCACAGAGCTATGTTCCTTTACCTGATATTGAGGCCAGCACAGAGCTATGTTCCATTAGACCTACCTGATGTAGAGGACAGCACAGAGCTATGTTCCATTAGACCTACCTGATGTAGAGGCCATGAGGACAGCACAGAGCTATGTTCCATTAGACCTACCTGATGTAGAGGCCATGAGGCCAGCACAGAGCTATGTTCCTTTACCTGATATTGAGGCCAGCACAGAGCTATGTTCCATTAGACCTACCTGAAGTAGAGGCCAGCACAGAGCTATGTTCCATTAGACCTACCTGATGTAGAGGCCAGCACAGAGCTATGTTCCATTAGACCTACCTGATGTAGAGGCCAGCACAGAGCTATGTTCCATTAGACCTACCTGATGTAGAGGCCAGCACAGAGCTATGTTCCATTAGACCTACCTGATGTAGAGGCCAGCACAGAGCTATGTTCCATTAGACCTACCTGATGTAGAGGCCATGAGGCCAGCACAGAGCTATGTTCCTTTACCTGATATTGAGGCCAGCACAGAGCTATGTTCCATTAGACCTACCTGAAGTAGAGGCCAGCACAGAGCTATGTTCCATTAGACCTACCTGATGTAGAGGCCAGCACAGAGCTATGTTCCATTAGACCTACCTGATGTAGAGGCCAGCACAGAGCTATGTTCCATTAGACCTACCTGATGTAGAGGCCAGCACAGAGCTATGTTCCATTAGACCTACCTGATGTAGAGGCCAGCACAGAGCTATGTTCCATTAGACCTACCTGATGTAGAGGCCATGAGGCCAGCACAGAGCTATGTTCCTTTACCTGATATTGAGACCAGCACAGAGCTATGTTCCATTAGACCTACCTGAAGTAGAGGCCAGCACAGAGCTATGTTCCATTAGACCTACCTGATGTAGAGGCCAGCACAGAGCTATGTTCCATTAGACCTACCTGATGTAGAGGCCAGCACAGAGCTATGTTCCATTAGACCTACCTGATGTAGAGGCCAGCACAGAGCTATGTTCCATTAGACCTACCTGATGTAGAGGCCAGCACAGAGCTATGTTCCATTAGACCTACCTGATGTAGAGGCCAGCACAGAGCTATGTTCCTTTACCTGATATTGAGGCCAGCACAGAGCTATGTTCCATTAGACCTACCTGATATTGAGGCCAGCACAGAGCTATGTTCCATTAGACCTACCTGATATTGAGGCCAGCACAGAGCTATGTTCCATTAGACCTACCTATGTTCCATTCCCTATACAGATAGATACCACTCTTGTCAGGCTTATTTTCATGCCTTTTAATCTACTTAAACTGTTTTGTCTTTTTCAAATTACAGCCGAACTCTGCTAACCATGAAAGATCTTGCAGCTGTTGTGCATTACCGTCACTCTAGAGTCAACCCGTCTCTGCTGGGAAGAACACATGTCTAGCTGGGGTTTCTCTTTTAAATCAAAACAAATGTTTTTGGTCACATACACATATTTAGCAGATGTTATTGCGGGTGTAGTGAAATGCTTGTGTTCCTAACTCCAACAGTGCAGTAATACACAACAATACACATGAATTTAAAAGTTTTATAAAAATGGAATTTAGAAATATTGAAATATTAAGACGAGCAATCTCCGATATTCAAACAGGTCTCAGAAAAACAAGTAATATATATATTTGTATGCATTTGATGGTTGCCAAATATTTGATGAAGAACCAAGAACTACAACAATTAGTTGAATGAGTGTAAATATATAATCATAAGGACATGATTTGGAGGGCTCTGAAGATAGTTATCTTAGTATACTCTGTAACAGCCTTTCCTAAAGCCGGTCGTGACCAATAATTATTATATTATTATTATTATTATTATTATTATATTATCTATTCATTTTGTTTATTAGGGACTCAGTCAGGGTCTCAACTTAATGTTAATAGATAGAATTGTAAAATACACAAGGTTGAAATTTCAAAATGTGGTTCTTCATTTTGTCATTTTTCTTTTGCTATGGGGTGGCAGCGTAGCCTAGTGGTTAGAGCGTTGGACTAGTAACCGGAAGGTTGCTAGTTCAAACCCCCGAGCTGACAAGGTACAAATCTGTCGTTCTACCCCTGAACAGGCAGTTAACCCACTGTTCCTAGGACGTCATTGAAAGTAAGAATGTGTTCTTAACTGACTTGCCTGGTAAAATAAATAAAATAAAACTGACAGTCACTCAATTAGCAATGTCAGCTAAACATTTAGATTGGTGAGTTAGTCTAGCACGCGATCTAAACTTATTGTAATCATGGTCAAATATCAATAGGGCACAACAGGGCCCCCATTGGTTTTATTAGTCAGTCTCACTCAGCAATACAATCGATATCAATAGGGCACAACAGGGCCCCCATTGGTTGTATTAGTCAGTCTCACTCAGCAATACAATCTCACACTCAATTTGTGCAAATAAGAAGAAAAGATTGTGCCTTTTTGTGCGTTTTTATGTGCCTTAATTCGTGTGAAAAGACACACATTTCTGTGCAACTTCATTCATAAGAAAGTACATTCTTGGGGGGCAAACTGCATAATCTTTCGAAATTTATTAGAGCAAGGCATTATGGGCAATGGAGTTCTACACTGATAAAAAAAATGAAACACCAATATTGTTTTCTAACAATACAACAGGTCACATACACCGGAGTGACATTTACTCTCACGGTTGGCCAAAAAATAACTATCTGAAAGCCACGCCCCTGCTAAGCCCCCCTGCTCCAGCCTTCTGAGCTGACCTGCTGGGTCATTTCTCAATAACCCAGTCACCAATAACCCAGCAGTTTTCCTAAGAAAAGTGAGCCAACATCTGCAACCCATTAGTTATGCCAACTAAACAACACAGAATGTTTTTTGTTTTTGTGTAGAGTAGACAGCTTCAAAATGAAAATTATATGTTCATACTGAGTGACATAAGATTATGCAGTAACACTTAGCATTCATTTCTCCGTGTAGTAGCTCAGTGACAATAGCAACATTGTTGTTACGTGGGACTTTGCTTTATAATGGAATTCTTACATCCGTTGAAATAGAAACAGGCGCTATTCCTCGTGTACAGAGTTAGAAAAAAACTCTGCTCTTTGCTGTTGTTCTAGGATTGATTTGCCCTATTCACACCAAAGTACGTTCATCTGTAGGAGACAGAACGTGTCTCCTTCCTGAGCGGTATGACGGCTGCGTGGTCCAATTGTGTTTATACTTGCGTGCTATTGTTTGTACAGATGAACGTGGTAACTTCAGGCGTTTGGAAATTGCTCCCAAGGATGAACCAGACTTGTGGAGGTCTACCATTTTCTTTCTGAGGTCTTGGCTGATTTCTTTTGATTTTCCCATGATGTCAAGCAAAGAGGCACTGAGTCTGAAGGTAGACCTTAAAATACATCCACAGGTACACCTCCAATTGACTTAAATTATATCAATTAGCCTATCAGAAGCTTATAAAACCACATCATTTCCTGGAATTTTCCAAGCTGTTTAAAGGCACAGTCAACTTAGTGTATGTAAACTTCTGACCCACTGGAATGGTGATACAGTGAATTATAAGTGAAATTATCTGTCTGTAAACAATTGTTGGAAAAATTACTTTTGTTATGCACAAAGTAGATGTCCTAACCAACTTGCCAAAACTATAGTTTGTTAACAAGAAATGTGTGAAGTAGTTCAAAAACAACTTTTAATGACTCCAACCTAAGTGTATGTAAACTTCCGACTTCAACTGTAGTTTTAGTTTGTGTCAGATTCCCTTTTTATATGTGCACTGGTTGAAAAGAAACCAATCCAATCTGAATGTAGGCCCCGGATGCTAACGAGGCCTACAAGTTGTCAAATATTCCTATGCATAAGTGTCTACTCTTGGGTTATTTTTCAAACTCAACTCACTGATTTCTGAGATCAAACATGATCTGATATATAGTCCTAAACTATTGATTACTGTATAGGCACACAAGATTCTCCGTCTCAATGAGTAACTAAATCAAATGTCAACATGTTACATCAATGTACATATCTTATTAAAATAAAAAATATTGCGTACGTTTTAAAAAACAGTTTTTTAATTAATATATATATATATTTTTTAAATATGAATTTTTATCAATATTGCTGAATGAAAACGTTAGACAGGAGAGTAATTCCAAAGCATTTTCTGCTCTGGGAAGAGTTTTATTTCCTGTTTCCTGTCTATTACCGGAAGTGTAGCTTCTGTTGTCACACTGGACGGAAATGGCTGCTGCTGTGAGGTTGTTGTTTTCTTTTCCTTTTTCAATGAACGCACTGAAGTAATATATTGTTTTTAAGCATTGGAGTTAAGATCTACAATAAGGCAGGTCCATTCTACTGTTTTAGATTGACTCTGCTTCATGCGTTTGTTTGTCCCAGCTCGCTAACTTTTGCAGTTTCCGAAGAAGAAATGCTAGCTATGCTAACCTGCTAGCTTCGCTTGCCTGTCAGAATACAAGTTATCATCAAGCTAAATGGGTTATAGTGAAAATAACGCGATTTCTTCAAAATGTATTGATCGAAACTGAGTTATCTTGTACAGACAGATATATTATACACTATTTGTTGAGAAATCGCCACTATCGAACTTATCTTTGCTGTTGTTGACATGACCCGGGCTTGGTGTCGCTGTGTGTGCATGCAGGGTTTGAATGGTCGCTCTATGGAGGTGACGGTGTGGGGCGAAGGACAGCTGCAAGCGGCCACTCACCCAGCTACCGGTGGCAGACAACGATGGTATCTATTTTTGTAATTTTTTTTAACACGGCAAGTCAGTTAAGAACAAATTGTTATTTACAATCACGGCCTACCGGAGAACAGTGGGTTAACTGCCTTGTTCAGGGTGCAGTAGGACAGATTTTTACCTTGTCAGCTCAGGGATTCGATCCAGCAACCTTTTTTGTTATTTGTCCAACAATCTAACCACTAGACTACGCTGCCGACCCATAAATGATGTCTCTGTGCGCCTATTGGTTGACACTATAGCCAGTATCTATGTACTACTTGTGATTATGTGATCCTAGCTATTTCTGCTCGCTTGTGTTGACTCTTCCGTTTCCTTTGTAAAGTGTGTCTGCTAGGTAACCATGGCTACAGCGAGGTAGCTACAAGCTACTATTTATCTGTGTTGCCCTGTGGCCAGAGAAGACAACTGAAGACTACAATAATGAATTTCAATTTGTTCTATTTGCAGAAACAAGTTTTGGAATATGCATTGGATCGGGCTGAGGTAAAAGTTTGTATTTATATATATATATGTGTGTGTGTGTGTGTGTGTGTGTGTGTGTGTGTGTGTGTGTGTGTGTGTGTGTGTGTGTGTGTGTTGTGTATCAGTTCAAATACATCAGACTTTTGTGTTTTTCTTCTTTCAGTACATTGTTGAAAGTGCTCGTCAACAGCCAGCCAAGAGGAGAGCGTTGTCCGGAGGGAGGAAGAGTCTATATCAGAAACTATACGAGCTCTACATCGAAGAGTGTGACAAAGAACCAGAGCTCAAGGTAAGCAGGTCATGTAGAAATAAAAGCATTTGACCTAAACATTGGACCCATTGACTTGTAGCTTCATAACAGAAAGGGAAAACCTGTGTTGTTATTGGAGACTTCAGTTTTCTTCTTATTTCCTACTGAACGTTGATCCCATTGACCCTGATGTCAATTCTGTACCGGTACAGAGTCAATGTGGAGGCTATATACAGGGTATTACGGTACAGATTCAATGTGGAGGCTATATACAGGGTGTTACGGTACAGAGTCAATGTGGAGGCTATATACAGGGTGTTACGGTACAGAGTCAATGTGGAGGCTATATACAGTGTGTTACGGTACAGAGTCAATGTGGAGGCTATATACAGGGTGTTACGGTACAGATTCAATGTGGGGGCTATATACAGGGTATTACGGTACAGAGTCAATGTGGAGACTATATATAGGGGGTACCGGTACAGAGTCAATGTGGAGGCTATATACAGGGTGTTACGGTACAGGGTCAATGTGGAGGCTATATACAGGGGGTACAGGGTCAATGTGGAGGCTATATACAGGGTATTATGGTACAGAGTCAATGTGGAGGCTATATACAGGGTATTACGGTACAGAGTCAATGTGGAGGCTATATACAGGGGGTACCAGTACAGAGTCAATGTGGAGGCTATATACAGGGGGTATCGGTACAGAGTCAATGTGGAGGCTATATACAGGGGGTACCGGTACAGAGTCAGTGTGGAGACTATATACAGGGTATTACGGTACAGAGTCAATGTGGAGGCTATATACAGGGGGTACCGGTACAGAGTCAATGTGGAGGCTATATACAGGGGGTACTGGTACAGAGTCAATGTGGAGGCTATATACAGAGGGTACTGGTACAGAGTCAATGTGGAGGCTATATACAGAGGGTACTGGTACAGAGTCAATGTGGAGGCTATATACAGAGGGTACTGGTACAGAGTCAATGTGGAGGCTATATACAGAGGGTACTGGTACAGAGTCAATGTGGAGGCTATATACAGGGGGTACCGGTACAGAGTCAATGTGGAGGCTATATACAGGGTGTTATGGTACAGAGTCAATGTGGAGGCTATATACAGGGGGTACCGGTACAGAGTCAATGTGGAGGCTATATACAGGGGGTACTGGTACAGAGTCAATGTGGAGGCTATATACAGGGTATTACGGTACAGAGTCAATGTGGAGGCTATATACAGGGTATTACGGTACAGAGTCAATGTGGAGGCTATATACAGGGTATTACGGTACAGAGTCAATGTGGAGACTATATACAGGGGGTACTGGTACAGAGTCAATGTGGAGGCTATATACAGGGGGTACCAGTACAGATTCAATGTGGAGGCTATATACAGGGGGTACCGGTACAGAGTCAATGTGGAGGCTATATACAGGGGGTACCGGTACAGAGTCAATGTGGAGGCTATATACAGGGTATTACGGTACAGGGTCAATGTGGAGGCTATATACAGGGTATTACGGTACAGAGTCAATGTGGAGACTATATACAGGGGGTACTGGTACAGAGTCAATGTGGAGGCTATATACAGGGTGTTACGGTACAGAGTCAATGTGGAGGCTATATACAGGGGGTACAGAGTCAATGTGGAGGCTATATACAGGGGGTACCGGTTAGTTGAAGAGGATTTTCCTATCGTCTCCCCATTCAGAAGGAATGTGAATGAATCCTGCGTATCAGTATTCACTGTTCCTGTAATCAGTGAATGATGATTGAATATTGTTTTCCTTGTTCTTCCTGGTTAGAAGATGTTTGGTAGTGCCAATGGATCGTTATCCTATTGGCATTACCTATAATATTATCCTATAATATTATCCTATAATATTATCCTATAATATTATCCTATAATATTTATTGTTGATGATTATGTCCGAGTCATTGAATTGATTGGTTCATGTCCTTCCCTGTGTTAGAGGCTGCATAGGAGTTTGAATTGATACGCCTCTATCATTTAGTGATGGTTGTTGTTCTGTTATTCCTGGTTAGAAGCTGCGTAGGAATGTCAACCTGCTGGAGAAGCTGGTGTCTCAGGAGTCAGTGTCTTGTCTGGTGGTTAACCTTTACCCCGGCAACCAGGGATACTCCCTCATGCTCCTCGGCAAGAATGGATCCGGTGAGAGTCCGCGATCAATCGATCCTAACCGAACCCTTAAAATCACACACACAGTATATGCTGACGACACCACACTGTATGTAAGTATCATTGAATATCTGAGGTACTGTATGTTTCATTTTGGAAGGATGTTTATGTTTGTTTGTTTTTGTTTGTTAGACTCTGAGACGATCCGTCTGCCATATGAGGAAGGACAGCTGTTGGAGTACCTGGATGCCGAGGAGCTTCCTCCTGTCCTGGTGGATCTCTTAGAGAAGTCCCAGGTGTGTGTTCCTCCTATCCTGAGAAGTCCCAGGTGTGTGTTCCTCCTGTCCTGAGTAGTCCCAGGTGTGTGTTCCTCCTATCCTGGTGGATCTCTTCGAGAAGTCCCAGGTGTGTGTTCCTCCTGTCCTGGTGGATCTCTTAGAGAAGTCCCAGGTGTCTGTTCCTCCTGTCCTGAGTAGTCCCAGGTGTGTGTTCCTCCTGTCCTGAGTAGTCCCAGGTGTGTGTTCCTCCCGTCCTGAGTAGTCCCAGGTGTGTGTTCCTCCTATCCTGGTGGATCTCTTAGAGAAGTCCCAGGTGTGTGTTCCTCCTGTCCTGGTGGATCTCTTAGAGAAGTCCCAGGTGTGTGTTCCTCCTATCCTGGTGGATCTCTTAGAGAAGTCCCAGGTGTGTGTTCCTCCTATCCTGGTGGATCTCTTAGAGAAGTCCCAGGTGTGTGTTCCTCCTGTCCTGGTGGATCTCTTAGTGAAGTCCCAGGTGTGTGTTGCTCCTATCCTGAGAAGTCCCAGGTGTGTGTTCCTCCTATCCTGAGAAGTCCCAGGTGTGTGTTCCTCCTATCCTGAGAAGTCCCAGGTGTGTGTTCCTCCTATCCTGAGAAGTCCCAGGTGTGTGTTCCTCCTATCCTGGTGGATCTCTTAGAGAAGTCCCAGGTGTGTGTTCCTCCTGTCCTGAGTAGTCCCAGGTGTGTGTTCCTCCTATCCTGAGTAGTCCCAGGTGTGTGTTCCTCCTGTCCTGAGTAGTCCCAGGTGTGTGTGTTTGTATTGCCTCCCTGTCTCCTTGTCCCCCCCTCTGTCTCCTTGTCCCCCCCTCTGACTCCTTGTCCCCCCCCTCTGACTCCTTGCCCCCCCCCTCTGACTCCTTGTCCCCCTCTTCTGTCTCCTTGTCCCCCTCTGTCTCCTTGTCCCCCCCCTCCTCTGACTCCTTGTCCCCCCCCTCTGTCTCCTTGTCCCCCTCTGACTCCTTGTCCCCCCTCTGACTCCTTGCCCCCCCTCTGGCTCCCCCCTCTGGCTCCTTGTCCCCCCCCCCCCTCTGACTCCTCGTCCCCCTCTGACTCCTCGTCCCCCCTCTGACTCCTTGTCCCCCCTCTGGCTCCTTGTCCAGGTGAACATCTTCCACTGTGGCTGTGTGGTAGCTGAGGTCCGAGACTACAGACAGTCTGGCAACACTAAGATGCCCTCCTTCCAGAGCAGACACGTCCTGCTACGACCCACCATGCAGGTACTAGCACTGCCTTCTACAATCCTAGAATTATAACATAAAGAGCAGACACCATGCAGGAACTAGCACTGCCTTCTACAATCCTAGAAATATAACATAAAGAGCAGACACCATGCAGGTAGGAACTAGCACTGCCTTCTACAATCCTAGAAATATAACATAAAGAGCAGACACCATGCAGGTAGGAACTAGCACTGCCTTCTACAATCCTAGAAATATAACATAAAGAGCAGACACCATGCAGGTAGGAACTAGCACTGCCTTCTACAATCCTAGAAATATAACATAAAGAGCAGACACCATGCAGGTAAGAACCAGGAGAACACTCTAGAAAATGTGCTTTTAACAAGGCATATCTGTTAATTGAAATGCATTCCAGGTGACTACCTCATGAAGCTGGTTGAGAGAATACCAAGAGTGTGCAAAGCTGTCATCAAGGCAAAGGGTGTCTATTTGAGGAATCTCAAATATAAAATATATTTTGATTTTTTTAACACTTTTTTCTGGTTACTACATGATTCCATATGTGTTATTTCATAGTGTTGATGTCTTCACTATTATTCTACAATGTAGAAAATAGTAAAAATAAAGAAAAACCCTTGAATGAGTAGCTGTGTCCAAACTGTTGACTGATACTGTGTGTCAGTAGAACCTGCCATGCAGGAGAAGGAGAAACCTGATCGTTATGTCAGAGTGGTGATGAATGAAGTGCAGAAGGCCTCCCGAGTGGCGCGGCGCTCTGAGCCACTGCATCGTAGTGCTTGAGGCGTCACTACAGACCCGGGTCCGATCCCAGGCTGCGTTACAGCCGGCCATGACAGGGCGACCCATGAGGTGCACAATTGGCCCAGCGTCGTCCGGGTTGGGGGAGGGTTTGGCCGGCCGGGATTTCCTCGTCTCTTCTCGCTCTAGCGACTCCTTGTGGCGGGCCGGGAGCCTGCAAGCTGATTTCGGTCGCCGACTCGATGGTGTTTCCTCCGACACATTGGTGCGTTTGGCTTCCGGTTTCAGCGAGCAGTGTGTCAAGACGCAGTGTGGCTTGGCAGGGTCGTGTTTCCTTGGACGCGTGGCTCTCGTCCTTCGTCTCTCCCCAGTTCGTACGGGAGTTGCAGCGATGGGACAAGACTGTAACTACCAATTGGAAACCACGAAATTGGGGAGATTGAGGAGTAAAAGTACAATAAAAATTTATAAAAGAATGATGTGGACATTTATTCCAAAATAGCCGTCAATCAGTACAGCTTGGAACGTGTTGGATACTAAATTCTGACCTTTGACCCTGCTATCCCCAGACACTGATCTGTGATGTCCATGCCATGACCAGTGACCCCCACAAATGGACACAGGTGAGTTACAGAGGTCATACGATGGTATAGGAACACTGAGAAATGTTCTGAAACGTTCTGAGATTCAGTGATGGGGGATCTCACATCTGATTTATTTAATTTACCTGCTCTTTTCTCATCATCCCCCTTCATTTTCACTTATTTTCCTCTCTTCTCCTTTCCTCTCCCTATCCCCCCTTATCACCGCCCTCTTCATCTATCCTCCCTTATCACCTCCCTCTTCATCTATCCTCCCTTATCACCGCCCTCTTCATCTATCCTCCCTTATCACCACCCTCTTCATCTATCCCCCTTATCACCTCCCTCTTCATCTATCCTCCCTTATCACCGCCCTCTTCATCTATCCTCCCTTATCACCACCCTCTTCATCTATCCCCCCTTATCACCGCCCTCTTCATCTATCCTCCCTTATCACCTCCCTCTTCATCTATCCCCCCTTATCACCGCCCTCTTCATCTATCCTCCCTTATCACCGCCCTCTTCATCTATCCCCGTTATCACCTTATCACCGCCCTCTTCATCTATCCTCCCTTATCACCTATCCTCCCTTATCACCGCCCTCTTCATCTATCCTCCCTTATCACCTTATCACCTCCCTCTTCATCTATCCCCCCTTATCACCGCCCTCTTCATCTATCCTACCTTATCACCGCCCTCTTCATCTATCCTCCCTTATCACCGCCCTCTTCATCTATCCTCCCTTATCACCTTATCACCTCCCTCTTCATCTATCCTCCCTTATCACCGCCCTCTTCATCTATCCTCCCTTATCACCTTATCACCTCCCTCTTCATCTATCCTCCCTTATCACCTCCTTCTTCATCTATCCCCCCTTATCACCTCCCTCTTCATCTATCCTCCCTTATCACCTCCCTCTTCATCTATCCTCCCTTATCACCTTATCACCTCCCTCTTCATCTATCCTCCCTTATCACCGCCCTCTTCATCTATCCTCCCTTATCACCTTATCACCGCCCTCTTCATCTATCCCCCCTTATCACCTCCCTCTTCATCTATCCTCCCTTATCACCGCCCTCTTCATCTATCCTCCCTTATCACCTTATCACCTCCCTCTTCCTCATCTCTCCTCTCTTCTCTCATCTCTCCTCTCTTCTCCTCTCTTGTCCTCCTCTCTCTTCTCCACTCATCTCTCCCTTTCTCCCCCACCTCCTCTCCTCTCTTGTCCTCCTCATCTCCTCTCTTCTCTCATCTCTCCTCTCTTCTCTCATCTCATCTCTCATCTCTCCTCTCTTCTCCTCTCTTGTCCTCCTCCTCATCTCTCCTCTCTTCTCCTCTCATCTCTCCTCTCTTCTCCTCTCTTGTCTTCCTCTCATCTCTCCTCTCTTGTCCTCCTCCTCCTCTCTCCTCTCTTCTCCACTCATCTCTCCTCTTTCTCCTCCTCCTCTCTCCTCTCCTCTCCAGGATGATAAGTTCCAGTTGGAGAGCCAGTTACTGCTGGCCACAGCTGATCCTCTGTGTCTGGATCCATCTATCTCTGTCACCTGTACAGCCAACCACCTGCTCTATAACAAGCAGAAGATGAACACTCACTCTATGAAACGGTACACACACACACACACACGCACTGACACACACACAGTCACCTGAAAACACACACACACACTAGCTATTCTGCATACCTGATCTCCAGCTGTTCTGAGACACACACACACACACACACACACACACACACACACACACACACACACACACACACACACACACACACACACACACACACACACACACACACACACACACACACACACACACACACACACACACACACAGACCTGTCTCTCCTCTTTCCATAGTTGTTTTAAGCATCACTCTCGGGCGGCGCTGAACCGTCAGCAGGAGCTGTCCTACCTGCCCACGCCCCCCCAGCTGCGTCTCTATGACTACCTGCAGAGGAGGAAGGAGAGGAAGCCGGCCCCCTCGATAGACCTGAAGATCTCCAAAGCCGGAAAAGTTGAGATCACAATTACCCCTTACCCAATTTACAAACCCCTTTTTAGAAATCCAATCCCAACAACACACTGAGTTCAGACGGACCTCTCACCGTTCTGTCCCCTTCTCTCGTTTACAGTGTGTGGACATGTGGAAACAGAGCCGCTGCCAACTCACTGTCCCCAAGGAGATTGATGTGAGTCTTTTCTCGACCACGCCCACCTGTCTGCCACGACCGTTGTCAGTCAGTGACTGCTACTGAGATCTGGACCAGGGTCGGGGGTCAATATCAATTGAAGTCAGTCATTTCAGGAAGTGATTTAAACTAAAAATACCTTTAAAAAAAAAAAAATAGTTTCTCCTTTTCAGCTTATTGAGCTCATTGAAAATAGATGCCAATTTTTTTAATATATATTTTTTCAATTATTTAATTGGAATTTCAGTTTACTTCCTGGATTTGACTGACTTTAATTGTAATTGAGCCCTGAGTAGTGTTCATGACTGTCTCTGTGTTCCCAGGTAGAGAAATATGCAGTGGTAGAGAAGTCAGTGAAGTTGCAGGAATCTCAGCCCACTGTCTGGCCTGCAGAGGTAAGACTTCTCACTTCCTGGTGTCACACTCTTTATCTTCCCCTCTTACTGACCCACTGTCTGGCCTGCAGAGGTAAGACCTCTCACTTCCTGGTGTCACACTCTTTATCTTCCCCCTCTTACTGACCCACTGTCTGGCCTGCAGAGGTAAGACTTCTCACTTCCTGGTGTCACACTCTTTATCTTCCCCCTCTTACTGACCCACTGTCTGGCCTGCAGAGGTAAGACCTCTCACTTCCTGGTGTCACACTCTTTATCTTCCCCCTCTTACTGACCCACTGTCTGGCCTGCAGAGGTAAGACTTCTCACTTCCTGGTGTCACACTCTTTATCTTCCCCTCTTACTGACCCACTGTCTGGCCTGCAGAGGTAAGACCTCTCACTTCCTGGTGTCACACTCTTTCTCTTCCCCTCTTACTGACCCACTGTCTGGCCTGCAGAGGTAAGACCTCTCACTTCCTGGTGTCACACTCTTTATCTTCCCCCTCTTACTGACCCACTGTCTGGCCTGCAGAGGTAAGACTTCTCACTTCCTGGTGTCACACTCTTTATCTTCCCCTCTTACTGACCCACTGTCTGGCCTGCAGAGGTAAGACTTCTCACTTCCTGGTGTCACACTCTTTATCTTCCCCTCTTACTGACCCACTGTCTGGCCTGCAGAGGTAAGACTTCTCACTTCCTGGTGTCACACTCTTTATCTTCCCCTCTTACTGACCCACTGTCTGGCCTGCAGAGGTAAGACCTCTCACTTCCTGGTGTCACACTCTTTCTCTTCCCCTCTTACTGACCCACTGTCTGGCCTGCAGAGGTAAGACTTCTCACTTCCTGGTGTCACACTCTTTCTCTTCCCCTCTTACTGACCCACTGTCTGGCCTGCAGAGGTAAGACTTCTCACTTCCTGGTGTCACACTCTTTATCTTCCCCCTCTTACTGACCCACTGTCTGGCCTGCAGAGGTAAGACTTCTCACTTCCTGGTGTCACACTCTTTATCTTCCCCCTCTTACTGACCCACTGTCTGGCCTGCAGAGGTAAGACCTCTCACTTCCTGGTGTCACACTCTTTCTCTTCCCCTCTTACTGACCCACTGTCTGGCCTGCAGAGGTAAGACCTCTCACTTCCTGGTGTCACACTCTTTCTCTTCCCCTCTTACTGACCCACTGTCTGGCCTGCAGAGGTAAGACTTCTCACTTCCTGGTGTCACACTCTTTATCTTCCCCCTCTTACTGACCCACTGTCTGGCCTGCAGAGGTAAGACCTCCCACTTCCTGGTGTCACACTCTTTCTCTTCCCCTCTTACTGACCCACTGTCTGGCCTGCAGAGGTAAGACCTCTCACTTCCTGGTGTCACACTCTTTCTCTTCCCCTCTTACTGACCCACTGTCTGGCCTGCAGAGGTAAGACCTCTCACTTCCTGGTGTCACACTCTTTCTCTTCCCCTCTTACTGACCCACTGTCTGGCCTGCAGAGGTAAGACTTCTCACTTCCTGGTGTCACACTCTTTATCTTCCCCCTCTTACTGACCCACTGTCTGGCCTGCAGAGGTAAGACTTCTCACTTCCTGGTGTCACACTCTTTATCTTCCCCTCTTACTGACCCACTGTCTGGCCTGCAGAGGTAAGACCTCTCACTTCCTGGTGTCACACTCTTTATCTTCCCCCGGACAGGAAGTGATAGATGACTATACGTTTAAGTGTGAGGTCGGGGGCCAGAGGACCACGGTGTCCATCTTCCAGTCGGTGGGCGATCCTCTGGTCTACGGAAAGATCTACTGCGCTGAGGAAGACAGCAGCGACCTTCACCTCGTACATCCAGCGTAAGGAGTGGGGGAGGGTTTAAACCCGCAGAGGAACATCAGATTTTGATTGGCTCTGACAGTGTCATTCTTCCCACCAGGTTCCTAATAGGCTCAAAGAGAGATGCTGATCGGTAAGTGACTTGTCTGTTTGTCCTTTCTGAAAACATTTGTTCTCTGTTGTAGGGCGTTGACTGCGTTGACTGTGTTGACTGTGTTGTAGGGCGTTGACTGCGTTGACTGTGTTGACTGTGTTGTAGGGCGTTGACTGTGTTGTAGGGCGTTGACTGCATTGACTGTGTTGTAGGGCGTTGACTGTGTTGTAGGGCGTTGACTGCGTTTTCGACTGTGTTGTAGGGCGTTGACTGCGTTTTCGACTGTGTTGACTGTGTTGTAGGGCGTTGACTGTGTTGTAGGGCGTTGACGTGTGTGTGTGTTCCAGGTTTCTATCCCAGTATAAAGGTGTGTATGAGCAGGACGTGAAGTGCCAGGTGAAAATGTCTCGGAACTCAGGCATCATGGGACAGAACCAACTCTCAGCCAGTAGAGAGACAGAGGTACACACCACAACACACTGTAGAACCAACTCTCAGCCTGGCAGAGAGACAGAGATACACCACAACACACTGTAGAACCAACTCTCAGCCTGGCAGAGAGACACACTACAACACACTGTAGAACCAACTCTCAGCCTGGCAGAGAGACACACTACAACACACTGTAGAACCAACTCTCAGCCTGACAGAGAGACACACTACAACACACTGTAGAACCAACTCTCAGCCTGGCAGAGAGACACACTACAACACACTGTAGAACCAACTCTCAGCCTGGCAGAGAGACACACCACAACACACTATAGAACCAACTCTCAGCCTGGCAGAGAGACAGAGATACACCACAACACACTGTAGAACCAACTCTCAGCCTGGCAGAGAGACACACCACAACACACTATAGAACCAACTCTCAGCCTGGCAGAGAGACAGAGATACACCACAACACACTGTAGAACCAACTCTCAGCCTGGCAGAGAGACACACCACAACACACTGTAGAACCAACTCTCAGCCTGTAGAGAGACAGAGCTTGTTGTTGATTCACCTAAAGCCCGTTGTGTGTCCCCAGGTGGATGGTCTATCAGCCTTGGTTCAGTCGTCAGGTGTGTTGGGGAAGGGGGTGAAGCACCGGCCTCCCCCCATCAAACTACCCTCCGGGTCGGGCAGCAGCTCTTCAGGTTACCCCCCCTCTCTAACCAGCCTGGAGGTCTGCGGCTGCATCTCATACCAGAAAGTTGTTCTCCTCTACGTGACATCTGATTGGTGCTTCTACTTTCTCCCATCTCTCTCTTTCTCTTTCTTTCTTTCTTTCTTTCTTTCCTCTCCTCTCCTCTCCTCTTCTCTGTCTCTCTCTGTCTCTCTCTGTCTCTCTCTGTCTCTCTCTGTCTCTCTCTGTCTCTCTCTTCCTCCTCTCCTCTCCTCTCTTTCTCCTCTCCTCTCCCCAGGTAACCTGTATAGTTCAGCCCAGGCCACCAGTGGTCTCCTTAAGTGTCTTACGCCCCCCCCAGGATCAGGCCCCGGCTCAGCCAAGCCCCAGTCTCTGAGTAGGAAGCACTCTGTGGAGCTGGGGGGGCAGTTAGGACAGGTGGGGTTGTTGTCCCCGGCAGCCCTATCTCCCATGGCGTCGACACAGAGTGAGTACCTGACCAGTCTATCAAACAGTCAGTCAGTCTATCAAACAGTCAGTCAACCAGTCTATCAAACAGTCAGTCAACCAGTCTATCAAACAGTCAGTCAGTCTATCAAACAGTCAGTCAGTCTATCAA
>NC_060174.1:109155024-109181630 GCF_021184085.1 Oncorhynchus gorbuscha | reverse complement strand
AGGCTTACGAGTTCCAACCCAATCAGAGAAGGCTTACGAGTTCCAACCCAATCAGAGAAGGCTTACGAGTTCCAACCCAATCAGAGAAGGCTTACGAGTTCCAACCCAATCAGAGAAGGCTTACGAGTTCCAACCCAATCAGAGAAGGCTTACGAGTTCCAACCCAATCAGAGAAGGCTTACGAGTTCCAACCCAATCAGAGAAGGCTTACGAGTTCCAACCCAATCAGAGAAGGCTTACGAGTTCCAACCCAATCATTTACATTTACATTTAAGCCATTTAGCAGACGCTCTTATCCAGAGCGACTTACAAATTGGTGCGTTCACCTTATGACATCCAGTGGAGCAGCCACTTTACAATAGTGCATCTAAATCTTTTAAGGGGGGGGTGAGAAGGATTACTTTATCCTATCCTAGGTATTCCTTAAAGAGGTGGGGTTTCAGGTGTTTCCGGAAGGTGGTGATTGACTCCGCTGTCCTGGCGTCGTGAGGGAGTTTGTTCCACCATTGGGGGGCCAGAGCAGCGAACAGTTTTGACTGGGCTGAGCGGGAACTGTACTTCCTCAGTGGTAGGGAGGCGAGCAGGCCAGAGGTGGATGAACGCAGTGCCCTTGTTTGGGTGTAGGGCCTGATCAGAGCCTGGAGGTACTGAGGTGCCGTTCCCCTCACAGCTCCGTAGGCAAGCACCATGGTCTTGTAGCGGATGCGAGCTTCAACTGGAAGCCAGTGGAGAGAGCGGAGGAGCGGGGTGACGTGAGAGAACTTGGGAAGGTTGAACACCAGACGGGCTGCGGCGTTCTGGATGAGTTGTAGGGGTTTAATGGCACAGGCAGGGAGCCCAGCCAACAGCGAGTTGCAGTAATCCAGACGGGAGATGACAAGTGCCTGGATTAGGACCTGCGCCGCTTCCTGTGTGAGACAGGGTCGTACTCTGCGGATGTTGTAGAGCATGAACCTACAGGAACGGGCCACCGCCTTGATGTTAGTTGAGAACGACAGGGTGTTGTCCAGGATCACGCCAAGGTTCTTAGCGCTCTGGGAGGAGGACACAATGGAGTTGTCAACCGTGATGGCGAGATCATGGAACGGGCAGTCCTTCCCCGGGAGGAAGAGCAGCTCCGTCTTGCCGAGATTCAGCTTGAGGTGGTGATCCGTCATCCACACTGATATGTCTGCCAGACATGCAGAGATGCGATTCGCCACCTGGTCATCAGAAGGGGAAAGGAGAAGATTAATTGTGTGTCGTCTGCATAGCAATGATAGGAGAGACCATGTGAGGTTATGACAGAGCCAAGTGACTTGGTGTATAGCGAGAATAGGAGAGGGCCTAGAACAGAGCCCTGGGGGACACCAGTGGTGAGAGCGCGTGGTGAGGAGACAGATTCTCGCCACGCCACCTGGTAGGAGCGACCTGTCAGGTAGGACGCAATCCAAGCGTGGGCCGTGCCGGAGATGCCCAACTCGGAGAGGGTGGAGAGGAGGATCTGATGGTTCACAGTATCGAAGGCAGCCGATAGGTCTAGAAGGATGAGAGCAGAGGAGAGAGAGTTAGCTTTAGCAGTGCGGAGCGCCTCCGTGATACAGAGAAGAGCAGTCTCAGTTGAATGACTAGTCTTGAAACCTGACTGATTTGGATCAAGAAGGTCATTCTGAGAGAGATAGCGGGAGAGCTGGCCAAGGACGGCACGTTCAAGAGTTTTGGAGAGAAAAGAAGGGATACTGGTCTGTAGTTGTTGACATCGGAGGGATCGAGTGTAGGTTTTTTCAGAAGGGGTGCAACTCTCGCTCTCTTGAAGACGGAAGGGACGTAGCCAGCGGTCAGGGATGAGTTGATGAGCGAGGTGAGGTAAGGGAGAAGGTCTCCGGAAATGGTCTGGAGAAGAGAGGAGGGGATAGGGTCAAGCGGGCAGGTTGTTGGGTGGCCGGCCGTCACAAGACGCGAGATTTCATCTGGAGAGAGAGGGGAGAAAGAGGTCAGAGCACAGGGTAGGGCAGTGTGAGCAGAACCAGCGGTGTCGTTTGACTTAGCAAACGAGGATCGGATGTCGTCGACCTTCTTTTCAAAATGGTTGACGAAGTCATCTGCAGAGAGGGAGGAGGGGGGGAGGATTCAGGAAGGCTTACGAGTTCCAACCCAATCAGGGAAGGCTTACGAGTTCCAACCCAATCAGGGAAGGCTTACGAGTTCCAACCCAATCAGAGAAGGCTTACGAGTTCCAACCCAATCAGAGAATGCTTACGAGTTCCAACCCAATCAGAGAATGCTTACGAGTTCCAACCCAATCAGAGAATGCTTACGAGTTCCAACCCAATCAGAGAAGGCTTACGAGTTCCAACCCAATCAGAGAAGGCTTACGAGTTCCAACCCAATCAGAGAAGGCTTACGAGTTCCAACCCAATCAGAGAAGGCTTACGAGTTCCAACCCAATCAGAGAAGGCTGAGCTTCATTCGAGAGTCTCCTACCAGATGTAAAAATAAATGTACCCCTTTTTTCTCCCCAATTCCATGGTATCCAGTTGGTAGTTACAGTCTTGTCTCATCGCTGCAACTCCCACACGGACTCGGGAGAGGCGAAGGTCGAGAGCCATGCGTCCTCCGAAACACAACTGCTTCTTGACACAACGCCCATCCAACCCGGAAGCACCAATGTGTCGGAGGAAACACCGTACACCTGGCGACCTGGTCAGCGTGCACTGTGCCCGGCCTGCCACAGGAGTCGCTAGTGCGCAATGAGACAAGAATATCCTTGCCGGCCAAACCCTCCCCTAACCCGGATGACGCAGGGCCAATTGTGCTTCACCCCATGGACCTCCCGGTCGCGACAGAGCCTGGGCTCGAACCCATAATCTCTGGTGGCACATCTAGCTAGCACCGCACCACCCGGGAGGGACTCCTATCAGAGAGGCCAGAACAGCTTCAATATTATGTGTCTGGATGATGACACTATGCACGTAGTACTCTGTAGATTCTCCAGTGGCAGCAGGACGGCCGACTTCGAAGGAACACAGAGTGCTTCTAGTGTGAAGGAAATCTTGAGCTTTTGCTCACACAATATATAGAATACCTCATGGTAAACTGCAGACCCTTTAATCTACCAAGAGAGTTCTCATCAGTAATTATCACGGCTTGTCTACATTCCTCCACAAGCCAACGCCACTCTGGCAACTCGATCAACTGTATGGATAAAACAAACAAGAAACCGTTGACCCAGAGGCAGCGTTTCTGGTGGGCGGGGACTTTAATGTGGGTAGGCTTAAAACCGTCCTACCTCACTTCTACCAATACGTCTCCTGCACCACTAGGGGCTCTAGACCACTTCTATTCCACCCACAGAAACGCACACAAGGCCCTCCCTCGTCCTTCTTCTGGCAATTCTGACCATGACTCCCATTGTCCTGCTTCCAAAACAAAAGCTCAAACAGGAAGTGATGTGTTCAATATGGAAGTGGTCAGACGAAACAGTCGCGAGGCTACAAGACTGTTTTGCTAGTAGAGAACTGGGATATGTTCCGCGATTCAATCCGATAGCATTGAGGAGTTTACCACATCACGTCACGGGCTTCACCAATAAGTGCATCGACGATGTCGTCCCCACAGTGACCACAAGAGTGTATCCAGACGGGAAACCGGGGCTCGTTCTCAAATCGTGCGCAGACCAGCTGGAGGGTGTCAGTCTGTAATCCCAACATGTTTCAAACTGATCACCATCGTCCCTGTTCCCAAGAGCTCCTTAGGTAACCTGCCTAAATGCACTCACAGATGTAATTATGAAGTGCTTTGAAAGGCTGGTCGTGACATTCACATCAACAGCATCAATAGAGACACCATAGACCCACTCCGATTCGCATACCGCCCCAACAGATCCCCAAAAGATCCAATCTCATTTGCACATCACAGTGCCATCTCCCACCTGGACAAGAGGAGAAATAACTACATAAGAAGGCAGTTCATAGTAACTGAAACTAGATCCCCTACATATGGGACTGAAACTAGATCCCCTACATATGGGACTGAAACTAGATCCCTACATATGGGACTGAAACTAGATCCCCTACATATGGGACTGAAACTAGATCCCCTACATATGGGACTGAAACTAGATACCCTACATATGGGACTGAAACTAGATACCCTACATATGGGACTGAAACTAGATACCCCTACATATGGGACTGAAACTAGATACCCTACATATGGGACTGAAACTAGATACCCTACATATGGGACTGAAACTAGATACCCCTACATATGGGACTGAAACTAGATCCCTACATATGGGACTGAAACTAGATACCCTACATATGGGACTGAAACTAGATCCCCTACATATGGGACTGAAACTAGATCCCCTACATATGGGACTGAAACTAGATACCCTACATATGGGACTGAAACTAGATACCCTTAATTATGGGACTGAAACTAGATACCCTTAATTATGGGACTGAAACTCGATACCCCTACATATGGGACTGAAACAAGATCCCCTACATATGGGACTGAAACTAGATCCCCTACATATGGGACTGAAACTAGATCCCCTACATATGGGACTGAAACTAGATCCCCTACATATGGGACTGAAACTCGATACCCCTACATATGGGACTGAAACTAGATACCCTACATATGGGACTGAAACTAGATCCCCTACATATGGGACTGAAACCCGATACCCCTACATATGGGACTGAAACTCGATACCCCTACATATGGGACTGAAACGAGATCCCCTACATATGGGACTGAAACTAGATCCCCTACATATGGGACTGAAACGAGATCCCCTACATATGGGACTGAAACGAGATCCCCTACATATGGGACTGAAACGAGATCCCCTACATATGGGACTGAAACGAGATCCCCTACATATGGGACTGAAACTAGATAAACTAGATCCCCTACATATGGGACTGAAACGAGATCCCCTACATATGGGACTGAAACGAGATCCCCTACATATGGGACTGAAACGAGATCCCCTACATATGGGACTGAAACTAGATAAACTAGATCCCCTACATATGGGACTGAAACTAGATCCCCTACATATGGGACTGAAACTAGATAAACTAGATCCCCTACATATGGGACTGGTGGGACCCTGACCACCTCTCTCTCCTCTCTCAGGATCGGGGACCCCGAAGCCGTCCACCCCCACCAACACCCCGTGTTCCACCCCTCACCCCCCCGACTCCCTCCTTTCCCTCCCTCCCTCCGTCACCCCCACCCTTCCGGACCCCCAGGCCCTCCTGACCCCCCAGCAGCAGCTGTCCCTCCCCGTAATGACCATCCCTCTACCCACCATGAGAACCTCAATCACAACAGGAACCAGCTCCTCTCAGGTCATGGCTAACCCTGCTGGACTCAACTTCCTCAACGTGGTGGGATCTGTCTGGTAAGGATCTACATACTCTTAATAGATAATAATAATAGATATGAATAGAGTGTTATCCAGACAGAGAAATAGGCATATATTTTTTATTTTATTTAGAGCAATAAAGAAATTGAATAATTTAACTGAGCAAACCAGAAACCTTTCAATAAATTACATTTAAAACAATACTTTTAACCCATTTATAACACATAGGAAAGTTGTGCTGGACTATGGTAGATGAAGAATCAATATCTATTGTTAGACAATAGAGTATTTATCGGGGCAATATAGAGTATTTATCGGGGCAAGTATTTATCGGGGCAATATGTTAGTGTGTTGTGTCTGTTTGTAACAGTGTGTTATATATGTGTGTGAAAAATATGTTCGTATTATAAATTGTATTTTAATGTTTAAGGACTCTTGGAAGATTAGTTCAAATTAGGACTAAAATATATTAAAATAAAAACCTAGTTGTTTTAAAACCTTTTAGTTTGATTGTATTACAAAGCCAGAACCGAAACCTGATGCTAATTATCATGAAACCCTTGACTAGGTCAATCCGGCTAGTTCAGGGATGCAATAAAATGGTGTAATGTCTGAGGATCCCTGAGGGTTTGGAAAAACCACTCTGCTCCGTGCTTCTACACCTGCATTGCTTGCTGTTTGGGGGGTTTTAGGCTGAGTTTCTGTACAAACACTTTGAGATATCAGCTGATGTAAGAAGGGCTTTATAAATACATTTTATTTGATTCTACCTACTCTATTTGTCTGGTTCTACAGGAACCTCGTAACACTTACGGACGATTAGTAAAGGTTAAAGCAAGTTTATTCATCCATTGGGCCGATATAGCTGATTAAGACAAATACATCTATTTCCACCAGGGGTAATATATACAGTGCCTTGCGAAAGTATTCGGCCCCCTTGAACTTTGCGACCTTTTGCCACATTTCAGGCTTCAAACATAAAGATATAAAACTGTATTTTTTTGTGAAGAATCAACAACAAGTGGGACACAATCATGAAGTGGAACGACATTTATTGGATATTTCAAACTTTTTTAACAAATCAAAAACTGAAAAATGGGCGTGCAAAATTATTCAGCCCCTTTACTTTCAGTGCAGCAAACTCTCTTCAGAAGTTCAGTGAGGATCTCTGAATGATCCAATGATCATCTTTCCTTCGCTCAATACATTCCTCCACCATACACCTTTCTCCTACAGATACCCATTAACCTCTGGTGGTAAGGGTTCTGTAGGCGCTAGGATCTGTCTAGTACAGCTTCTGACTGGAGACACCAGACTAAATAAGTCTTGTCTGGGTTATACCTCAGTCTGTCTTTCTCAATAGCATGGCTATGCTAACCGAGTCTCTCTCTCTCTCTCTCTCTCTCTCTCTCTCTCTCTCTCTCTCTCTCTCTGTCTCTCTGTCTCTCTGTCTCTGTCTCTCTGTCTCTCTGTCTCTCTGTCTCTCTGTCTGTCTGTCTCTGTCTGTCTGTGCAGCAGTCCCCAGACTCTGATGACTTCCAGTCAGATGTTGGGTCCTGGTCTAAACCTGAGTGGTCTGGGAGGACTGATGCCTACCACACAGTCAGGTAACACGGCCTACCACACAGTCAGGTAACACAGACTGTCTACCACACAGTCAGGTAACACAGACTGCCTACCACACAGTCAGGTAACACAGACTGCCTACCACACAGTCAGGTAACACAGACTGCCTACCACACAGTCAGGTAACACAGACTGCCTACCACACAGTCAGGTAACACAGACTGCCTACCACACAGACTGCCTACCACACAGACTGCCTACCACACAGACTGCCTACCACACAGTCAGGTAACACGGCCTACCACACAGACTGCCTACCACACAGTCAGGTAACACAGACTGCCTACCACACAGTCAGGTAACACAGACCATGTGAATCCTAGAGAGGAACCAGGCTATGTGAGGTGGCCAGTCCTCTTCTGGCTGTACCGGGTGGAGATTATAACAGAACATGGCCAAGATGTTCAAATGTTCATAGATGACCAGCATGGTCAAATAATAATAATCACAGGCAGAACAGTTGAAACTGGAGCAGCAGCACGGCCAGGTGGACTGGGGACAGCAAGGAGTCATCATGTCAGGTAGTCCTGAGGCATGGTCCTACGGCTCAGGTCCTCCGAGAGAGAGAAAGAAAGAGAGAAAGAGCGAATTAGAGAGAGCATACTTAAATTCACACAGGACACCGGATAGGACAGGAGAAGTACTCCAGAAATAACAAACTGACCCTAGCCCCCGACACAAACTACTGCAGCATAAATACTGGAGGCTGAGACAGGAGGGGTCAGGAGACACTGTGGTCCCGTCTGATGACACCCCCGGACAGGACCAAACAGGCAGGATATAACCCCACCCACTTTGCCAAAGCACAGCCCCCACACCACTAGAGGGATATCTTCAACCACCAATTTACCATCCTGAGACAAGGCTGAGTATAGCCCACAAAGATCTCCGCCAACGCACAACCCAAGGGGGGCCGCCAACCCAGACAGGAAGATCACAACAGTGACTCAACCCACTCAAGTGATGCACCCCTCCTAGGGACGGCATGAAAGAGCACCTGAAAGCCAGTGACTCAGCCCCTGTAGTAGGGTTAGAGGCAGAGAATCCCAGTGGAAAGAGGTGAACTGGCCAGGCAGAGACAGCAAGGGCGGTTCGTTGCTCCAGAGCCTTTCCGTTCACCTTCCCACTCCTGGGCCAGACTACACTCAATCATATGACCCACTGAAGAGATGAGTCTTCAGTAAAGATTTAAAGGTTGAGACCGAGTTGCGTCTCTGACATGGGTAGGCAGACCGTTCCATAAAAATGGAGCTCTATAGGAGAAAGCCCTGCCTCCAGCTGTTTGCTTAGAAGTACTAGGGACAGTAAGGAGGCCTGCGTCTTGTGACCGTAGCGTACGTGTAGGTATGTACGGCAGGACCAAATCAGAGAGATAGGTAGGAGCAAGCCCATGTAATGCTTTGTAGGTTAGCAGTAAAACCTTGAAATCAGCCCTAGCCTTAACAGGAAGCCAGTGTAGGGAGGCTAGCACTGGAGTAATATGATAAAAAATGTTGGTTCTAGTCAGGATTCTAGCAGCCGTATTTAGCACTAACTGAAGTTTATTTAAGGCTTTATCCGGGTAGCCGGAGAGTAGAGCATTGCAGTAGTCTAACCTAGAAGTGACAAAAGCATGGATTAATTTTTCTGCATCATTGTTGGACAGAAAGTTTCTGATTTTTGCAATGTTATGTAGATAGAAAAAAGCTGTCCTTGAAACAGTCTTGATATATTCTTCAAAATAGAGATCAGGGTCCAGAGTAACGCCGAGGTCCTTCACAGTTTTATTTTAGACGAGTGTACAACCATTAAGATTAATTGTCAGATTCAACAGAAGATCTCTTTGTTTCTTGGGACCTAGAACAAGCATCTCTGTTTTGTCCGAGTTTAAAAGTAGAATGTTTGCAGCCATCCACTTCCTTATGTCTGAAACACATGCTTCCAGTGAGTGCAATTTTGGGGCTTCACCATGTTTCATTGAAATGTACAGCTGTGTGTCATCGGCATAGCAGTGAAAGTTAACATTATGTTTCCCGAATGACATCCCCAAGAGGTAAAATATATAGTGAAAACAATAGTGGTCCTAAAACGGAGCCTTGAGGAACACCAACATTTACAGTTGATTTGTCAGAGGACAAACCATTTACAGAGACAAACTGATATCTTTCCGACAGATAAGATCTAAACCAGGCCAGAACTTGTATGTGTAAACCAATTTGGGTTTCCAATCTCTCCAAGAGAATGTGGTGATCAATGGTATCAAAAGCAGAGTTATTAATATTCAGACCCTTCGCTATGAGACTCGAAATTGAGCTCAGGTGCATGCTGTTTCCATTGATCATCCTTGAGATGTTTCTACAACTTGATTGGAGTCCACCTGTGGTAAATTCATTTGATTGGGCATGGTTTGGAAAGGCACACGCCTGTCTATATAAAAGGTCCCACAGTTGACAGTGCATGTCAGAGCAAAAACCAGGCCATGAGGTTGAAGGAATTGTTCGTAGAGCTCCGAGACAGGATTGTGTCGAGGCACAGATCTGGGGAAGGGTACCAAAAACATTTGTGCAGTATTGAAGGTCCCCACAGTGGCTGCCATCATTCTTAAATGGAGTTTGTAGTTTGGATCCACCAAGACTCTTCCTAGAGCTGGCCGCCCGGCCAAACTGAGCAATCGGGAGAGAAGGGTCTTAACCTGAAGGTCACTCTGACAGTCTCTGAATGTCCTTGAGTGGCCAGAGCCCAGACTTGAGCCCAATCGAACTTCTCTGGAGAGACCTGACAGCTGTGCAGCGATGCTCCTCATCCAACCTGACAGAGCTTGAGAGGATCTGCAGAGAAGAATGGGAGAAACTCCCCAAATACAGGTGTGCCAAGCTTGTAGCATCATACCCAGGAAGACTCGAGGCTGTAATCGCTGCCAAAGGTGCTTCAACAAAGTACTGAGTAAAGGGTTTCGAATACTTATGTCATTATGGGGGTATTGTGATGTCATTATGGGGTATTGTGATGTCATTATGGGGTATTGTGATGTCATTATGGGGTATTGTGATGTCATTATGGGGTATTGTGTGTAGATTGATGAGGGAAAAAACAATTGAATCCATTTTAGAATAAGGCTGTAACAAAATGTGGAAAAAGTCAAAGGGTCTGAATACTTTCCGAATGCACTGTATAACTGTCAAAGTTGGTGATGACTTTTCTGCTTCTGCATAGACGGGTTGGCTGACGACGACACAAATCGGCCGTAAAGAAGCTGCCATGTGGGGGAATCGTAGATGGCTGGTTTCAGCTCGTTGTATCTTGTTATAATGTCTTGTTTTGACTGATGTCATGTCTAATATGGCAACAACAACAACAAAAATGTCTAATCAACAACTGTAATGAGGATTTTGAGAGACGAAGTGCTCATTGTGTATTTATGTTTTCAATAAACATTTGGAGACTAATCACAGTTTACATGTTGTCAACAAGCTCAGCCAACCCCGTCAGTTTCGTTGCTAGACAACCAACCCGTCAGTTTCGTTGCTAGACAACCAACCCGGCAGTTTCGTTGCTAGACAACCAACCCGGCAGTTTCGTTGCTAGACAACCAACCCGGCAGTTTCGTTGCTAGACAACCAACCCGGCAGTTTCGTTGCTAGACAACCAACCCGGCAGTTTCGTTGCTAGACAACCAACCCGGCAGTTTCGTTGCTAGACAACCAACCCGGCAGTTTCGTTGCTAGACAACCAACCCGGCAGTTTCGTTGCTAGACAACCAACCTGGCAGTTTCGTTGCTAGACAACCAACCCGGCAGTTTCGTTGCTAGACAACCAACCCGGCAGTTTCGTTGCTAGACAACCAACCCGGCAGTTTCGTTGCTAGACAACCAACCCGGCAGTTTCGTTGCTAGACAACCAACCCGGCAGTTTCGTTGCTAGACAACCAACCCGGCAGTTTCGTTGCTAGACAACCAACCCGGCAGTTTCGTTGCTAGACAACCAACCCGGCAGTTTCGTTGCTAGACAACCAACCCGGCAGTTTCGTTGCTAGACAACCAACCCGGCAGTTTCGTTGCTAGACAACCAACCCGGCAGTTTCGTTGCTAGACAACCAACCCGGCAGTTTCGTTGCTAGACAACCAACCCGGCAGTTTCGTTGCTAGACAACCAACCCGGCAGTTTCGTTGCTAGACAACCAACCCGGCAGTTTTGTTGCTAGACAACCAACCCGGCAGTTTTGTTGCTAGACAACCAACCCGGCAGTTTTGTTGCTAGACAAACAACCCGGCAGTTTTGTTGCTAGACAAACAACCCGGCAGTTTCGTTGCTAGACAACCAACCCGGCAGTTTCGTTGCTAGACAACCAACCCGGCAGTTACGTTGCTAGACAACCAACCCGGCAGTTTCGTTGCTAGACAACCAACCCGGCAGTTTCGTTGCTAGACAACCAACCCGGCAGTTTCGTTGCTAGACAACCAACCCGGCAGTTTCGTTGCTAGACAACCAACCCGGCAGTTTCGTTGCTAGACAACCAACCCGGCAGTTTCGTTGCTAGACAACCAACCCATTATGAAGTCATGTTCCGTTGCCTTGAAATGTTAAAGCTGCAATATGTCACTTTTTGGGCGACCTGATCTAATTCACATAGAAATATGAGTTATAGATCTGTCCTTCTCATTGAACGCAGGTCAATGTCCGTTGTGGGTTATTTCTATGCTTCCCGTGTTTTAAGTTGAGTTTTTGCGTCTTTTACTTTCAGCTTTTCAAACTATTTTTCACAGCAGTTTAAATAGTACAATGATTCTCTACAATTTTAGCATTTTAGCAAATCTTTAAATGACAGGATGGCAGGAAATGACAGTAACCTGTTTTGGCCAGCTGGTTGCTGCTTTGGCATGTTAAATGACAGTAACCTGTTTTGGCCAGCTGGTTGCTGCCTTGGCATGTTAAATGACAGTAACCTGTTTTGGCCAGCTGGTTGCTGCCTTGGCATGTTAAATGACAGTAACCTGCTTTGGCCAGCTGGTTGCTGCTTTGGCATGTTAAATGACAGTAACCTGCTTTGGCCAGCTGGTTGCTGCCTTGGCATGTTAAATGACAGTAACCTGTTTTGGCCAGCTGGTTGCTGCCTTGGCATGTTAAATGACAGTAACCTGTTTTGGCCAGCTGGTTGCTGCCTTGGCATGTTGAATGACAGTAACCTGTTTTGGCCAGCTGGTTGCTGCCTTTGCATGTTAAATGACAGTAACCTGTTTTGGCCAGCTGGTTGCTGCCTTGGCATGTTAAATGACAGTAACCTGTTTTGGACAGCTGGTTGCTGCTTTGGCATGTTAAATGACAGTAACCTGCTTTGGCCAGCTGGTTGCTGCCTTGGCATGTTAAATGACAGTAACCTGTTTTGGCCAGCTGGTTGCTGCCTTGGCATGTTAAATGACAGTAACCTGTTTTGGCCAGCTGGTTGCTGCCTTGGCATGTTGAATGACAGTAACCTGTTTTGGCCAGCTGGTTGCTGCCTTTGCATGTTAAATGACAGTAACCTGTTTTGGCCAGCTGGTTGCTGCCTTCGCATGTTAAATGACAGTAACCTGTTTTGGCCAGCTGGTTGCTGCTTTGGCATGTTAAATGACAGTAACCTGCTTTGGCCAGCTGGTTGCTGCCTTGGCATGTTGAATGACAGTAACGTGTTTTGGCCAGCTGGTTGCTGCCTTGCTCTGTTACTACAATGACAGTAACCTGTTTTGGCCAGCTGGTTGCTGCCTTGGCATGTTAAATGACAGTAACCTGTTTTGGCCAGCTGGTTGCAGCTGGTTGCTGCCTTGGCATGTTAAATGACAGTAACCTGTTTTGGCCAGCTGGTTGCTGCCTTGGCATGTTAAATGACAGTAACCTGTTTTGGCCAGCTGGTTGCTGCCTTGGCATGTTAAATGACAGTAACCTGTTTTGGCCAGCTGGTTGCTGCCATGGCATGTTAAATGACAGTAACTTATTTCCCCCTCCCTCCCCCTTCCTCTCTCTCTCCCTCTCTCCCCCTCCCTCTCTCTCTCCCTCCCTCAGTTGCAATTCTTACACCACCAAGTGCAGCAGCAGCAAATGGCTATGGGGGGACGGGCCCTCAGGGGGCGTCGCCACGGCTACATACCGCCAGCCAATCCAAGATGTAAGACCAAGAGGAGCACACCGCAGCCCCTCCCCAAATCATGATGGCCCCCCAGCCAACCAAGAGGAGCACACCGCAGCCCCTCCCCAAATCATGATGGCCCCCCAACCAAGAGGAGCCCCTCCCCAGCCAAGAGGAGCACGCCGCAGCCCCTCCCCAGCCAAGAGGAACACACCACAGCCCCTCCCCAAATCATGATGACCCCCCTCCAACCAAGAGGAGCACGCCGCAGCCCCTCCCCAGCCAAGAGGAACACACCACAGCCCCTCCCCAAATCATGATGCCCCCCCCAACCAAGAGGAGCCCCTCCCCAGCCAAGCACGTCCTGACAACCTATTATTTAAATGATTTAGAAGATGGTTCTTCCTACCAGCCTGCTGTCCTGTTACTTCCTCATATGACATCACGGTGTCGTCGATTCAAACAGAGCTCCTGGATGGACACAAGGACTGGATGGACACAGGGACTGGATGGACACAGGGACTGGATGGACACAGGGACTGGATGGACACAGGGACTGCTCCTGGATGGACACAGGGACTGGATGGACACAGGGACTGGATGGACACAGGGACTGCTCCTGGATGGACACAGGGACTGGATGGACACAGGGACTGGATGGACACAGGGACTGCTCCTGGATGGACACAGGGACTGCTCCTGGTTCTGTGTGTATCTGAAATGCCATCCTATCCCCTTACTTTTGACAAGGGCACTATGTAGGGAATTACGGTGGTATTTTCAGACACAGATGATCTAATAAGATGATGCTATCACAAGAGGACTCATTTTCCCAGCATGCAATGCTGAGTGCAATTTTTTTTAATAATAAGGCATTTCCTTGTGGGGGTGGAAGGGGGCGGGATTAAGAAGAGTATATTCATATTAGAAATCATGTGACATTTCTGGGACAGAAATTAAATGTTTTTTTGTCAGCAGTTTTATTGTGTAATAAAGAAAAAACTATGTATATATTGACAGGAAAATAAAACTTTTAAAGAAAAAGAAAAAGTGTGTTTATTCCGGTGTCTTGACGCTCTGTAGGAATTTGTCGATGAGTTTGCAGATCTCTCGATGTCTCGTCGTGGCCCGGCTGATACAGTCCTGAAGCTTCTCACCCGATAATGATGTACCGCCTGGAGAAGACGAGAGTTTAGCATAGACACAACAGTTGACCTATAAACTTGAGTTATTTTAAGAGGGGCCATAAAGAAGTATATTTAGGGGTAGGATTTACGGGTTGTTTTGGGACTGGAGAAGAGGCTAGCTAGTGGATTCCTAGGGACTGAGTTGGAAAGAAATATGGATTTGGTAAGGAAGAGGTTAACCAGAAGTGGGTTGATTGGGGCCTAGGGGAGGGGTTGGTTTCAGACTGGTTTAAGGTTGATTAGGGGCTAGGGAAGGGGTTGGTTTCAGACTGGTTTAAGGTTGATTGGGGGCTAGGGAAGGGGTTGGTTTCAGACTGGTTTAATGGTTGGTTGGGGCCTAGGGAAGGGGTTGGTTTCAGACTGGTTTAATGGTTGGTTGGGGCCTAGGGAAGGGGTTGGTTTCAGACTGGTTTAATGGTTGGTTGGGGCCTAGGGAAGGGGTTGGTTTCAGACTGGTTTAATGGTTGGTTGGGGCCTAGGGAAGTGGTTGGTTTCAGACTGGTTTAAGGGTTGATTGGGGCCTAGGGAAGGGGTTGGTTTCAGACTGGTTTAAGGGTTGATAGGGGCCTAGGGAAGGGGTTGGTTTCAGACTGGTTTAAGGGTTGGTTGGGGCCTAGGGAAGTGGTTGGTCTAGGGAAGGGGTTGGTTTCAGACTGGTTTAAGGGTTGATTGGGGCCTAGGGAAGGGTTTGGTTTCAGACTGGTTTAAGTGTTGGTTGGGGCCTAGGGAAGTGGTTGGGTTCAGACTGGTTTAAGGGTTGGTTGGGGCCTAGGGAAGGGGTTGTTTCAGACTGGTTTAAGGGTTGATAGGGGCCGAGGGAAGGGGTTGGTTTCAGACTGGTTTAAGGGTTGGTTGGGGCCTAGGGAAGGGGTTGGTTTCAGACTGGTTTTGATAGGGGCCTTGGTTGGTCTATTAGGGGGACCATCAACTTTCAGGGGACAATTTATTTTATTGAGCGGATGGTTTTTACAAATAATTTGATAAAATACCTCAGTGCAAAACATTAGCGTGTCTTTATGTAGTGATGATTGTGTCCTGTCCTCAGTGCAGCATGTCTTTATGTAGTGACGATTGTGTCCTCAGTGCAGCGTGTCTTTATGTAGTGATGATTGTGTCCTGTCCTCAGTGCAGCATGTCTTTATGTAGTGATGATTGTGTCCTCAGTGCAGCGTGTCTTTATGTAGTGATGATTGTGTCCTCAGTGCAGCATGTCTTTATGTAGTGATGATTGTGTCCTGTCCTCAGTGCAGCGTGTCTTTATGTAGTGATGATTGTGTCCTCAGTGCAGCGTGTCTTTATGTAGTGATGATTGTGTTCTGTCCTCAGTGCAGCATGTCTTTATGTAGTGATGATTGTGTTCTGTCCTCAGTGCAGCATGTCTTTATGTAGTGATGATTGTGTTCTGTCCTCAGTGCAGCATGTCTTTATGTAGTGATGATTGTGTCCTGTCCTCAGTGCAGCATGTCTTTATGTAGTGATGATTGTGTCCTCAGTGCAGCGTGTCTTTATGTAGTGATGATTGTGTCCTGTCCTCAGTGCAGCGTGTCTTTATGTAGTGATGATTGTGTCCTCAGTGCAGCATGTCTTTATGTAGTGATGATTGTGTCCTCAGTGCAGCGTGTCTTTATGTAGTGATGATTGTGTCCTCAGTGCAGCATGTCTTTATGTAGTGATGATTGTTTCCTCAGTGCAGCATGTCTTTATGTAGTGATGATTGTGTCCTGTCCTCAGTGCAGCATGTCTTTATGTAGTGATGATTGTGTCCTCAGTGCAGCGTGTCTTTATGTAGTGATGATTGTGTTGTGTCCTCAGTGCAGCATGTCTTTATGTAGTGATGATTGTGTCCTCAGTGCAGCATGTCTTTATGTAGTGATGATTGTGTCCTGTCCTCAGTGCAGTGTGTCTTTATATAGTGATGATTGTGTTGTGTCCTCAGTGCAGCATGTCTTTATGTAGTGATGATTGTGTCCTCAGTGCAGCATGTCTTTATGTAGTGATGATTGTGTCCTCAGTGCAGCGTGTCTTTATGTAGTGATGATTGTGTCCTCAGTGCAGCATGTCTTTATGTAGTGATGATTGTGTCCTCAGTGCAGCGTGTCTTTATGTAGTGATGATTGTGTTCTCAGTGCAGCATGTCTTTATGTAGTGATGATTGTGTCCTGTCCTCAGTGCAGCATGTCTTTATGTAGTGATGATTGTGTCCTCAGTGCAGCGTGTCTTTATGTAGTGATGATTGTGTCCTCAGTGCAGCATGTCTTTATGTAGTGATGATTGTGTCCTCAGTGCAGCGTGTCTTTATGTAGTGATGATTGTGTCCTCAGTGCAGCATGTCTTTATGTAGTGATGATTGTGTCCTGTCCTCAGTGCAGCGTGTCTTTATGTAGTGATGATTGTGTCCTCAGTGCAGCGTGTCTTTATGTAGTGATGATTGTGTTCTGTCCTCAGTGCAGCATGTCTTTATGTAGTGATGATTGTGTTCTGTCCTCAGTGCAGCATGTCTTTATGTAGTGATGATTGTGTCCTCAGTGCAGCATGTCTTTATGTAGTGATGATTGTGTCCTGTCCTCAGTGCAGCATGTCTTTATGTAGTGATGATTGTGTCCTGTCCTCAGTGCAGCGTGTCTTTATGTAGTGATGATTGTGTCCTCAGTGCAGCGTGTCTTTATGTAGTGATGATTGTGTTCTGTCCTCAGTGCAGCATGTCTTTATGTAGTGATGATTGTGTTCTGTCCTCAGTGCAGCGTGTCTTTATGTAGTGATGATTGTGTCCTCAGTGCAGCGTGTCTTTATGTAGTGATGATTGTGTTCTGTCCTCAGTGCAGCATGTCTTTATGTAGTGATGATTGTGTCCTGTCCTCAGTGCAGCGTGTCTTTATGTAGTGATGATTGTGTCCTCAGTGCAGCGCGTCTTTATGTAGTGATGATTGTGTCCTCAGTGCAGCGTGTCTTTATGTAGTGATGATTGTGTTGTGTCCTCAGTGCAGCATGTCTTTATGTAGTGATGATTGTGTCCTCAGTGCAGCATGTCTTTATGTAGTGATGATTGTGTCCTCAGTGCAGCGTGTCTTTATGTAGTGATGATTGTGTCCTCAGTGCAGCATGTCTTTATGTAGTGATGATTGTGTCCTGTCCTCAGTGCAGCGTGTCTTTATATAGTGATGATTGTGTTGTGTCCTCAGTGCAGCGTGTCTTTATGTAGTGATGATTGTGTTCTGTCCTCAGTGCAGCGTGTCTTTATGTAGTGATGATTGTGTCCTCAGTGCAGCGTGTCTTTATGTAGTGATGATTGTGTCCTCAGTGCAGCATGTCTTTATGTAGTGATGATTGTGTCCTCAGTGCAGCGTGTCTTTATGTAGTGATGATTGTGTCCTCAGTGCAGCATGTCTTTATGTAGTGATGATTGTGTCCTGTCCTCAGTGCAGCATGTCTTTCTGTAGTGATGATTGTGTCCTCAGTGCAGCATGTCTTTATGTAGTGATGATTGTGTCCTCAGTGCAGCATGTCTTTATGTAGTGATGATTGTGTCCTCAGTGCAGCGTGTCTTTATGTAGTGATGATTGTGTCCTCAGTGCAGCATGTCTTTATGTAGTGATGATTGTGTCCTGTCCTCAGTGCAGCGTGTCTTTATGTAGTGATGATTGTGTCCTCAGTGCAGCGTGTCTTTATGTAGTGATGATTGTGTTCTGTCCTCAGTGCAGCATGTCTTTATGTAGTGATGATTGTGTTCTGTCCTCAGTGCAGCATGTCTTTATGTAGTGATGATTGTGTCCTCAGTGCAGCATGTCTTTATGTAGTGATGATTGTGTCCTGTCCTCAGTGCAGCATGTCTTTATGTAGTGATGATTGTGTCCTGTCCTCAGTGCAGCGTGTCTTTATGTAGTGATGATTGTGTCCTCAGTGCAGCGTGTCTTTATGTAGTGATGATTGTGTCCTCAGTGCAGCGTGTCTTTATGTAGTGATGATTGTGTCCTGTCCTCAGTGCAGCATGTCTTTATGTAGTGATGATTGTGTCCTCAGTGCAGCGTAGCGTGTCTTTATGTAGTGATGATTGTGTCCTCAGTGTCTTTATGTAGTGATGATTGTGTCCTGTCCTCAGTGCAGCATGTCTTTATGTAGTGATGATTGTGTCCTCAGTGCAGCATGTCTTTATGTAGTGATGATTGTGTCCTCAGTGCAGCATGTCTTTATGTAGTGATGATTGTGTCCTCAGTGCAGCATGTCTTTATGTAGTGATGATTGTGTCCTCAGTGCAGCATGTCTTTATGTAGTGATGATTGTGTCCTCAGTGCAGCATGTCTTTATGTAGTGATGATTGTGTCCTCAGTGCAGCATGTCTTTATGTAGTGATGATTGTGTTCTGTCCTCAGTGCAGCATGTCTTTATGTAGTGATGATTGTGTCCTCAGTGCAGCATGTCTTTATGTAGTGATGATTGTGTCCTGTCCTCAGTGCAGCATGTCTTTATGTAGTGATGATTGTGTCCTCAGTGCAGCATGTCTTTATGTAGTGATGATTGTGTCCTCAGTGCAGCATGTCTTTATGTAGTGATGATTGTGTCCTCAGTGCAGCGTGTCTTTATGTAGTGATGATTGTGTCCTCAGTGCAGCATGTCTTTATGTAGTGATGATTGTGTTCTTTCCTCAGTGCAGCGTGTCTTTATGTAGTGATGATTGTGTCCTCAGTGCAGCATGTCTTTATGTAGTGATGATTGTGTTCTGTCCTCAGTGCAGCGTGTCTTTATGTAGTGATGATTGTGTGGTAACAACCAATGTGATTTATATATGCAGTACTCACCATCAAACTACTGTGGTACTCCAAGGGCTCGGCAGTTCCGATGGACATTATTAAAGTAGTTGGTTAGCTAGAATGAACTGATTTTAATTCATGCCCACTATCAAAGTAGCTAGATTACAAGTAGCCGGGTTAGTTGTTAGAGAGTGAATCTGCATCGGATACTAGAAAGCGTAAACATTATGACACCATTAGTGTTAACCTGCGTGTCAAACAAACCACTCTTCACTGGGATAGTGGTCAGAGTAGTTTATCATATCGGAAACATCGGACAACTTCTGACAGTTAATATATGCCATTGTTAATACTGTAACGACCCTGGGTTTATAAGCGGGAAATCGACCCTGCAGTTGATAGCGCGCCGGTCCGCCGTGCTGCTGTGTTGGAATGGAGGAACACAGTGGATTTTGCTGGTAGCCCATCTGACTGCCGGTGGACATGAAGCGTCATGAGAAGGAGACTTCCTGATGGCAGCTGGAGAGACGGCGCCGTTCCCCACATGACCACAGCTCCTTGGAACTGTCCGTGGTTGTGCCTGCTTACAACGAAGGGTTACGACGTCAGTGAGGGGGTTGGCACACAGATAGACAGTCTGGCAGACAGACAGATAGACAGTCTGGCAGACAGACAGATAGACAGGCTGGCAGACAGACAGCTAGACAGTCTGGCAGACAGACAGCTGGACAGTCTGGCAGACAGACAGCTGGACAGTCTGGCAGACAGACAGATAGACAGTGAGAGAGTGGCAGACAGACAGCTAGACAGTCTGGCAGACAGACAGCTAGACAGTCTGGCAGACAGACAGCTGGACAGTCTGGCAGACAGACAGATAGACAGTGAGAGAGTGGCAGACAGACAGCTGGACAGTCTGGCAGACAGACAGCTGGACAGTCTGGCAGACAGACAGCTAGACAGTCTGGCAGACAGACAGCTGGACAGTCTAGCAGACAGACAGCTAGACAGTCTGGCAGACAGACAGCTGGACAGTCTGGCAGACAGACAGCTAGACAGTCTGGCAGACAGACAGCTGGACAGTCTGGCAGACAGACAGCTGGACAGTCTGGCAGACAGACAGCTAGACAGTCTGGCAGACAGACAGCTAGACAGTCTGGCAGACAGACAGCTGGACAGTCTGGCAGACAGACAGCTGGACAGTCTGGCAGACAGACAGCTAGACAGTCTGGCAGACAGACAGCTAGACAGTCTGGCAGACAGACAGCTGGATAGTCTGGCAGACAGACAGCTGGACAGTCTGGCAGACAGACATCTAGACAGGCTGGCAGACAGACAGCTAGACAGGCTGGCAGGCTGAGAGAGAGAGAGAGAGAGAGAGACTGAGAGAGAGACTGAGAGAGACTGAGAGAGAGACTGAGAGAGAGACTGAGAGAGAGACTGAGAGAGAGACAGAGAGAGAGACAGCGAGAGAGAGAGAGACAGAGGGAGACACAGAGCGGGAGACACAGAGCGGGAGACAGAGAGAGAGAGAGAGAGACAGAGGGAGAGACTGAGAGAGAGACACAGAGAGAGACACAGAGAGAGACTGAGAGACACAACGAGAGAGACACAGCGAGAGAGACACAGCGAGAGAGACACAGAGAGAGAGACACACAGAGAGAGAGACACAGAGAGAGAGAGACACAGAGAGAGAGAGACACTGAGAGACACAGAGAGAGAGACACAACGAGAGAGACACAGAGAGAGAGAGAGAGAGAGAGAGAGAGAGAGAGAGAGAGAGAGAGAGAGAGAGAGACTGAGATTGAGACCCAGTGGTAGTTTAGTGGTTAGAGTGTAGGGGGAGGCAGGTAGTCTAGTGGTTAGAGTGTAGGGGGGAGGCAGGTAGTCTAGTGGTTAGAGTGTAGGGGGGCAGGTAGTGTAGTGGTTAGAGTGTAGGGGGGCAGGTAGTGTAGTGGTTAGAGTGTAGGGGGGGGCAGGTAGACTAGTGGTTAGAGTGTAGGGGGGCAGGTAGACTAGTGGTTAGAGTGTAGGGGGGCAGGTAGACTAGTGGTTAGAGTGTAGGGGGGCGGCAGGTAGTCTAGTGGTTAGAGTGTAGGGGGCAGGTAGTCTAGTGGTTAGAGTGTAGGGGGGAGGCAGGTAGTCTAGTGGTTAGACTGTAGGGGGGGCAGGTAGCCCAGTGGTTAGAGTGTAGGGGGAGGCAGGTAGTCTAGTGGTTAGAGTGTAGGGAGGGGGCAGGTAGCCCAGTGGTTAGAGTGTAGGGGGAGGCAGGTAGCCCAGTGGTTAGAGTGTAGGGGGAGGCAGGTAGCCCAGTGGTCAGAGTATAGGGGGGTAGCCTAGTGGTTAGAGTGTAGGGGGAGGCAGGTAGCCCAGTGGTTAGAGTGTAGGGGGGGGGTAGCCTAGTGGTTAGAGTGTAGGGGGGTAGCCTAGTGGTTAGAGTGTAGGGGGAGGCAGGTAGCCCAGTGGTTAGAGTGTAGGGGGGGGGTAGCCTAGTGGTTAGAGTGTAGGGGGAGGCAGGTAGCCTAGTGGTTAGAGTGTAGGGGGGGGGTAGCCTAGTGGTCAGAGTGTAGGGGGAGGCAGGTAGCCTAGTGGTTAGAGTGTAGGGGGGGGCAGGTAGCCTAGTGGTTAGAGTGTAGGGGGAGGCAGGTAGCCTAGTGGTTAGAGTGTAGGGGGGGTAGCCTAGTGGTTAGAGTGTAGGGGGAGGCAGGTAGCCTAGTGGTTAGAGTGTAGGGGGGGGGTTAGCAGGTAGCCTAGTGGTTAGAGTGTAGGGGGGGCAGGTAGCCTAGTGGTTAGAGTGTAGGGACGGCAGGTAGTCTAGTGGTTAGAGTGTATGGGGGGGCAGGTAGCCTAGTGGTTAGAGTGTAGGGACGGCAGGTAGTCTAGTGGTTAGAGTGTAGGGGGGGGTAGCCTAGTGGTAGCCTAGTGGTTAGAGTGTAGGGGTTAGAGGCAGGTAGCCTAGTGGTTAGAGTGTAGGGGGGCAGGTAGCCTAGTGGTTAGAGTGTAGGGGGGGAGGCAGGCAGGTAGCCTAGTGGTTAGAGTGTAGGGGGGGGTAGGGGGCAGGTAGCCTAGTGGTTAGAGTGTAGGGGGGGCAGGCAGGTAGCCTAGTGGTTAGAGTGTAGGGGGGGCAGGTAGCCTAGTGGTTAGAGTGTAGGGGGGCAGGTAGCCTAGTGGTTAGAGTGTAGGGGGCAGGTAGTCTAGTGGTTAGAGTGTAGGGAGGCAGGTAGCCTAGTGGTCAGAGTGTAGGGGGGCAGGTAGCCTAGTGGTTACAGTGTAGGGGGAGGCAGGTAGCCTAGTGGTTAGAGTGTAGGGGGGCAGGTAGCCTAGTGGTTAGAGTGTAGGGGGGCAGGTAGCCTAGTGGTTAGAGTGTAGGGGGGCAGGTAGTCTAGTGGTTAGAGTGTAGGGGGCGGCAGGTAGTCTAGTGGTTAGAGTGTAGGGGGAGGCAGGTAGCCTAGTGGTTAGAGTGCAGGGGGGGCAGGTAGCCTAGTGGTTAGAGTGTAGGGGGCGGCAGGTAGTCTAGTGGTTAGAGTGTAGGGGGGGGCAGGTAGTCTAGTGGTTAGAGTGTAGGGGGGCAGGTAGTCTAGTGGTTAGAGTGTAGGGGGGGGCAGGTAGTCTAGTGGTTAGAGTGTAGGGGGCAGGTAGTCTAGTGGTTAGAGTGTAGGGGGGCAGGTAGTCTAGTGGTTAGAGTGTAGGGGGAGGCAGGTAGTCTAGTGGTTAGAGTGTAGGGGGGGTAGTCAGGTAGCCCAGTGGTTAGAGTGTAGGGGGTAGCCTAGTGGTTAGAGTGTAGGGGGAGGCAGGTAGCCTAGTGGTTAGAGTGTAGGGGGGTAGCCTAGTGGTCAGAGTGTAGGGGGCAGGTAGTCTAGTGGTTAGAGTGTAGGGGGGCAGGTAGCCTAGTGGTTAGAGTGTAGGGGGGCAGGTAGCCTAGTGGTTAGAGTGTAGGGGGAGGCAGGTAGCCTAGTGGTTAGAGTGTAGGGGGCAGGTAGTCTAGTGGTTAGAGTGTAGGGGGCAGGTAGTCTAGTGGTTAGAGTGTAGGGGGCAGGTAGCCTAGTGGTTAGAGTGTAGGGGGGCAGGTAGCCTAGTGGTTAGAGTGTAGGGGGAGGCAGGTAGCCTAGTGGTTAGAGTGTAGGGGGGGTAGCCTAGTGGTTAGAGTGTAGGGGGAGGCAGGTAGCCTAGTGGTTAGAGTGTAGGGGCGGGGGGGCAGGTAGCCTAGTGGTTAGTTTGTAGGGGGCAGGTAGCCTAGTGGTTAGAGTGTAGGGGGCAGGTAGTCTAGTGGTTAGAGTGTAGGGGAGGCAGGTAGCCTAGTGGTCAGAGTGTAGGGGGGCAGGTAGCCTAGTGGTTAGAGTGTAGGGGCGGGGGGGCAGGTAGCCTAGTGGTTAGTTTGTAGGGGGGCAGGTAGCCTAGTGGTTAGAGTGTAGGGGGGCAGGTAGTCTAGTGTTTAGAGTGTAGAGGCGGCAGGTAGTCTAGTGGTTAGAGTGTAGGGGGGGCAGGTAGTCTAGTGGTTAGAGTGTAAGGGGGCGGCAGCGGCAGGTAGTCTAGTGGTTAGAGTGTAGGGGGGGGGCAGGTAGCCTAGTGGTTAGAGTGTAGGGGGGGCAGGTAGCCTAGTGGTTAGAGTGTAGGGGGGCAGGTAGCCTAGTGGTTAGAGTGTAGGGGGAGGCAGGTAGCCTAGTGGTTAGAGTGTAGGGGGGCAGGTAGCCTAGTGGTTAGAGTGTAGGGGGGGGCAGGTAGCCTAGTGGTTAGAGTGTAGGGGGGCAGGTAGCCTAGTGGTTAGAGTGTAGGGGGGCAGGTAGCCTAGTGGTTAGAGTGTAGGGGGAGGCAGGTAGCCTAGTGGTTAGAGTGTAGGGGGAGGCAGGTAGTCTAGTGGTTAGAGTGTAGGGGGCGGCTAGTCTAGGGTTAGAGTGTAGGGGGAGGCAGGTAGCCTAGTGGTTAGAGTGTAGGGGGGGCAGGTAGTCAGGGTTAGTCTAGTGGTTAGAGTGTAGGGGGCAGGTAGTCTAGTGGTTAGAGTGTAGGGGGACAGGTAGCAGGTAGTCTAGTGGTTAGAGTGTAGGGGGAGGCAGGTAGCCTAGTGGTTAGAGTGTAGGGGGGGCAGGTAGCCTAGTGGTTAGAGTGTAGGGACGGCAGGTAGTCTAGTGGTTAGAGTGTAGGGGCGGCAGGTAGTCTAGTGGTTAGAGTGTAGGGGGGCAGGTAGTCTAGTGGTTAGAGTGTAGGGGGAGGCAGGTAGCCTAGTGGTTAGAGTGTAGGGGGGTAGTCAGGTAGTCTAGTGGTTAGAGTGTAGGGGTGGTTAGAGTGTAGGGCGGCAGGTAGTCTAGTGGTTAGAGTGTAGGGGGGGGTAGTCTAGTGGTTAGAGTCTAGTGGTTAGAGTGTAGGGGCGGCAGGTAGTCTAGTGGTTAGAGTGTAGGGGGGGGGCAGGTAGCCTAGTGGTTAGAGTGTAGGGGCGGCAGGTAGTCTAGTGGTTAGAGCGTTGGACTCGTAGTCAAAAGGTTTCAAGCTCAAATCCCCGAGCTGACAAGGTACAAATCTGTCATTCTGCCCCTGAAACTAGGAACAGTGAACCCGCTGTTCCCAGGCCGTCACTGAAAATAAGAATGTGTTCTGATATCTACAAGGCCTCCAGAAAGCTTTCCCTTTGACTGCCTAGTTAAATAAAGGTTGAAAAATGAACACCATCGACTCTGTAAAGTTGAAACCACCTGAAGCATGTATTGTCTTATGTGGGGGTTTTAATCATCTACCTACCAAGGTCATCATTAACTCCCAACCGATCAGAACAGACCTCTACACCTACTACATGGAGACTCCATGATGGATCAGAACAGACCTCTAGACCTACTACATGGAGACTCCAAGATGGATCAGAACAGACCTCTACACCTACTACATGGAGACTCCATGATGGATCAGAACAGACCTCTAGACCTACTACATGGAGACTCCAAGATGGATCAGAACAGACCTCTACACCTACTACATGGAGACTCCATGATGGATCAGAACAGAACAGACCTCTACACCTACTACATGGAGACTCTATGATGGATCAGAACAGACCTCAACACCTACTACATGGAGACTCCATGATGGATCAGAACAGACCTCAACACCTACTACATGGAGACTCCATGATGGATCAGAACAGACCTCTAGACCTACTACATGGAGACTCCATGATGGATCAGAACAGACCTCTACACCTACTACATGGAGACTCCATGATGGATCAGAACAGACCTCTACACCTACTACATGGAGACTCCATGATGGATCAGAACAGACCTCAACACCTACTACATGGAGACTCCATGATGGATCAGAAAAGAACAGACCTCAACACCTACTACAGCACAAAGTAGACTTGCCAAAAGTATAGTTTGTTAACAAGTCATTTGTGGAGTGATTGAAAAACTAGTTCTAATGACTCCAACCTATGTGTATGTAAACTTCCGATTTCAACTGTATATGGTATACCCCTGGTTATTGAAGGATAGTATTGGACACTGATTGGACACCAGTCTGTCTGACATCCTGTCTGGGCAACATGATTGGACACCAGTCTGTCTGACATCCTGTCTGGGCAACGTGATTGGACACCAGTCTGTCTGACATCCTGTCTGGGCAACGTGATTGGACACCAGTCTGTCTGACATCCTGTCTGGGCAATGTGATTGGACACCAGTCTGTCTGACATCCTGTCTGGGCAACGTGATTGGACAAGTCTCATTATCAAGACTCTCTTTAAGAAAAACACAGCAACAAATATTCAATAAATTAAATTAAAAATTAAAAACACAGACAACAAAAAAAACGAGATGGTCAGAGTCTCGCACAACTCAGGGAGGTGACCAAGAACCCGATGGTCACTCTGACAGAGTTCCTCTGTGGAGATGGGAGAACCTTCCAGAAGGACAACCATCTCAGCAGCACTCCACCAATCAGGCCTTTTATGGTAGAGTGGTCAGACGGAAGCCACTCCTCAGTGAAAGGCACATGACAGCCCACTTGGGAGTTTGCCAAAAGGCACCTAAAGGACTCTCTGACCAATGAAAGACAAGATTGTTGAAGCAGCAGTACCAGTTCAAGTTGCTGTTGCTGATATATGGAAACTTTTTCTGAATGGAAACTACATGGTGCTATAAAAAAAACTGTATCATTCGCTCCAGCCTGCCAAATACCTGCCCTTGTTAACAGAACTACAGGGAAAACAGTGACTGAACAGGAAGGGCGAAGGACACTGTCAACCGTTGTCTCCATCGCCTCTTCTTCTGTGGGGTTTATTGGCATCCGACCTACTGTACTGGAGTGTCCCCACCTGTCCAACCAACGTTATGATACCTACTGTACTGGAGTGTCCCCACCTGTCCAACCAACGTTATGATACCTACTGTACTGGAGTGTCCCCACCTGTCCAACCAACATTATGATACCTGCTGTACTGGAGTGTCCCCACCTGTCCAACCAACGTTTTGATACCTGCTGTACTGGAGTGTTCCCACCTGTCCAACCAACGTTTTGATACCTACTGTACTGGAGTGTCCCCACCTGTCCAACCAACGTTTTGATACCTACTGTACTGGAGTGTCCCCACCTGTCCAACCAACGTTTTGATACCTACTGTA
>NC_060174.1:109147524-109150024 GCF_021184085.1 Oncorhynchus gorbuscha | reverse complement strand
TGGTGGGGTGGGGTGTGGTGTGGTGGTGTGGTGGGGTGGGGTGGGGTGGGGTGTGGTGGTGGGGTGGTGGGGTGGTGGGGTGGGGTGTGGTGGGGTGGGTGTGGTGGGGTGTGGTGGTGGGTGTGGGGTGTGGTGTGTGTGTGGTGTGTGTGGTGTGTGTGGTGTGTGTGTGTGGTGTGTGTGTGTGTGTGTGTGTGTGTGTGTGTGTGTGTGGGGTGTGGTGTGTGTGTGTGTGTGTGTGTGTGTGTGTGTGTGTGTATGTGTGGTGTGGTGTAGATGTGTGTGTGTGTGTGTGTGTGTGTGTGTGTGTGTGTGTGTGTGTGTGTGTGTGTGTGTATGTGTGTGTGTGTGTGTGTGTGTGTGTGTATGTGTGTGTATGTGTGGTGTGTGTGTGGGTGTGTGGTGTGGGGTGTGGTGTGTGTGTGTGTGGTGTGTGTGTGTGTATGTGTGTTCATGTGTGTGTGTGTGTGTGGTGTGTGTGTATGTGTGTTGGTGTGTGTGTATGTGTGGTGTGTGTGTATGTGTGGTGTGGGTGTGTGTGTGGTGTGTGTGTATGTGTGTGTGGTGTTGTGTGTGTTATTCTCTGTCCTTTCTGGATTTAAATATCATCGTGAGGAGAAAATAGTTAAAGTGGTGTGGTGGGGCCAATCGAGGAAGGGAAACACTGTGGATATCAGTCAATGGGAAATGACCGTTAAATGTCCAGATTGAAGTGTTTCTGTCCATCCAACCTGTGTGTATGTGTCCTCTGTGTCTCTGACCTCCTTCTCTACCTCCTCCATCTCCTCTATGTGTCTCTGACCCCCTGTCTACCTCCTCCATCTCCTCTGTGTCTCTGACCCCCTGTGTACCTCCTCCATCTCCTCTATGTGTGTCTGACCCCCTCTCTACCTCCTCCATCTCCTCTGTGTGTGTCTGACCCCCTCTCTACCTCCTCCATCTCCTCTATGTGTCTCTGACCCCCCTGTATGTCCTCCATCTCCTCTATATGTGTCTGACCCCCTGTGTACCTCCTCCATCTCCTCTATGTGTCTCTGAACCCCTCTCTGTCTTCTTCCTCCTCTGTGTATGTGTCCTCCATCTCCTCTGTGTCTGTGATCCCCTGTCTACCTCTTCCATCAGGTAAGTGTGTGACCATCCCTCGGTCTCTGGACGGTGTGGTATCCCATGTGGTGTCATCTACTGCAGAGTGTGGAGGTGGCCTGATCTCATCATGAACTCAAGGCCTTGGAGTGTGTGGTGTGTCTGTATCAACCCCTACCACTACAGACGGGTAGAGACGCCAGGTATGAAGCTATATTAACCCCTATAGACGGGTAGAGACACCAAGTATGAAGCTATATTAACCCCTACAGACACCAGGTATGTAACTATAGTAACCCCTACAGACACCAGGTATGTAACTATAGTAACCCCTACAGACACCAGGTATGTAACTATAGTAATCCCTACAGACACCAGGTATGTAACTATATTAACCACTACAGACGGGTAGAGACACCAGGTGTGAAGCTATATTAACCCCTACAGACACCAGGTATGTAACTATAGTAACCCCTACAGACACCAGGTATGTAACTATATTAACCCCTATAGACAGGTACAGACACCAGGTGTGAAGCTGACCCCTACTCTGACACCAGGTATGTAACTATAGTAACCCCTGACACCAGGTATGTAACTATAGTAACCCCTACAGACACCAGGTATGTAACTATAGTAACCCCTACAGGCAGGTACAGACACCAGGTATGTAACTATATTAACCCCTACAGACAGGTACAGACACCGGGTATGTAACTATAGTAACCACTACAGACACCTCCTATGTAACTATAGTAACCCCTACAGACGGGTCCAGACACCAGGTATCTGACCCCCTATAGTAACCTCCTCCATCTCCAGGTATGTAACTATAGTAACCACTACAGACGGGTCCAGACTCCAGGTATGTAACTCTAGTAACCACTACAGACCTCCTCCATCTCCTCTATGGTGTGAAGCTCTGAACCCCTACAGACACCAGGTATGTAACTATAGTAACCCCTACAGACACCAGGTATGTAACTATAGTAACCACTACAGACGGGTAGAGACACCAGGTGTGAAGCTATATTAACCCCTACAGACACCAGGTATGTAACTATATTAACCCCTACAGGCAGGTACAGACACCAGGTATGTAACTATATTAACCCCTACAGACAGGTACAGACACCGGGTATGTAACTATAGTAACCACTACAGACACCAGGTATGTAACTATAGTAACCCCTACAGACGGGTAGAGACACCAGGTATGTAACTATAGTAACCCCTACAGACAACAGGTATGTAACTATAGTAACCACTACAGACGGGTAGAGACACCAGGTATGTAACTATAGTAACCCCTACAGACACCAGGTATGTAACTATAGTAACCCCTACAGACACCAGGTATGTAACTATATTAACCCCTACAGACACCAGGTATGTAACTATAGTAACCCCTACAGGC
>NC_060174.1:109020024-109142524 GCF_021184085.1 Oncorhynchus gorbuscha | reverse complement strand
CATACATACATACATACATACATACATACATACATACATACATACATACATACATACATACATACATACACATACGCACGCACGCACACACACACACATACATACTGTCGTGGAAATTTCCTGTGTTTACCAAATAATGAGAGCAAACCACACACAAGTCACAAAGTCCATCTTTAATTATATGAGCTCTATCACAACCCTGTGACTCTCAGATCAATTCAGTGTCTATCAATGAATTCTCTGAGAGCCCCTTACAATACAACTGAGATCCTTTAATAGCAAAGAACACACATAGTCAGACAGCATAGACATAATAAATCATTCAGCTTTGTCTCCTTACTCAAACCCCAGAACCATAAACCAATCCTCCATATCAACAGGCATATATCAAATCCATCCTATCTTGACAAGATCACAGAGACACACTGACTGGCACACAGACATTGTGGAGCCAAGAGATACACGCTTGACCTCTCCTCTCTCTCCGGCCCAAACAACTTAGTCTTGACAGAGAACAGATACTGCAAACCTCGCCACAGTATTATACAAACACATTCTGATGAGAAGTAATTTACAAACATATGATGAATATAAAACATCTTACCTATGTTACCAACTAATTCTGATTATTCCCCAACAATACATACATACATACATGTATATATGCACATTATACTTCCTACTACAGAACTACTACTACATTACTACTACTACTATAACCAGCCCCTACCACATGATTACTATATGACATTACTGCTGCTAGCTATAACTCCTCCTACTTCTGCTGCTAGCTATAACTCCTCCTACTTCTGCTGCTAGCTATAACTCCTCCTACTTCTGCTGCTAGCTATAACACCTCCTACTACTACATTACTACTACTACTATAACCAGCCCCTACCACATGATTACTATATGACATTACTGCTGCTAGCTATAACTCCTCCTCCTTCTGCTGCTAGCTATAACTCCTCCTACTTCTGCTGCTAGCTATAACTCCTCCTCCTTCTGCTGCTAGCTATAACTCCTCCTACTTCTGCTGCTAGCTATAACTCCTCCTACTACTGCTGCTAGCTATAACTCCTCCTACTACTGCTGCTAGCTATAACTCCTCCTACTACTGCTGCTAGCTATAACTCCTCCCACTACTGCTGAGAGCTATAACTCCTCCTACTACTACTGCTAGCTATAACTCCTACTACTGCTAGCTATAACTCCTCCTACTACTGCTGCTAGCTATAACTCCTCCTACTGCTGAGAGCTATAACTCCTCCTACACTACTGCTAGCTATAACTCCTCCTCCTACTACTGCTAGCTATAACTCCTCCTACTACTACTGCTAGCTATAACTCCTCCTCCTACTACTGCTAGCTATAACTCCTACTACTGCTAGCTATAACTCCTCCTACTACTACTGCTAGCTATAACTCCTACTACTGCTAGCTATAACACCTCCTACTACTACTAGCTATAACACCTCCTACTACTGCTAGCTATAACTCCTCCTACTACTGCTAGCTATAACTCCTCCTCCTACTACTGCTAGCTATAACTCCTCCTCCTACTGCTGCTAGCTATAACTCCTCCTCCTACTGCTGCTAGCTTAAACTCCTCCTCCTACTACTGCTAGCTATAACTCCTCCTGCAACTACTTGCTATAACTCCTCCTCCTACTACTACTAGCTAGCTATAACTCCTACTACTGCTAGCTATAACTCCTCCTGCAACTGCTTGCTATAACTCCTCCTCCTACTACTGCTAGCTATAACTCCTCCTACTACTTCTAGCTATAACTCCTCCTACTACTGCTAGCTATAACTCCTCCTCCTACTACTGCTAGCTATAACTCCTCCTCCTACTACTGCTCAGCTATAACTCCTCCTCCTACTACTGCTAGCTATAACTCCTCCTACTACTGCTGTTGCTAGCTGCAACTCCTCCTCCTACTGCTTCTAGCTATAACTCCTCCTACTACTGATAGCTATAACTCCTCCTACTGCTGCTAGCTATAACTCCTCCTCCTACTGCTGCTAGCTATAACTCCTCCTACTACTACTGCTCGCTATAACTCCTCCTACTACTGCTGCTCGCTATAACTCCCTCCTACTGCTGCTCGCTATAACTCCTCCTCCTACTACTGCTAGCTATAACTCCTCCTACTACTGCTAGATATAACTCCTCCTCCTACTACTGCTAGCTATAACTCCTCCTCCTACTACTGCTAGCTATAACTCCTCCTACTACTGCTAGATATAACTCCTCCTCCTACTACTGCTAGCTATAACTCCTCCTACTACTGCTAGATATAACTCCTCCTCCTACTACTGCTAGCTATAACTCCTCCTACTACTGCTAGATATAACTCCTCCTCCTACTACTGCTAGCTATAACTCCTCCTCCTACTACTGCTAGCTATAACTCCTCCTCCTACTACTGCTAGCTATAACTCCTCCTACTACTACTGCTAGCTATAACTCCTCCTACTACTGCTAGCTATAACTCCTCCTGCAACTGCTAGCTATAACTCCTCCTACTGCTGCTAGCTATAACTCCTCCTCCTACTACTGCTAGCTATAACTCCTCCTACTACTGCTAGCTATAACTCCTACTACTACTGCTAGCTATAACTCCTCCTACTACTGCTAGCTATAACTCCTCCTCCTACTACTGCTAGCTATAACTCCTCCTCCTACTACTGCTAGCTATAACTCCTCCTACTACTACTGCTAGCTATAACTCCTCCTCCTACTACTGCTAGCTATAACTCCTCCTCCAACTACTGCTAGCTATAACTCCTCCTACTACTACTGCTAGCTATAACTCCTCCTCCTACTACTGCTAGCTATAACTCCTCCTCCTACTACTGCTAGCTATAACTCCTCCTCCTACTACTGCTAGCTATAACTCCTCCTACTACTGCTAGCTATAACTCCTCCTCCTACTACTGCTAGCTATAACTCCTCCTACTACTGCTAGCTATAACTCCTCCTACTACTGCTAGCTATAACTCCTCCTCCTACTACTGCTAGCTATAACTCCTCCTACTACTGCTGCTAGCTATAACTCCTCCTACTACTGCTAGCTATAACTCCTCCTCCTGCTACTGCTAGCTATAACACCTCCTACTACTACTAGCTATAACTCCTCCTACTACTACTAGCTATAACTCCTCCTACTACTACTAGCTATAACTCCTCCTACTACTGCTGCTAGCTATAACTCCTCCTCCTACTGCTAGCTATATCTCCTCCTACTACTGCTAGCTATAACTCCTCCTACTACTGCTGCTAGCTATAACTCCTCCTCCTACTACTACTGCTAGCTATAACTCCTCCTCCTACTACTACTGCTAGCTATAACTCCTCCTACTACTACTGCTAGCTATAACTCCTCCTACTACTACTGCTAGCTATAACACCTCCTACTACTACTAGCTATAACTCCTCCTACTACTACTAGCTATAACTCCTCCTACTACTGCTAGCTATAACTCCTCCTACTACTGCTGCTAGCTATAACTCCTCCTCCTACTACTGCTAGCTATAACTCCTACTACTACTACTGCTAGCTATAACTCCTCCTCCTACTACTGCTCAGCTATAACTCCTCCTACTACTACTAGCTATAACTCCTCCTACTACTACTAGCTATAACTCCTCCTACTACTACTAGCTATAACTCCTCCTACTACTATTAGCTAGAACTCCTCCTACTACTGCTAGCTATAACTCCTCCTACTACTACTAGCTATAACTCCTCCTACTACTGTACCACCTCAATAAGGATCAAAAAGCTGTTATTGTCTTTTTAATGACTTTAATGCATTTGCATCTTTTGGATGTGCTGTAATTCCTCTCTCCCTTTCTCCTCCCCTCTCTTCCCCCTTCGCCCTCCTCTCCCCTCTCCTCCCCTCTCTTCCCCCTTCGCCCTCCCTTCCCCCTTCGCCCTCCTCTCCCCTCTCCTCCCCATTCAACCTCCCTCAACCCCGCTTTTCCCCTGTCTTCCCCCCAGCAGAGACCCCCCTCCCCCTATAACATGATGGAGATGGCCCCAACAGGGACGTCAAACCCGGAGACCCCTCTAACACACACAAGCTCACCTTCTCAGCTCCACACAGAGGTAACACACACACACACACACAGAGTGTAACACACACACACACACACACACACACACACACACACACACACACACACACACACACACACACACACACACACACACACACACACACACACACACACACACACACACACACACAACACACACACACACACTCTAACCCTCTCCGTCCTCTCTGTGTAGACCTGCGGCCTGTGTGTTATGAGGAGCCAGAGTACTGGTGTTCAGTGGCGTACTACGAGCTGAATAACCGTGTGAGAGAGACGTTCCACGCCTCGTCCCATAGCGTCCTGGTAGACGGCTTCACCGACCCCTCCAACAACAACAACCGCTTCTGTCTCGGCCTGCTGTCTAACGTCAACCGCAACTCAACCATCGAACACACACGCAGGCACATAGGAAAAGGTGAGAACACACACACACACACATTAATTAATTAATTGTTCATTAATGAACTTAATGTGAAATATGTGTTGGTTTCCTCAGTGTAAACAACTAGCCATCAGTCATTGCACTTAAACAATTGCCGTTGTCATCTTCAGAAAGGAAATGACTAGACTTCTGCTGTGCTTCCCACACTGGGCCCTGGTCAATAGTACTATATAGAGAATAGGGGGCCATTTCCCTGGTCAATAGTACTATATAGAGAATAGGGGCCATTTCCCTGGTCAATAGTACTATATAGAGAATAGGGGGCATTTCCCTGGTCAATAGTACTATATAGAGAATAGGGGGCCATTTCCCTGGTCAATAGTAGTGTACTGTATAGGGAATAGGGGGCCATTTCCCTGGTCAATAGTAGTGTACTGTATAGGGAATAGGGGGCCATTTCCCTGGTCAATAGTAGTGTACTGTATAGGGAATAGGGGGCCATTTCCCTGGTCAATAGTAGTGTACTGTATAGGGAATAGGGGGCCATTTCCCTGGTCAATAATAGTGTACTGTATAGGGAATAGGGGGCCATTTCCCTGGTCAATAGTAGTGTACTGTATAGGGAATAGGGGGCCATTTCCCTGGTCAATAATAGTGTACTGTATAGGGAATAGGGGGCCATTTCCCTGGTCAATATTAGTGTACTGTATAGGGAATAGGGGGCCATTTCCCTGGTCAATAGTAGTGTACTATATAGAGAATAGGGGGCCAATTCCCTGGTCAATAGTAGTGTACTGTATAGGGAATAGGGGGCCATTTCCCTGGTCAATAGTAGTGTACTGTATTTCCCTGGTCAGGGAATAGGGAATAGGGGGCCATTTCCCTGGTCAATAATAGTGTACTGTATAGGGAATAGGGGGCCATTTCCCTGGTCAATAGTAGTGTACTGTATAGGGAATAGGGGGCCATTTCCCTGGTCAATAGTAAAGTCAATTTCCCTGGCTGGAACTTTTAGACAATAAAAGGGTTCCAGGTAGAACTGTTTATACAGGGTTCCAGGTAGAACCGTTTATACAGGGTTCCAGGGAGAACCATTTATACAGGGTTCCAGGTAGAACCGTTTATACAGGGTTCCAGGTAGAACCGTTTATACAGGGTTCCAGGTAGAACCGTTTATACAGGGTTCCAGGTAGAACCGTTTATACGGGGTTCCAGGTAGAACCATTTATACAGGGTTCCAGGTAGAACTCTCTGCACCAAAAATGGTTCCCATATGGGGACAAACCGAAGAACCCTGTATGGCTCTACTGATGGACCCTGTACGGTTCTACTGACCGACCCCGTATGGTTCTACTGACTGACCCCATATGGTTCTACTGATCGACCCCGTATGGTTCTACTGATCGACCCCGTATGGTTCTACTAACCGACCCTGTATGGTTCTACTGATCGACCCCGTATGGTTCTACTGACCGACCCTGTATGGTTCTACTGATCGACCCCGTATGGTTCTACTGACTGACCCCGTATGGTTCTACTGATCGACCCCGTATGGTTCTACTGACCGACCCTGTATGGTTCTACTGATCGACCCTGTATGGTTCTACTAACCAACCCTGTATGGTTCTACTGACCGACCCCGGTATGGTTCTACTGACCAACCCTGTATGGTTCTACTGACCAACCCTGTATGGTTCTACTGATTGACCCCGTATGGTTCTACTGACCGACCCCGGTATGGTTCTACTGATCGACCCCGGTATGGTTCTACTGATCGACCCCGTATGGTTCTACTGATCGACCCCGTATGGTTCTACTGATCGACCCCGTATGGTTCTACTGATCGACCCCGTATGGTTCTACTGACCGACCCCGGTATGGTTCTACTGATCGACCCCATATGGTTCTACTGACCGAACCTGTATGGTTCTACTGATCGACCCCGGATGGTTCTACTGATCGACCCCGTATGGTTCTACTGACCGACCCCGGTATGGTTCTACTGATCGACCCCATATGGTTCTACTGACCGAACCTGTATGGTTCTACTGATCGACCCCGGTATGGTTCTACTGATCGACCCCGTATGGTTCTACTGATCGACCCCGTATGGTTCTACTGATCGACCCCGTATGGTTCTACTGATCGACCCCGTATGGTTCTACTGACCGACCCCGGTATGGTTCTACTGACCGACCCCGTATGGTTCTACTGACCGACCCCGTATGGTTCTACCTAGAACCTTTTCTTTCTAAGAGTGTACCTGTGTTGTTTTTTCATGGCGTTGCCATGGATTCCCGTTAAAATGTGTGTTTTGGGCCCCCACACGCCACTGTTGCCCCCCCTCCCCTCGCTCTTCTCACACACACACACACACACACACACACACACACACACACACACACACACACACACACACACACACACACACACACACACACACACACACACACACACACACACACACGCTTCTTACACACACACACAAACACACACGAACATACAGTTGAAGTCGGACGTTTACATACACCTTAGCCAAATACATGTAAACTCAGTTTTTCACAATTCCTGACATTTAGTCCTAGTAAAAACTCCCTGTCTTAGGGTCAGTTAGGATCATCACTTTATTTTAAGAATGTGAAATGTCAGAATAATAGTAGAGAGAATGATTTATTTCAGCTTTTATTTCTTTCATCACATTCCCAGTGGGTCAGAAGTTTACATACAATCAATTAGTATTTGGTAGCATTGCCTTTAGATTGTTTAACTTGGGTCAAATGTTTCGGGTAGCCTTCCACAAGCATCCCACAATAAGTTGGGTGAATTTTGGCCCATTCCTCCTGACAGAGCTGGGGTAACTGAGTCAGGTTTGAAGGCATCCTTGCTCACATGCTTTTTCAGTTCTGCCCACAAATTTTCCATAGGTTGAGGTCAGGGCTTTGTGATGGCCACTCCAATACCTTGACTTTGTTGTCCTTAAGCCATTTTACCACAACTTTGAAAGTATGCTTGGGGTCATTGTCCATTTGGAAGACCCATTTGCGACCAAGCCTTAACTTCCTGACTGATGTCTTGAAATGTTGAGGTGTATGCCGAGTGTTTGAGTGACAGCAATATCTTCGTCCAGACTCCTAACTCCTCTCTCTCTCTCTCTCTCTCTCTCTCTCTCTCTCTCTCTCTCTCTCTCTCTCTCTCTCTCTCTCTCTCTCTCTCTCTCTCTCTCTCTCTCGCTCTCTGTCTCTCTCTCTCCCTCCCTCCCCCTCCAGGTGTCCATCTCTACTACGTGGGTGGTGAGGTGTACGCCGAGTGTCTGAGTGACAGCAGTATCTTCGTCCAGAGTCGTAACTGTAACTATCAGCATGGTTTCCATGCCACCACCGTGTGTAAGATCCCCAGCGGCTGTAGTCTGAAGATCTTCAACAACCAGCTGTTCGCCGAGCTCCTCTCTCAGTCCGTCAACCACGGCTTCGAGGTGGTCTACGAACTCACCAAGATGTGTACTATACGCATGAGCTTCGTCAAGGTAACTATCGGGGTCAGGGGTTAAAGGTCAGGGGGTGATGGGTCAGGGGGTAACAGGTTAGATGGCGGGATTGAGGGTTCGAGGTGGTCTACGAACTCACCAAGATGTGCACCATCCCAATGAGCTTTGTCGAGGTAATACCTGTCGTGGTCAGGGGTTAAAGGTCAGGGGGTAATGGGTCAATACCTGTCGTGGTTATTATTGTCGTTCTGTCACGTGACCTCGACAGGGGCAGTGAATACGGCTCTGAAACGATTCATCACATTTGAACAGATGTTTTGTCCACAGAAAAGAGTTACTGAGATGTCTGGTGAAACAATGATCTTTACTAGTATTACATTTACATTTACGTTACATTTAAGTCATTTAGCAGACGCTCTTATCCAGAGCGACTTACAAATTGGTGCATTCACCTTATGAGATCCAGTGGAACAGTCACTTTACAATAGTGCATCTAAATCTTAAAGGGGGGGGGGGAATACTTATACTATCCTAGGTATTCCTTAAAGTGGTGGGGTTTCAGGTGTCTCCGGAAGGTGGTGATTGACTCCGCTGTCCTGGCGTCGTGAGGGAGTTTGTTCCACCATTGGGGGGCCAGAGCAGCGAACAGCTTTGACTGGGCTGAGCGGGAGCTGTACTTCCTCAGTGGTAGGGAGGCGAGCAGGCCAGAGGTGGATGAACGCAGTGCCCTTGTTTGGGTGTAGGGCCTGATCAGAGCCTGGAGGTACTGAGGTGCCGTTCCCCTCACAGCTCCGTAGGCAAGCACCATGGTCTTGTAGCGGATGCGAGCTTCAACTGGAAGCCAGTGGAGAGAACGGAGGAGTGGGGTGACGTGAGAGAACTTGGAAAGGTTGAACACCAGACGGGCTGCGGCGTTCTGGATGAGTTGAAGGGGTTTAATGGCACAGGCAGGGAGCCCAGCCAACAGCGAGTTGCAGTAATCCAGACGGGAGATGACAAGTGCCTGGATTAGGACCTGCGCCGCTTCCTGTGTGAGGCAGGGTCGTACTCTGCGGATGTTGTAGAGCATGAACCTACAGGAACGGGCCACCGCCTTGATGTTGGTTGAGAACGACAGGGTGTTGTCCAGGATCACACCAAGGTTCTTAGCGCTCTGGGAGGAGGACACAATGGAGTTGTCAACCGTGATGGCGAGATCATGGAACGGGCAGTCCTTCCCCGGGAGGAAGAGCAGCTCCGTCTTGCCGAGGTTCAGCTTGAGGTGGTGATCCGTCATCCACACTGATATGTCTGCCAGACATGCAGAGATGCGATTCGCCACCTGGTCATCAGAAGGGGGAAAGGAGAAGATTAGTTGTGTGTCGTCTGCATAGCAATGATAGGAGAGACCATGTGAGGTTATGACAGAGCCAAGTGACTTGGTGTATAGCGAGAATAGGAGAGGGCCTAGCACAGAGCCCTGGGGGACACCAGTGGTGAGAGCGAGTGGTGAGGAGACAGATTCTCGCCACGCCACCTGGTAGGAGCGACCTGTCAGGTAGGACGCAATCCAAGCGTGTGCCGCGCCGGAGATGCCCAACTCGGAGAGGGTGGAGAGGAGGATCTGATGGTTCACAGTATCGAAGGCAGCCGATAGATCTAGAAGGATGAGAGCAGAGGAGAGAGAGTTAGCTTTAGCAGTGCGGAGCGCCTCCGTGATATAGAGGAGAGCAGTCTCAGTTGAATGACTAGTCTTGAAACCTGACTGATTTGGATCAAGAAGGTCATTCAGAGAGAGATAACGTATACAACACAGATCTTTACTAGTGTACAACACAGATCTTTACTAGTGTACAACACAGGTCTTTACTAGTGTACAACACAGGTCTTTACTAGTGTACAACACAGATATTTACTAGTGTACAACATAGCTATTTACTAGTGTACAACACAGGTCTTTACTAGAGTACAACACAGATCTTTACTAGTGTAGAACACAGATCTTTACAGCCCAGGGTGCATTCAACTGCTTTAAATATTTGCTAAACATTTATGGTTTATGATTTGACTTGATTTCAGCAGTAAAGTGGTGTTTGTAAAAATAACTTTAAGACATTTTTTTAATATATTTTTTATTTATTTCACCAGGTAGGCTAGTTGAGAACAAGTTCTCATTTGCAACTGCGACCTGATTCTACATGAATTAGAATGTGTTGCTGAATGACGTTCCGCTGTTCCACGGTAACTCAACACCGTGTTTTTGGCTCCAGCCTGGAGTGATGACACAGGGTTCCGGAACACGCTACACACGTATTGGTCACGGACGTATCTAGTGACGGATACACAAACCCAGATAACAGTATAACTTTAGTCTGTCCCCTCGCCCCGACCCGGGCGCGAACCAGGGACCCTCTGCACACATCAATAACAGTCACCCACGAAGCATCGTTACCCATCGCTCCACAAAAGCCACGGCCCTTGCAGAGCAAAGGGGAACCATGACTTCAAGGTCTCAGAGCGAGTGACGTAACCAGATTGAAACGCTATTAGCGGGCACCACCGCTAACTAAGCTAGCCATTTCACATCCGTTACATCAGCACCACCGCTAACTAGCTAGCCATTTCACATCCGTTACATCAGCACCACCGCTAACTAGCTAGCCATTTCACATCCGTTACATCAGCACCACCGCTAACTAGCTAGCCATTTCACATCCATTACAAAAGAGGTCGACCGATTAGTCGGCATGGCCGAATAATTAGGGCCGATTTCAAATTTCATGTTCACTAAAAGAAGAAACATTTAGCTTTCGAATTGATAGTTTACGGATTTGACCATTTTAATGACCATAGGCTCGTATTTCTGTGTTTATTATATTATATTTAAGTCTATGATTTGATAGAGCAGTCTGACAGAGTGGTGGTAGGCAGCAGCAGTCTGACAGCGGTGGTAGGCAGCAGCAGTCTGACTGAGTGGTGGTAGGCAGCAGTCACCAAACAGAACACAATGTTAAATTCACTAGTCACCAAACAGAACACAATGTGAAATTCACTAGTCACCAAACAGAACACAATGTGAAATTCACTAGTCAGACCGAAGATAATGGACTGAAACAGAAGAAACCTAACTGAAACATGGTGAACTGAACTTATCCTACAAGAAACACCCATTTTCCCTTTATGTTGCTAAACCCTTTTGCGCTGTTTTGCTACAGTGTGCACTAATGAATGTGACCCAACTGATAATTGTATTTACTTCCACTGTGCAGGGCTGGGGTGCAGAGTACCACCGCCAGGACGTCACCAGCACCCCCTGCTGGATAGAGGTGCACCTGCACGGCCCTCTGCAATGGCTGGACAAGGTCCTCACACAGATGGGCTCTCCCCACAACCCCATCTCCTCTGTGTCCTAACACACACACACACAACCCCATCTCCTCTGTGTCCTAACACACACACACACAACCCCGTCTCCTCTGTGTCCTAACACACACACACAATCCCATCTCCTCTGTGTCCTAACACACACACACAACCCCATTTCCTCTGTGTCCTAACACACACACACAACCCCATCTCCTCTGTGTCCTAACACACACACACACAACCCCATCTCCTCTGTGTCCTAACACACACAACCCAATCTCCTCTGTGTCCTAACACACACACACACACACACACACACACACACACACACACACACACACACACACACACACACACACACACACACACACACACACACACACACACACACACACACACACACACACACACACACACACACACACACACACACACACACACACACACACACACAACCCCATCTCCTCTGTGTCCTAACACACACACACAGCCCCATCTCCTCTGTGTCCTAACACACACACACAGCCCCATCTCCTCTGTGTCCTAACACACACACACAGCCCCATCTCCTCTGTGTCCTAACACACACACACAGCCCCATCTCCTCTGTGTCCTAACACACACACACAACCCCATCTCCTCTGTGTCCTAACACACACACACACACACACACAACCCCATCTCCTCTGTGTCCTAACACACACAGCCCCATCTCCTCTGTGTCCTAACACACACACACACACAGCCCCATCTCCTCTGTGTCCTAACACACACACACAACCCCGTCTCGTCACACACAACCCCGTCTCCTCACACACAACCCCGTCTCCTCACACTCAACCCCGTCTCCTCACACACAACCCCGTCTCCTCACACACAACCCCGTCTCCTCACACACAACCCCGTCTCCTCACACACAACCCCGTCTCCTCACACACAACCCCGTCTCCTCACACACAACCCCATCTCTGTCTCCTCACACACAACCCCATCTCCATGTGTCTCTGTGCTTATCTCCGTTGATGCTATTGGAAATAGCCTTACTGGAAACAACCATCAGTTCTGAATTAAACAACATTATGTTTCAGTTCATGGTAGGTTGCACTACCGTAGCTTTCTGTCAGTGCTGCAGGAACAACGCTTCACACACACATTGTATGGTTGTAGCTACTCGTGTCGTAACCATGGTTTTAATGGTCCTTCAGACAGCCTTTCTTTTACTGTGAGCTACAAGGCAGCATTCAACCACACGTAGCCGATTAACTAAACCTGTAACTGCACTCACAGACAAGGAATGTGTCCCCAATGGTACCCTGTTACCTTTACAGGGCACTACTGTTGATCAGAGCCCTATGGGAGTCCTGTAGAGACCTATTGGAGTCCTGTAGAGACCTATTGGAGTCCTGTAGATCTCTATTGGAGCCCTGTAGAGCTCTATGGGAGCCCTGTAGAGCCCTATGGGAGTCCTGTAGAGCCCTATTGGAGTCCTGTAGAGCCCTATTGGAGCCCTGTAGTGCCCTATTGGAGTCCTGTAGAGTCCTATGGGAGTCCTGTAGAGCCCTATTGGAGCCCTGTAGAGCCCTATGGGAGTCCTGTAGAGCCCTATTGGAGTCCTGTAGAGCTCTATGGGAGCCCTATGGGAGTCCTGCAGAGCCCTGGGAGCCCTGGAGCCCTATGGGAGTCCTATGGGAGTCCTGTAGAGCCCTATGGGAGCCCTATGGGAGTCCTGCAGAGCCCTATGGGAGCCCTGTGGAGCCCTATTGGAGTCCTATGGGAGTCCTGTAGAGCCCTATTGGAGCCCTGTAGAGCCCAATAGGAGCCCTGTAGAGCCCTATTGGAGCCCTATGGGAGTCCTGTAGAGCCCTATTGGAGCCCTATGGGAGTCCTGTAGAGCCCTATGGGAGTCCTGTAGAGCCCTATGGGAGCCCTGTAGAGCCCTATTGGAGTCCTGTAGAGCCCTATGGGAGTCCTGTAGAGCCCTATGGGAGCCCTATGGGAGTCCTGTAGAGCCCGATGGGAGTCCTGTAGAGCCCTATTTGAGCCCTATGGGAGCCCTGTAGAGCCCTATGAGAGTCCTGTAGAGCCCTATGGGAGCCCTGTAGAGCCCTATGGGAGTCCTGTAGAGCCCTATGGGAGTCCTGTAGAGCCCTATGGGAGTCCTGTAGAGCCCTATTGGAGCCCTGTAGAGCCCTATTGGAGTCCTGTAGAGCCCTATTAGAGTCCTGTAGAGCCCTATGGGAGTCCTGTAGAGCCCGATGGGAGCCCTGTAGAGCCCTATTGGAGCCCTATGGGAGTCCTGTAGAGCCCTATTGGAGTCCTGTAGAGCCCTATGGGAGTCCTGTAGAGCCCTATGGGAGTCCTGTAGAGCCCTATGGGAGCCCTGTAGAGCCCTATTGGAGCCCTATGGGAGTCCTGTAGAGCCCGATGGGAGTCCTGTAGAGCCCTATTGGAGCCCTATGGGAGTCCTGTAGAGCCCTATGGGAGCCCTGTAGAGCCCTATTGGAGCCCTATGGGAGTCCTGTAGAGCCCTATGGGAGTCCTGTAGAGCCCTATGGGAGTCCTGTAGATCCCTATTGGGAGTCCTGTAGAGCCCTATGGGAGTCCTGTAGAGCCATGTGGGAGTCCCGTAGAGCCATATGGGAGTCCTGTGGAGCCCTATTGGAGCCCTATGTGAGTCCTGTAGAGCCCTATGGGAGTCCTGTAGAGCCATATTGGAGCCCCGTGGAGCCCTATGTGAGTCCTGTAGAGCCCTATGGGAGTCCTATGGGAGTCCTGTAGAGCCCTATGGGAGCCCTATGGGAGTCCTGCAGAGCCCTATGGGAGCCCTGTGGAGCCCTATGGGAGTCCTATGGGAGTCCTGTAGAGCCCTATTGGAGCCCTGTAGAGCCCAATAGGAGCCCTGTAGAGCCCTATTGGAGCCCTATGGGAGTCCTGTAGAGCCCTATTGGAGCCCTATGGGAGTCCTGTAGAGCCCTATGGGAGTCCTGTAGAGCCCTATGGGAGCCCTGTAGAGCCCTATTGGAGTCCTGTAGAGCCCTATGGGAGTCCTGTAGAGCCCTATGGGAGCCCTATGGGAGTCCTGTAGAGCCCGATGGGAGTCCTGTAGAGCCCTATTTGAGCCCTATGGGAGCCCTGTAGAGCCCTATGGGAGTCCTGTAGAGCCCTATGGGAGCCCTGTAGAGCCCTATGGGAGGTCCTGTAGAGCCCTATGGGAGTCCTGTAGAGCCCTATTGGAGCCCTGTAGAGCCCTATTGGAGTCCTGTAGAGCCCTATTGGAGTCCTGTAGAGCCCTATGGGAGTCCTGTAGAGCCCGATGGGAGCCCTGTAGAGCCCTATTGGAGCCCTATGGGAGTCCTGTAGAGCCCTATTGGAGTCCTGTAGAGCCCTATGGGAGTCCTGTAGAGCCCTATGGGAGTCCTGTAGAGCCCTATGGGAGCCCTGTAGAGCCCTATTGGAGCCCTATGGGAGTCCTGTAGAGCCCGATGAGAGTCCTGTAGAGCCCTATTGGAGCCCTATGGGAGTCCTGTAGAGCCCTATGGGAGCCCTGTAGAGCCCTATTGGAGCCCTATGGGAGTCCTGTAGAGCCCTATGGGAGTCCTGTAGAGCCCTATGGGAGTCCTGTAGAGCCCTATGGGAGTCCTGTAGAGCCATGTGGGAGTCCCGTAGAGCCATATGGGAGTCCTGTGGAGCCCTATTGGAGCCCTATGTGAGTCCTGTAGAGCCCTATGGGAGTCCCGTAGAGCCATATTGGAGCCCCGTGGAGCCCTATCGGAGTCCTGTAGAGCCCTATGGGAGTCCTGTAGAGCCCTGTGGGAGTCCTGTAGAGCCCTGTGGGAGTCCTGTAGAGCCCTGTGGGAGTCATGTAGAGCCCCGTGGGAGTCCTGTACAAGCTTTATTGGAGCCCTGTGGAGCCCTATGGGAGTCCTGTAGAGCCCTATGAGAGTCATGTAGATCCCTGTGGGAGTCCTGTAGAGCCCTATGGGAGTCCTGTAGATCCCTATGGGAGTCCTGTAGATCCCTATGGGAGTCCTGTAGAGCCCTGTGGGAGTCCTGTAGAGCCCTGTAGAGTCATGTAGAGCCCTATTGGAGCCCTATGGGAGTCCTGTAGAGCCCTATGAGAGTCATGTAGATCCCTGTGGGAGTCCTGTAGAGCCCTATGGGTGTCCTGCAGATCCCTATGGGAGTCCTGTAGAGCCCTGTGGGAGTCCTGTAGAGCCCTGTGGGAGTCCTGTAGAGCCCTGTGGGAGTCCTGTAGATCCCTGTGGGAGTCCTGTAGAGCCCTGTGGGAGTCCTGTAGATCCCTATGGGAGTCCTGTAGATCCCTATGGGAGTCCTGTAGAGCCCTGTGGGAGTCCTGTAGAGCCCTGTAGAGTCATGTAGAGCCCTATTGGAGCTCTATGGGAGTCCTGTAGAGCCCTGTAGAGCCCTATGGGAGTCCTGTAGAGCCCTGTAGAGCTCTATAGGAGCCCTATGGGAGTCCTGTAGTGTCCTGTCCTGTAGAGCCCTGTAGAGCCATGTGGAGCCCCATGGGAGTCCCGTAGAGCCCTCTGGAGCCATGTGGAGCCCTATGGGAGCCCTATGGGAGTCCTGTAGAGCCCTGTGGGAGTCCTGTAGAGCCCTGTGGGAGCCCTATGGGAGTCCTGTAGAGCCCTATGGGAGTCCTGTAGAGCTCTATTGGAGCCCTATGTGAGTCCTGTAGAGCCCTATTAGAGCCCTATGGGAGTCCTGCAGAGCCCTATTGGAGCCCTGTGGAGCCCTATGGGAGTCCTGCAGAGCCCTATGGGAGCCCTGTGGAGCCCTATTGGAGTCCTGTAGAGCCCAATGGGAGCCCTATGGGAGTCCTGCAGAGCCCTATGGGAGCCCTGTGGAGCCCTAGGGAGTCCTATGGGAGTCCTGTAGAGCCCTATTGGAGCCCTGGGAGTCCTGTAGAACCCTGGGAGTCCTGTAGAGCCCAATGGGAGCCCTGTAGAGCCCTATTGGAGCCCTATGGGAGTCCTGTAGAGCCCTATTGGAGCCCTATGGGAGTCCTGTAGAGCCCTATGGGAGCCCTGTAGAGCCCTATTGGAGCCCTATGGGAGTCCTGTAGAGCCCTATGGGAGTCCTGTAGAGCCCTATGGGAGTCCTGTAGATCCCTATGGGAGTCCTGTAGAGCCCTATGGGAGTCCTGTAGAGCCCTATGGGAGTCCTGTAGAGCCATGTGGGAGTCCCGTAGAGCCATATGGGAGTCCTGTGGAGCCCTATTGGAGCCCTATGTGAGTCCTGTAGAGCCCTATGGGAGTCCCGTAGAGCCATATTGGAGCCCCGTGGAGCCCTATGGGAGTCCTGTAGAGCCCTATGGGAGTCCTGTAGAGCCCTGTGGGAGTCCTGTAGAGCCCTGTGTGAGTCCTGTAGAGCCCTGTGGGAGTCATGTAGAGCCCCGTGGGAGTCCTGTACAAGCTTTATTGGAGCCCTATTGGAGCCCTATGGGAGTCCTGTAGAGCCCTATGAGAGTCATGTAGATCCCTGTGGGAGTCCTGTAGAGCCCTATGGGTGTCCTGCAGATCCCTATGGGACTCCTGTAGAGCCCTGTGGGAGTCCTGTAGAGCCCTGTGGGAGTCCTGTAGAGCCCTGTGGGAGTCCTGTAGATCCCTGTGGGAGTCCTGTAGAGCCCTGTGGGAGTCCTGTAGATCCCTATGGGAGTCCTGTAGATCCCTATGGGAGTCCTGTAGAGCCCTGTGGGAGTCCTGTAGAGCCCTGTAGAGTCATGTAGAGCCCTATTGGAGCCCTATGGGAGTCCTGTAGAGCCCTGTAGAGCCCTATGGGAGTCCTGTAGAGCCCTGTAGAGCTCTATAGGAGCCCTATGGGAGTCCTGTAGTGTCCTGTAGAGCCCTGTAGAGCCATGTGGAGCCCCATGGGAGTCCCGTAGAGCCCTCTGGAGCCATGTGGAGCCCTATGGGAGCCCTATGGGAGTCCTGTAGAGCCCTGTGGGAGTCCTGTAGAGCCCTGTGGGAGCCCTATGGGAGTCCTGTAGAGCCCTATGGGAGTCCTGTAGAGCTCTATTGGAGCCCTATGTGAGTCCTGTAGAGCCCTATTAGAGCCCTATGGGAGTCCTGCAGAGCCCTATTGGAGCCCTGTGGAGCCCTATGGGAGTCCTGCAGAGCCCTATGGGAGCCCTGTGGAGCCCTATTGGAGTCCTGTAGAGCCCAATGGGAGCCCTATGGGAGTCCTGCAGAGCCCTATGGGAGCCCTGTGGAGCCCTATGGGAGTCCTATGGGAGTCCTGTAGAGCCCTATTGGAGCCCTGTAGAGCCCAATGGAGCCCTGTAGAGCCCTATTGGAGCCCTATGGGAGTCCTGTAGAGCCCTATTGGAGCCCTATGGGAGTCCTGTAGAGCCCTATGGGAGTCCTGTAGAGCCCTATGGGAGCCCTGTAGAGCCCTATTGGAGTCCTGTAGAGCCCTATTGGAGCCCTGTAGAGCCCTATGGGAGTCCTGTAGAGCCCTATTGGAGTCCTGTAGAACCCTATGGGAGTCCTGTAGAGCCCTATGGGAGCCCTGTAGAGCCCTATTGGAGCCCTATGGGAGTCCTGTAGAGCCCGATGGGAGTCCTGTAGAGCCCTATTGGAGCCCTATGGGAGCCCTGTAGAGCCCTATTGGAGCCCTGTAGAGCCCTATGGGAGTCCTGTAGAGCCCTATTGGAGTCCTTTAGAGCCCTATGGGAGTCCTGTAGAGCCCTATGGGATCCCTGTAGAGCCCTATTGGAGCCCTATGGGAGTCCTGTAGAGCCCGATGGGAGTCCTGTAGAGCCCTATTGGAGCCCTATGGGAGCCCTGTAGAGCCCTATTGGAGCCCTGTAGAGCCCTATGGGAGTCCTGTAGAGCCCTATGGGAGCCCTGTAGAGCCCTATGGGAGTCCTGTAGATCCCTATGGGAGTCCTGTAGAGCCCTATGGGAGTCCTGTAGAGCCATATGGGAGTCCTGTGGAGCCCTATTGGAGCCCTATGTGAGTCCTGTAGAGCCTTATGGGAGTCCTGTAGAGCCATATTGGAGCCCTATGTGAGTCCTGTAGAGCCCTATGGGAGTCCTGTAGAGCCCTGTGGGAGTCCTGTAGAGCCCCGTGGGAGTCCTGTAGAGCCCCGTGGGAGTCCTGTACACGCCTTATTGGAGCCCTGTGGAGACCTATGGGAGTCCTGTAGAGCCCTATGAGAGTCATGTAGATCCCTGTGGGAGTCCTGTAGAGCCCTATGGGTGTCCTGCAGAGCCCTATGGGAGTCCTGTAGAGCCCCGTGGGAGTCCTCTAGAGCCCTGTGGGAGTCCTGTAGAGCCCTGTGGGAGTCCTGTAGAGCCCTGTGGGAGTCCTGTAGAGCCCTGTGGGAGTCCTGTAGATCCCTATGGGAGTCCTGTAGATCCCTATGGGAGCCCTGTAGAGCCCTGGGGGAGTCCTGTAGAGCCCTGTAGAGTCATGTAGAGCCCTATTGGAGCCCTATGGGAGTCCTGTAGAGCCCTGTAGAGCCCTATGGGAGTCCTGTAGAGCCCTGTAGAGCTCTATATGAGCCCTATGGGAGTCCTGTAGTGTCCTGTAGAGCCCTGTAGAGCCATGCAGAGCCCTATTGGAACCCTATGGGAGTCCTGTAGAGCCCTGTAGAGCCCTATGGGAGCCCTGTGGAGCCCTATGGGAGTCCTATGGGAGTCCTGTAGAGCCCTATTGGAGCCCTGTAGAGCCCAATGGAGCCCTGTAGAGCCCTATTGGAGCCCTATGGGAGTCCTGTAGAGCCCTATTGGAGCCCTATGGGAGTCCTGTAGAGCCCTATGGGAGTCCTGTAGAGCCCTATGGGAGCCCTGTAGAGCCCTATTGGAGCCCTATGGGAGTCCTGTAGAGCCCTATTGGAGCCCTGTAGAGCCATGCAGAGCCCTATTGGAACCCTATGGGAGTCCTGTAGAGCCCTGTAGAGCCCTATGGGAGCCCTGTGGAGCCCTATTGGAGCCCTATGGGAGTCCTGTAGAGCCCTATGGGAGTCCTGTAGAGCCCTATGGGAGCCCTGTAGAGCCCTATTGGAGTCCTGTAGAGCCCTATTGGAGCCCTGTAGAGCCCTATGGGAGTCCTGTAGAGCCCTATTGGAGTCCTGTAGAGCCCTATGGGAGTCCTGTAGAGCCCTATGGGAGCCCTGTAGAGCCCTATTGGAGCCCTATGGGAGTCCTGTAGAGCCCTATTGGAGTCCTGTAGAGCCCTATTGGAGCCCTATGGGAGCCCTGTAGAGCCCTATTGGAGCCCTGTAGAGCCCTATGGGAGTCCTGTAGAGCCCTATGGGAGCCCTGTAGAGCCCTATGGGAGTCCTGTAGATCCCTATGGGAGTCCTGTAGAGCCCTATGGGAGTCCTGTAGAGCCCTATGGGAGTCCTGTGGAGCCCTATTGGAGCCCTATGTGAGTCCTGTAGAGCCTTATGGGAGTCCTGTAGAGCCATATTGGAGCCCTATGTGAGTCCTGTAGAGCCCTATGGGAGTCCTGTAGAGCCCTGTGGGAGTCCTGTAGAGCCCTGTGGGAGTCCTGTAGAGCCCCGTGGGAGTCCTGTACAAGCCTTATTGGAGCCCTGTGGAGACCTATGGGAGTGCTGTAGAGCCCTATGAGAGTCATGTAGATCCCTGTGGGAGTCCTGTAGAGCCCTATGGGTGTCCTGCAGAGCCCTATGGGAGTCCTGTAGAGCCTTATGGGAGTCCTGTAGAGCCATATTGGAGCCCTATGTGAGTCCTGTAGAGCCCTATGGGAGTCCTGTAGAGCCCTGTGGGAGTCCTGTAGAGCCCTGTGGGAGTCCTGTAGAGCCCCGTGGGAGTCCTGTACAAGCCTTATTGGAGCCCTGTGGAGACCTATGGGAGTCCTGTAGAGCCCTATGAGAGTCATGTAGATCCCTGTGGGAGTCCTGTAGAGCCCTATGGGTGTCCTGCAGAGCCCTATGGGAGTCCTGTAGAGCCCTGTGGGAGTCCTCTAGAGCCCCGTGGGAGTCCTGTAGAGCCCTGTGGGAGTCCTGTAGAGCCCTGTGGGAGTCCTGTAGAGCCCTATTGGAGCCCTGCAGAGCCCTATGGGAGTCCTGTAGAGCCCTATTGGAGTCCTGTAGAACCCTATGGGAGTCCTGTAGAGCCCTATGGGATCCCTGTAGATCCCTATTGGAGCCCTATGGGAGTCCTGTAGAGCCCGATGGGAGTCCTGTAGAGCCCTATTGGAGCCCTATGGGAGCCCTGTAGAGCCCTATTGGAGCCCTGTAGAGCCCTATGGGAGTCCTGTAGAGCCCTATTGGAGTCCTGAAGAGCCCTATGGGAGTCCTGTAGAGCCCTATGGGAGCCCTGTAGAGCCCTATTGGAGCCCTATGGGAGTCATGTAGAGCCCGATGGGAGTCCTGTAGAGCCCTATTGGAGCCCGATGGGAGTCCTGTAGAGCCCTATTGGAGCCCTATGGGAGCCCTGTAGAGCCCTATTGGAGCCCTGTAGAGCCCTATGGGAGTCCTGTAGAGCCCTATGGGAGCCCTGTAGAGCCCTATGGGAGTCCTGTAGATCCCTATGGGAGTCCTGTAGAGCCCTATGGGAGTCCTGTAGAGCCATATGGGAGTCCTGTGGAGCCCTATTGGAGCCCTATGTGAGTCCTGTAGATCCTTATGGGAGTCCTGTAGAGCCATATTGGAGCCCTATGTGAGTCCTGTAGAGCCCTATGGGAGTCCTGTAGAGCCCTGTGGGAGTCCTGTAGAGCCCCGTGGGAGTCCTGTACAAGCCTTATTGGAGCCCTGTGGAGACCTATGGGAGTCCTGTAGAGCCCTATGAGAGTCATGTAGATCCCTGTGGGAGTCCTGTAGAGCCCTATGGGTGTCCTGCAGAGCCCTATGGGAGTCCTGTAGATCCCTATGGGAGTCCTGTAGATCCATATGGGAGTCCTGTAGATCCCTATGGGAGTCCTGTAGAGCCCTGTGGGTGTCCTGTAGAGCCCTGTAGAGTCATGCAGAGCCCTATTGGAACCCTATGGGAGTCCTGTAGAGCCCTGTGGGTGTCCTCCAGAGCCCTGTAGAGCCCTATGGGAGTCCCATAGAGCCCTTTGGAGCCTGTAGAGCCCCGTGGGAGTCCTGTAGAGCCCTGTGGGAGCCCTATGGGAGTCCTGTAGAGCCCTATGGGAGTCCTCCAGAGCCCTGTAGAGCCCTATGGGAGTCCTGTAGAGCCCTGTGGGAGTCCTGTAGAACCCTATGGGAGTCCTGTAGAGCCCTGTGGGAGTCCTGTAGAACCCTGTAGAGCCCTATGGGAGTCCTGTAGAGCCCTGTAGAGTCCTGTAGAACCCTGTGGGAGTCCTGTAGAACCCTGTGGGAGTCCTCCAGAGTCCTGTAGAACCCTGTGGGAGTCCTGTAGAGCCCTATGGGAGTCCTGTAGAACCCTGTGGGAGTCCTGTAGAGCCCTATGGGAGTCCTGTAGAACCCTGTGGGAGTCCTGTAGAACCCTATGTGTCAACCAAATAAATACATTAATTAATTAAAAATCCTATAATGTGATTTTCTGGATTTTTTTTCTTCTCATTTTGTCTGTCATAGTTGAAGTCTACCTATGATGAAAATTACAGGCCTCTCTCATCTTTTTAAGTGGGAGAACTTGCACAATTGGTGGCTGACTAAATACTTTTTTTGCCCCACTGTACATTTACAGCAAGTACTAATCCAGATTTAAACATCCATGTTTACTACGATGTTTTATAGGGAAACATGTCTACCAATGTCTAATGGTTTCTTTACTTCATGTTTACTAATGTATAATGGCTTTCGTTTTGCTTATTTCATTAAAGCTTTTTCCTTAGCATTTAAAGTAGTATTAAGTATTTATTTTATGTATATTTATCATACACTGATGAACTATTCTCATAAGCACGTATACTAGTGTTCTCTGTGAATAAGGCCAGTCGATTGACATTTAAAGGTAATTTCCTATTGAGCTGACATAAAGTGTTTACAATGAATGGGATCTCTGCATATGCGGGCACATTACCTTTAAAAGGGACCATTGTAATATGCAATAGGATTGAATCCCGGCCTAGATTCTAGTTGTACTGGTGATTCTTACGAAACATAGTGAACACTAGAAAACGCTCTCGATATGTTTAATGGATTTCATAGACATAGCCCGAGGAGGACCATCACGTTCATCATTATTCTCATTTGATGTTCACAGGGTTAATAGCAGATATACAGTTGAAGTCTGAAGTTTACATACACCTTAGCCAAATACATTTAAACTCAGTTTTTCACAATTCCTTAACTTAATCCGAGTAAAAAATGATCTGTCTTAGGTCAGTTAGATAGGATCACCACCTTATTTTAAGAATGTGAAATGTCAGCTCTTAATTTCTTTCATCACATTCCCAGTGAGTGTGAAGTTTACATACGCTCAATTAGTATTTGGTAGTATTGCCTTTAAATCGTTTAACTTGGGTCAAACGTTTCGGCTAGCCTTCCACAAGCTTCCCACAATAAGTTGGGTGAATTATGGCCCATTCCTCCTGACAGAGCTGGTGTAACTGAGTCAGGTTTGTAGGCCTCCTTGCTCGCACACGCTTTTTCAGTTCTGCACACAAATGTTCTATAGGGCTGAGGTCAGGGCTTTGTGATGGCCACTCCAATACCTTGACTTTGTTGTCCTTAAGCCATTTTGCCACAACTTTGGAAGTATGCTTGGGGTCATTGTCCATTTGGAAGACCCATTTGTGACCAAGTTTTAACTCTCTGACTAATGTGCTTCATGGTTGGGATGGTGTTCTTCGGCTTGCAAGCCTCCCCCTTTTTCCTCCAAACATAACGATGGTCATTATGGGCCAATAGTTATATTTTTGATTCATCAGACCAGAGGACATTTATCCAAAAAGTACGATCTTTGTCCGCATGTGCAGTTGCAAACCGTAGTCTGGCTTTTTTATGGCGGTTTTGGAGCAGTGTCTTCTTCCTTGCTGAGCGGTTTCAGGTTATGTCGATATAGGACTCGTTTTACTGTGGCTATAGATGAACGTTGTACTGAGGTCTTGGCTGATTTCTTTTGATTTTCCCATGATGTCAAGCAAAGAGGCACTGAGTTTGAAGGTAGACCTTGAAATACATCCACAGGTACACCTCCAATTGACTCAAATGATGTCAGTTAGCCTATCAGAAGCTTCTAAAGCCATGACATTTTTTCTGGAATTTTCCAAGCTGTTTAAAGGCACAGTCAACTTAGTGTATATAAACTTCTGACCCACTGCAATAGTGATACAGTGAATTATAAGTGAAATAATCTGTAAACAGTTGTTGTAAAAATGACTTGTCATGCACGAACCGACTTGCCAAAACTACAGTTTGTTAACAAGAAATGTGTGGAGTGGTTGAAAAACGAGTTTTAATGACTCCAACCTATGTGTATGTAAATTTCAGACTTCAGCTGTATCAGGGTAGCCAGGCAACCCTGGTTCCTGGGGTTCCACAGGCACTTCATATTCATGATTTAAACCGATCTGGAAGACCAGGTGTGTTGAATTAAAGGCAATCACTGAACTGATCAATTAGCTCAGTTGGTCAGGTGTTGTGCCTAGTTTGGACAAAATCCTGCAGTACCTCCAGGAACAGGGTTGCCTATAGATGACTAATAGGTTGACGGTTCCCCCAATAATCACTGATTCCAAGGGCAGATATGTTTCTGTCCCCTAAAGCCTAATTTCTGAAGAACGCAGAATAATATTTACTCACGTAGCACAAAAAATATGCACACATGGGCAGCCCCGCCAATTTGTTTCAACAAGGCAGGATGACAATTTTGTGTAGCCGGTTGATAAGATGCATTCTTGCATAGGGTATACATCACGGTTGGGGTCAATTCAGAAAGTACACCTAATTTAAATTCCAAACTTTCCTCATTGAAAAGTATTGAAGAGAATTGTAATTAATCACCCCGACCCTTGGTATATCATGGCATAAATGATCAATATTAGTATTATGGATAGGTAATCTGATCCTAGGTCTGTGGTACAACTTCTACCCCAAGATACAGAATACACACATCACAACAGATTGTAGAGTTAAAAACCCACGGTAGCAATGAGGTCAGGTGGAGTCCTCGTCTCTCAAGGCGAAATCGCCACGCTATCTGGCGTAACACATCGACACAGTAGCTCTCGAGCATTAGTACATTCTAGAAACCATGCTATGGTGTGCATGAACACACACACACACACACACACACACACACACACACACACACACACACACACACACACACACACACACACACACACACACACACACACACACACACACACACACACACACACACACACACACACACACACACACGCCAAGAAGCATGATTGTCACATGTAAACAAACAAACAAACAGACAAACTGATAGTGAATTCAGACTTGATAAATTAGCCATTTTAGCAACCACACTAGTATTTACTGCCAAGTTATCAGCAGAAGTTTATCAAATGATATCATTGACTTTCAGTATCTGTTGGGTCTGGTTTTAAAATGTAATAGATTTGAGCAAGAAGCCAAGGCCGGTCCTCATGTAATAACTTAATAGCTAACAACACAAGAACATAGATGACATACAAAATAAAACAACGACTTGTGTTTTTTAGCTGATAAGAGTGAATGAAACATGTCTATGTTGTTGGCACTAACAGGTTCATGTATGGTATAAATGATTTATTGATTGATCATGGAAGCTCGGTCATTGATGATAATAGTACAGTTCCTAAGGACCACGGAGATCCTATTCAATTACTAGAAGGGCTATGTCATAATCCCTCAAGGTTCCAGAATAGAATGAAATGGCAGCCATTTTGGTCAGGGAGAAATCCCAAACCAGTCTAATTGGAATGAATAGCAGTAGAGGCGTAGGTGATGCATTTCCTGATTTTTACTTATGTAGGAAAATAAAAGATGTGATATATCACAAGTTGTGTAATTGAATCAACATCAACTATTGTCATATAGTTATAAATACAGTTTATACTGATGTTTGTAATACACATGTTTTGCATAAAAACAACCTCTAAAATATATTTCAACAGACCATAAATGTCACAAAAAATATATTGGAAAGTTGTGAGTGATTTTCAGTACTTGTTGCTTTTACAACTTGTCTAAATCCTATCATCAACTGATTTCAGCCGGTGTCTGGCTGTAGATTGACTGCACTGTTTGAATATAATGTGGGGCATTATGGGTAGTTCATTAAAAACATTTATTTAATCATTCCTCTAAAACATGCTGGCTAACAAACATACAGTGCAGATACATTCTTCAAAGTCATTGTTTTTACACAACATCTTATCACAACCCTCCCTGACCAACATGGTTGACCTTTATCTCATCATGAAAAGGTCCATTCTAGTATTCTATTTCCAATGAGTCAATCCTTCTCACAGAATTAGGAATTGAATAGGATCTCTATGGTCCTTCTCCTGTCAGAATCATAGATGGAATCAGGGAAATAGTTCCAGAACACCCAGAGAAGCTGGCTCCTCCCCCTGTTGCCGTTAGCAGCCCTGGAAGTGAGGCTGTGATTGGCTGAGGCTCTGGGTGGCCAGGAGACGCTGCTGCTGCTGTAAAAACATGATCACCTCAGGACTCCTCAGCAGAGACTGGGGACAGAACACACACACAGAGAGACACAGATACACACACACACAGAGAGACACAGATACACACACACACAGAGAGACACAGACACACACAGAGACACACACAGAGACACACACACATACACACACAGACACACACACACACACACACACACACACACACACACACACACACACACACACACACACACACACACACACACACACACACACACACACACACACACACACACACACACACACACACACACACACACACACAGAGAGAGACACAGACGTTAGTGTGATATGTAATGCATTGTCTGAATTCAAAATTTAGACCTATTTTGCAACAGCTAGAGATGTGGGTGAACTGGCATAACAACAGCAGGACAGACGGACAGTATTTACAGTCAGTCAGTATTTACAGTCAGTCAGTCAGACAGTTTACAGTCAGTCAGTCAGTATTTACAGTCAGTCAGACAGTATTTACAGTCAGTCAGACAGTATTTACAGTCAGTCAGACAGTATTTACAGTCAGTCAGTCAGTATTTACAGTCAGTCAGACAGTATTTACAGTCAGTCAGTATTTACAGTCAGTCAGTATTTACAGTCAGTCAGTCAGTATTTACAGTCAGTCAGTATTTATAGTCAGTCAGTCAGTATTTACAGTCAGTCAGTCAGTATTTACAGTCAGTCAGCCAGTATTTACAGTCAGTCAGTCAGTATTTACAGTCAGTCAGTCAGTATTTACAGTCAGTCAGTATTTACAGTCAGTCAGTCAGTATTTACAGTCAGGCAGTCAGTCAGTATTTACAGTCAGTCAGTATTTACAGTCAGGCAGTCAGTATTTACAGTCAGGCAGTCAGTATTTATAGTCAGTCAATCAGTATTTACAGTCAGTCAGTATTTACAGTCAGTCAGTCAGTCAGTCAGTATTTACAGTCAGTCAGTCAGTATTTATAGTCAGTCAGTCAGTATTTATAGTCAGTCAGTCAGTATTTACAGTCAGTCAGTCAGTATTTACAGTCAGTCAAGTGGTGCTTGCCTATTTAGTCAGGCTCTGTCAGGCCCTATTTACAGGCCTCTCGCCTCCCTACCACTGAGTCAGTATTTATAGTCAATCACCACCTTCAGACACCTGAAACCCCACAGTATTTAAGTCAGTCAGTTATTTCCCACTGGATGTCAGGTGAATGCACCAGTATTTATAAGTCAGTCAGTATTTACAGTCAGGCAGTCAGTATTTACAGTCAGTCAGTATTTACAGTCAGTCAGTATTTACAGGCAGTCAGTATTTACAGGCAGTCAGTATTTACAGTCAGTCAGTCAGTCAGTCAGTCAGTATTTACAGTCAGTCAATATTTATAGGCAGTCAGTCAGTATTTACAGTCAGTCAGTATTTACAGTCAGTCAGTGTTTACAGTAAGTCAGTATTTACAGTCAGTCAGTCAGTATTTACAGTCAGGCAGTATTTACAGTCAGGCAGTCAGTCAGTATTTACAGTCAGTCAGTCAGTATTTACAGTATTTACAGTCAGTCAGTATTTACAGTCAGTCAGTCAGTATTTACAGGCAGTCAGTATTTACAGGCAGTCAGTCAGTCAGTATGTACAGACAGTCAGTCAGTATTTGCAGGCAGTCAGTATTTATAGTCAGTCAGTCAGTATTTACAGTCAGTCAGTATTTATAGTCAGTCAGTATTTACAGTCAGGCAGTCAGTCAGTCAGTATTTACAGTCAGTCAGTATTTACAGTCAGTCAGTATTTACAGTCAGGCAGTCAGTCAGTATTTACAGTCAGTCAGTCAGTATTTACAGTCAGTCAGTCAGTCAGTCAGTCAGTCAGTCAGTATTTACAGTATTTATAGTCAGTCAGTCAGTATTTACAGTCAGGCAGTCAGTCAGTATTTACATTATTTATAGTCAGTCAGTCAGTATTTACAGTCAGTCAGTATTTATAGTCAGTCAGTATTTACAGTCAGGCAGTCAGTCAGTCAGTATTTACAGTCAGTCAGTCAGTATTTATAGTCAGTCAGTATTTACAGTCAGGCAGTCAGTCAGTCAGTATTTATAGTCAGTCAGTCAGTATTTATAGTCAGTCAGTATTTACAGTCAGTCAGTCAGTATTTACAGTCAGTCAGTCAGTATTTATAGTCAGTCAGTATATACAGTCAGTCAGTCAGTATTTATAGTCAGTCAGTCTTTATAGTCAGTCAGTATTTACAGTCAGTCAGTATTTACAGTCAGTCAGTAGTCAGTATTTATAGTATTTATAGTCAGTCAGTCAGTCATTTTACAGTCAGTCAGTATTTACAGTCAGTCAGTATTTACAGTCAGTCAGTATTTACAGTCAGTCAGTATATACAGTCAGTCAGTATATACAGTCAGTCAGTATTTACAGTCAGTCAGTATATACAGTCAGTCAGTCAGTATTTACAGTCAGTCAGTATTTACAGTCAGTCAGTATTTACAGTCAGTCAGTATATACAGTCAGTCAGTCAGTCAGTATTTACAGTCAGTCAGTATTTACAGTCAGTCAGTATATACAGTCAGTCAGTCAGTCAGTATTTACAGTCAGTCAGTATTTACAGTCAGTCAGTATTTACAGTCAGTCAGTATATACAGTCAGTCAGTCAGTATTTACAGTCAGTCAGTATTTACAGTCAGTCAGTATATACAGTCAGTCAGTCAGTATTTACAGTCAGTCAGTATTTACAGTCAGTCAGTATTTGCAGGCAGTCAGTATTTACAGTCAGTCAGTATTTGCAGGCAGTCAGTATTTACAGTCAGTCAGTATTTGCAGGCAGTCAGTATTTACAGTCAGTCAGTATTTGCAGGCAGTCAGTATTTATAGTCAGTCAGTCAGTATTTGCAGGCAGTCAGTATTTACAGTCAGTCAGTATTTGCAGGCAGTCAGTATTTACAGTCAGTCAGTATTTGCAGGCAGTCAGTCAGTATTTACAGTCAGTCAGTATTTGCAGGCAGTCAGTCAGTATTTACAGTCAGTCAGTATTTGCAGGCAGTCAGTCAGTATTTACAGTCAGTCAGTCAGTATTTACAGTCAGTCAGTATTTGCAGGCAGTCAGTCAGTATTTACAGTCAGTCAGTATTTGCAGGCAGTCAGTCAGTATTTACAGTCAGTCAGTCAGTATTTACAGTCAGTCAGTCAGTATTTACCGTCTGCCTGTGCATCTGTGTCCATGACTCACCAGTCTCTTCTGGTTGAGCACCTGTTCGATGAGGGAGGGTCTGGCCGGCCGGTCCCCCACCGTACCAAGACGCTGCTTGTTCACAGATACAGGCCTCTCCTCCAAGCTCTCCTGATCAACACAAACAAGTGTGTACACACACACACACACACACACACACACACACACACACACACACACACACACACACACACACACACACACACACACACACACACACACACACACACACACACACACACACACACACACACACACACACATAGAGAGTACAGTTCAACAAATAGCCATCACAGTGTTTAGACTAGATCAGAACTCTCTAGTCCTAGTCTTGGGGATCCACAGCAAGGTTTTGTTCCAGCCTTGTACTAAATATAACAGACCATTAAACATATGATGATTAGTTGGATATGTATTAGTACTGGGCTGGAACAAAATCATGCACATATATTGCAACGTGTTTGTGTGTTAGTCAGATACATTCTTACATCTTGTTTGCTAGTGGACAAAGCCTGGTCGCTCTTCTTCCTCTTGTACTTGTCTTTGTACATCTTGTTGCGGTGTTTTTTGCACATCCACGGCTTCCGCTGCTTGGCTACTTGGGTCGTAGTTTCCGTGCACCCGTCGTATGTACAAGTCTTTGAAACGTTATCTCTATCCCCGTAGCCTTCTTCATCATCATCATCATCGTCGTCGTCGACGTCGTTGAGTTCTTCGGGACTCGCAGCGTTATCCCGCGGGTCCGACGCGTCCAAAACATTGCTCTCCTCTTCGACATCATCCATACGCGACTCTTGACGCGTGACGACATTTCTACCGTCGACAACACCGCTCTTGTCAACGTAGTGCGTCTGTCCGTCTTTGGTGAGGATAATGCTCGAGTCCTTATTGTTGTTACCCGCTGATGAGTTACTCTCCTCTTCATCCATGATTGGGATATAAAAATATATATTATTACTAGTAACTTGTGAGTTTAACGTTAGCTGCCTAGTAAAAATTGGACTTTAGGTAGTTATCATGCTGGTAAGCTTGACATTCCCTCTCCTTCACCTAAGTAGATCTGAGTGAGTTCGGGCAATAAGTGATGGACCACGTTAAATTAACTGGGAAAAAACAGAATAATACGGTTGTACCTGACTGTTAGCTGCTCTAAAATAGTCAATCACATAATTGTATTTATAAATACCAGAAATGCTTGCTAGCAGACAAACATCCTCACAACAAAAATAAACGAAGACGAGGAGGAGTCTCTTCTCCTTCTCCGGTGAGGTTTATCTGCGGTTCGCATCCAAAAAAAGATGGCGCGTTACCGCCGACTACTGTACTGGAGGGTGGGCCGCAGGAGACAGGGAGAAACTAAACCCTACCTGCCAGACCCGTTAACTTAAAAAAAGACAACAACATATTTGAGACGATATAAAAAGGCGTTCTACTCAATATAATCTTGAAACAAATTTCCTGTTTTCCCCTTTTCCACCATACTAGATCTCAACCTCTCTCTTTCCCTCTCATACTGCCCACACTGACACCTGCTCCACGGTCTCGGTTTCCTGGCAATAATCACACTTTCCTGTTGGATGCGTTCCTATCACATTTAAGGTCTTATTCAACAGACTGTGTCCAACACTTAATCTTGTAAAAATAGCCTCCTCTCTTCTGTCCCGTCCTGCCGTCCTCCCCTCCCCAACTTTCCTCTGCCTGCCCTTAGTATCTCTATTCCACTGCTCCTGTCATCTCTACACCATCGCTGTCTATATCAGGCTGTTAACCTGTTATCTCTACACCATCACTGTCTATATCAGGCTGTTAACCTGTCATCTCTACACCATCACTGTCTATATCAGGCTGTTAACCTGTCATCTCTACACCATCACTGTCTATATCAGGCTGTTAACCTGTCATCTCTACACCATCACTGTCTATATCAGGCTATTAACCTGTTATCTCTACACCATCACTGTCTATATCAGGCTGTTAACCTGCTCCTGTCATCTCTACACCATCGCTGTCTATATCAGGCTATTAACCTGTCATCTCTACACCATCACTGTCTATATCAGGCTATTAACCTGTTATCTCTACACCATCGCTGTCTATATCAGGCTGTTAACCTGCTCCTGTCATCTCTACACCATCACTGTCTATATCAGGCTATTAACCTGTTATCTCTACACCATCACTGTATATATATCAGGCTGTTAACCTGTCATCTCTACACCATCACTGTCTATATCAGGCTATTAACCTGTCATCTCTACACCATCACTGTCTATATCAGGCTGTTAACCTGCTCCTGTCATCTCTACACCATCACTGTCTATATCAGGCTGTTAACCTGCTCCTGTCATCTCTACACCATCACTGTCCATATCAGGCTATTAACCTGTTATCTCTACACCATCACTGTCTATATCAGGCTGTTAACCTGTCATCTCTACACCATCACTGTCTATATCAGGCTGTTAACCTGTCATCTCTACACCATCACTGTCTATATCAGGCTGTTAACCTGTCATCTCTACACCATCACTGTCTATATCAGGCTATTAACCTGTCATCTCTACACCATCACTGTCTATATCAGGCTATTAACCTGTTATCTCTACACCATCACTGTCTATATCAGGCTATTAACCTGTCATCTCTACACCATCACTGTCTATATCAGGCTGTTAACCTGCTCCTGTCATCTCTACACCATCACTGTCTATATCAGGCTATTAACCTGTTATCTCTACACCATCACTGTCTATATCAGGCTATTAACCTGTCATCTCTACACCATCACTGTCTATATCAGGCTGTTAACCTGCTCCTGTCATCTCTACACCATCACTGTCTATATCAGGCTATTAACCTGTCATCTCTACACCATCACTGTCTATATCAGACTTTTAACCTGCTCCTGTTATCTCTACACCATCACTGTCTATATCAGGCTTTTAACCTGTCATCTCTACACCATCACTGTCTATATCAGACTTTTAACCTGCTCCTGTCATCTCTACACCATCACTGTCTATATCAGGCTTTTAACCTGCTCCTGTCATCTCTACACCATCACTGTCTATATCAGGCTATTAACCTGTCATCTCTACACCATCACTGTCTATATCAGACTTTTAACCTGCTCCTGTCATCTCTACACCATCACTGTCTATATCAGGCTATTAACCTGTTATCTCTACACCATCACTGTCTATATCAGGCTATTAACCTGTCATCTCTACACCATCACTGTCTATATCAGGCTGTTAACCTGTCATCTCTACACCATCACTGTCTATATCAGGCTATTAACCTGTCATCTCTACACCATCACTGTCTATATCAGGCTATTAACCTGTCATCTCTACACCATCACTGTCCATATCAGGCTTTTTGCCTCTGCCTTGCTCTTTTAAACTACAACATCTACTAAGTGCTTGTTAAGCCAGTACATCAACTGCCTCATTCCCCTCCACCCCCACATGGGCTGGGACCCAAGGAACTCTTATCTCTGTCTAATCCCATCTTTGTCATCAAAATCCATCGCTCTGGCATGGGTTTGACAGCACCGGAGTGAAGGGTGACATCATAAATCAGCATCGGAGTGAAGGGTGACTCTGGCAGCACCAGAGTGAAGGGTGACTGGCAGCACCGGAGTGAAGGGTGACTCTGACAGCACCGGAGTGAAGGGTGACTGGCAGCACCGGAGTGAAGGGTGACTGGCAGCACCGGAGTGAAGGGTGACTCTGGCAGCACCGGAGTGAAGGGTGACTCTGGCAGCACCAGAGTGAAGGGTGACTGGCAGCACCGGAGTGAAGGGTGACTGGCAGCACCGGAGTGAAGGGTGACTCTGGCAGCACCAGAGTGAAGGGTGACTCTGGCAGCACCGGAGTGAAGGGTGACTCTGCAGGGTGACTGACTGGCAGCACCAGAGTGAAGGGACTGACTGAAGGGTGACTGGCAGCACTCTGACAGAGTGAAGGGTGACTCTGGCAGCACCTCTGGACCAGATGAAGGGTGACTCTGGCAGCACCAGAGTGAAGGGTGACTGGCAGCACCGGAGTGAAGGGTGACTGGCAGCACCGGAGTGAAGGGTGACTCTGACAGCACCAGAGTGAAGGGTGACTGGCAGCACCGGAGTGAAGGGTGACTGGCAGCACCGGAGTGAAGGGTGACTGACTGAAGGGAAGGTGACTGGCTGCACAGAAGGGTGACTGGCACCAGACTGGCAGCACCGGAGTGAAGGGTGACTCTGAAGGGTGACAGCACCGAATGAAGGGTGACTCTGTGACTGGCAGCACCGGAGTGAAGGGTGACTCTGGCAGCACCAGAGTGAAGTGAAGGGAAGGGTGACTCTGGCAGCACCGGAGTGAAGGGTGACTGAAGGGTGACAGCACCAGACTGGCAGCACCACCAACCAGAGTGAAGGGTGACTGGCTAGCATCTTTTCAGGATGAAGGGTGACTCTGGCAGCACCGGAGTGAAGGGTGACTCTGGCAGCACCAGAGTGAAGGGTGACTGGCAGCACCGGAGTGAAGGGTGACTCTGGCAGCACCGGAGTGAAGGGTGACTCTGGCAGCACCAGAGTGAAGGGTGACTCTGGCAGCACCAGAGTGAAGGGTGACTCTGGCAGCACCAGAGTGAAGGGTGACTCTGGCAGCACCAGAGTGAAGGGTGACTGGCAGCGACTCCTACCAATGCACTCAGTACCTTTAGTTGGGTCTCAGGTTCCTTCCTACCAGCAATTCAGGTTCCTGATAGACTATTTAACCAGATGCTACAAATCCTTAATTAATCCAGTCTATTTCAGAAACCTGGAGTAAAACGACATGCACTTGTATGACTCTTTGATGACACAGGGTTTCAGAACAATAAAGTTTATTCAAAATGACAGAAACAGGCATAAAAAACCCTCGATCAACCAATCACAAATCAATCGATGATAAAAAAAACATTTCCTTGGATTAAATTGAGCGCCCTTAACTAAACCCTTATTAGGGTGTACCAATATTATATTTTTTTTCTTCACAATTTCATGAGAAGCACTGTATTTATTAACAAGAAAAACATGTTCTTACCTTCTACAACTTATAAACAGATTTTTGTCTCCCCCCTCGGGATGCTCAGTCCCTCAGTTGGTGTCTAAAAAACTAACAGCTACTAGAACACTTCTACCAATGAGGTAACCTAAAGGATTCCTCCTAGAATGTTCTAGAACACTTCTACCAATGAGGTAACCTAAAGGATTCCTCCTAGAATGTTCTAGAACACTTCTACCAATGAGGTAACCTAACGGGTTCCTCCTATAATGTTCTAGAACACTTCTACCAATGAGGTAACCTAACGGGTTCCTCCTATAATGTTCTAGAACACTTCTACCAATGAGGTAACCTAAAGGGTTCCTCCTATAATGTTCTAGAACACTTCTACCAATGAGGTAACCTAAAGGATTCCTCCTAGAATGTTCTAGAACACTTCTACCAATGAGGTAACCTAAAGGGTTCCTCCTATAATGTTCTAGAACACTTCTTCCAATGAGGTAACCTAAAGGGTTCCTCCTAGAATGTTCTAGAACACTTCTACCAATGAGGTAACCTAAAGGATTCCTCCTAGAATGTCCTAGAATGTTCTAGAACACTTCTACCAATGAGGTAACCTAAAGGATTCCTCCTAGAATGTTCTAGAACACTTCTATCAATGAGGAAACCTCAAGCGATTTCCAGATCAAGCTAGCACCTTTAATATAAGAAGTATATTAAGAAATAAGAAATTTAGCAGACGCTTTTATCCAAAGCGACTTACAGTCATGTGTGCATACATTCTACGTATGTGTGGTCCCGGGAATCGAACCCACTACCCTGGTGTTACAAGTGCCATGCTCTACCAACTGAGCTACAGAAGGACCAATATACTTCATTAACATCAACTTCTTAAAACATACATTTTTCAAACTACCTTTACTCAATTCTAATCTTACTACAACCTAATTTATTACTCCAGTTATATCTTAATAATTCAATATTTTAAACATGATAACATTTGACCATTATAACGTCTCATTATCAACCTCCTAAGTCCTTGTCCTCTAAGCAGAATGAAACACAGTCTAGATGATTCACAACTTAAAGAAAACTACATTATAACTCTCCTCACCTGCATTATTTTACCACCTGTAATATCTCCCAATGTTTTAACATTTAATATGTTTAACCTTTAATTAGGATTTCAATCAATTCCCAATTCATTTCTTCTTCTCTTTCGTCAGTGTCAATTCATTTCTTCTTCTCTTTAGTCAATGTCAATTCATTTCTTCTTCTCTTTAGTCAATGTCAATTCATTTCTTCTTCTCTTTAGTCAATGTCAATTCATTTCTTCTTCTCTTTCGTCAGTGTCAATTCATTTCTTCTTCTCTTTAGTCAATGTCAATTAATTTCTTCTCTTTCGTCAGTGTCAATTCAACCTCATTGTTCATTCTTCTTTATGCTCCATGTGTGAGTGAAAGTGAAACGTCTTCCTGAGTGTGTGTGTGGGTGTTTACAAGTGGGTCCTACCTACCGGTGTCCTCTGTCACTAAAATGTCACAGAAAACGGAGCCTCAACCAACTATTCTTGACACAGTAAAGACCCTCAGTCTACCTCTGTTACCAAACAGGAAAGAACCCCAGTCTACCTCTGTACATTACCAAACAGGAAAGAACCCCAGTCTACCTCTGTACATTACCAAACAGGAAAGAACCTCAGTCTACCTCTGTACATTACCAAACAGGAAAGAACCCCATACATTTTAGTCATTCAAACCACTTCTTCTTCAAAATGACTTTCTGCAGAATCAGAACCAGGAAGACAAGACAAGTAGGAGTGAAGAATGTCGATGTGAATTCCTGTTCCCCCCTCAGGAACTGATCCCATGAGTGTCTCTCAGGCGTAGCGCGAAGTCCCCTGGCAGCCCTTGTCTGATCAGTTCCTCACGGAGCTGGAAACACAACACACACAGTGATTATCAGGTAGAGCCGAGGAGAAACCTGTCTGATCTGACACTGACCTGCTGTAAAACCACGTTTCGGATGTAATCATCTGTCAGTGGGATCAGAGAGGACAGTTTTATCCTCAGTACAGCAACGTATCCTGTGGAAACACAGTCAGTCCACATTATTACAACACACATACACAAATCATTTGTTAGAATTTGAACAAAAGTTAATTCTGTACTTACTAGGCCCACTGCTCGTTGTTGTACCGTCCACAATATGGGTTGTGAGATCGGTGGTTGGGTGTGTACTTAAAGTTGTGGATGCTGTGGTAGTTGTGGGTGCTGTGGTAGTTGTGGGAGCTGTGGTAGTTGTGGGTGCTGTGGTAGTTGTGGGAGCTGTGGTAGTTGTGGGTGCTGTGGTAGTTGTGGGAGCTGTGGTAGTTGTGGGAGCTGTGGTAGTTGTGGGAGCTGTGGTAGTTGTGGGAGCTGTGGTAGTTGTGGGAGCTGTGGTAGTTGTGGGAGCTGTGGTAGTTGTGGGAGCTGTGGTAGTTGTGGGTGCTGTGGTAGTTGTGGTTGTGAGTTCAGTAGTTTTTGGGTGTGGTTGTGAGTTCAGTGAGTTTTTTGGGTTTGTTGGAAGTGCAGGTGAAATCTGTGTGGTCGTGAGGTTTGTTGTCAGAGGAGGGGAGGGTGTTGGTTCCTCTGTGGTTGTGAGGTTTATTGTCAGGGGAGGGGAGGGTGTTGGTTCCTCTGTGGTTGTGAGGTTTATTGTCAGAGGAGGGGAGGGTGTTGGTTCCTCTGTGGTCGTGAGGTTTATTGTCAGGGGAGGGGAGGGTGTTGGTTCCTCTGTGGTTGTGAGGTTTATTGTCAGGGGAGGGGAGGGTGTTGGTTCCTCTGTGGTCGTGAGGTTTATTATCAGAAGAGGGGAGGGTGTTGGTTCCTCTGTGGTTGTGAGGTTTATTATCAGAGGAGGGGAGGGTGTTGGTTCCTCTGTGGTTCTGATGGCTGTAGCACAAAGACAGACAAACAGACAGACAGAGATGTGTTGATTGGTTGATTGGTTGCTAATTGTCTCAAACATGCATTTCAACTAGCATCTGTAAGTAACAGAGAGACTAGCAGAACACCAGAAAGGGGATCAGTAACCTCATGCTGTAGTGAAACTGTACCCACCACTTGTGTTTCCAACCCTGACGATCAGACAGCGCAGCTCAGAGTGATACGTGAAACTGAGAAGATCAACAGAACAACTGTTAAACTCAGATCTTTGTGAAAGAGCATTTTATAAAACATTACAAACCAAACAAACCACATTCCATTGGTTAAACAAAATATGGCAAAGCCAAACAAACCACATTCCATTGGACTGGGGGGCAGTATTGAGTAGCTTGGATGAATAAGGTGCCTAGAGTAAACTGCCTGCCACTCAGGCCCAAAAGCTAGAATATGCATATAATTAGTAGATGTGGATAGCAAACACTCTGAAGTTTCTAAAACTGTTTGAGTATAACAGAACTCAAATGGCAGGCAAACCAGGAAGTGGGAAATCTGAGGTTTGTAGTTTTTCAATCATTGCCTTTCGAATATACAGTGCCTATGGGGTCATATTGCACTTCCCAAGGCTTCCACTAGATGTCAACAGTCTTTAGAGCCTTGTTTCAGGCTTATACTGTGAAGGGAGCGAATAAGAGCTGTTTGACTAAGGGCAGAATGCCTTGAGCTAAGCCATGAGAGCCGAGCTGCATTCCCTTTCATTTCTAAAGACAAAGGAATTGTCCGGTTGGAATATTATTGAGGATTTATGACAAAAACATCCTAAAGATTGATTCTATACATCGTTTGACATGTTTCTACGAACTGTAATGGAACTTTTGGACTTTTCACCTGGACCTAGTGCATGGTGCATTTTGGATTACTGTACTAAACGCGTGAACAAAAAGGAGGTATTTTGACATAAAGGATGGACCCAACTCACGCCCTGACCATACTAAATAATAACAAAACAAATTCGCTGTTGGCGAATACCGTCCCACATATCCCAGAGAAGTGAATGAAACATGTTAAAACCAAACACACCACTTACCATTGATGGGAAAGGCAGGTTAAAACCAAACACACCACTTACCATTGAAGGGAAAGGCAGGTTAAAACCAAACAAACCACTTACCATTGAAGGGAAAGGCAGGTTAAAACCAAACAAACCACTTACCATTGAAGGGAAAGGCAGGTTAAAACCAAACAAACCACTTACCATTGAAGGGAAAGGCAGGTTAAAACCAAACACACCACTTACCATAGAAGGGAAAGGCAGGTTAAAGCCAAACAAACCACTTACCATTGAAGGGAAAGGCAGGTTAAAACCAAACACACCACTTACCATTGAAGGGAAAGGCAGGTTAAAACCTAGTCAGTTGCACAACTGAATGGATTCTACCAAAATGTGTCTAAATGTACATTTAACTGATCGTCTTGATAGTAGCCTAGAGAAAGTATGCATTATGTCACTTTATTTTGTGCCTTTATTTAATCAGGTAAGTCATTATGTTGTGCTATACGTTTCCAGTTGAAGTGGCAGCAGACTGACCTGTCGTTCACCCCCTGAGCGATGAAGCACACAGGATAGTACCCTCCCTCCTCATCCTCAGTGGGCGTCCATCTTAGAAGGTACTCTCCTGGGACAGTGGAGTTCTCTGTGATACTGGAAGGTCCGCTCACCAACAGCTCTGGAACCCTGAAACACACAGGGAGAAAACAATATAATGTCATTATTATTATATATATATTATATATTTATTATTATTATTATTATGTTTCATTATGAACCCCATTAGCTTATGCAGCAGCTACTCTTCCTGGGGTCAAAACATCTTCCTTAATAGACAAGACAAGATCAAAACATACAAACTATGACATTATTGAAATGGAAAGTGTTAAATGTTGAAGCTAAAAATGGCATTGACATGATTATCCCTATAGATGCAAGACAAGATCAGATGGACAGAACTGCATCACTTCAAACTATGAATCAAACAAATAAAAATAGATGTCCTTTATGTATTGAAATGGAAAGTATTGACTATAAAGATCAGTTTATGAAGCTAAAATGCCAGATGTTTATGTATTGACTTGAACAATGCTGATGCAGATGATTATCCCTAGATGCCAGATCAGTTTATGGAGATTGACTGTAGATGCCAGATCAGTTTATGTATTGACTATAGATGTCAGATCCGGAACCAGATCAGTTTATGTATTGACTGTAGATGCCAGATCAGTTTATGTATTGACTGTAGATGCCAGATCAGTTTATGTATTGACTGTAGATGCCAGATCAGTTTATGTATTGACTATAGATGCCAGATCAGTTTATGTATTGACTGTAGATGCCAGATCAGTTTATGTATTGACTGTAGATGCCAGATCAGTTTATGTATTGACTGTAGATGCCAGATCAGTTTATGTATTGACTGTATTGACTGTAGATGCCAGATCAGTTTATGTATTGACTGTAGATGCCAGATCAGTTTATGTATTGACTGTAGATGCCAGATCAGTTTATGTATTGACTGTAGTAGATGCCAGATCAGTTTATGTATTGACTGTAGATGCCAGATCAGTTTATGTATTGACTGTAGATGCCAGATCAGTTTATGTATTTATGTATTGACTGTAGATGCCAGATCAGTTTATGTATTGATGTAGATGCCAGATCAGTTTATGTATTGACTATTGACTGTATATGCCAGATCAGTTTATGTATTGACTATAGATTCAGATCAGTTTATGGATCCCCATTGACTGTAGATGCCAGATCAGTTTATGTATTGACTGTAGATGCCAGATCAGTTTATGTATTGACTGTAGATACAGATCAGTTTATGTATTGACTGTAGATGCCAGATCAGTTTATGTATTGACTGTAGATGCCAGATCAGTTTATGTATTGACTTAGATGCCAGATCAGTTTATGTATTGACTGTAGATGCCAGATCAGTTTATGTATTGACTGTAGATGCCAGATCAGTTTATGTATTGACTGTAATTGCCAGATCAGTTCATGTATTGACTGTAGATGTGTATTGTGTGTCAGTTTATGTATTGACTGTAGATGTCAGATCAGTTTATGTTGTAGATGTGTCAGTTTATGTGACTGTAGATGTCAGTCAGTTTAAGTATTGACTGTATATGTGTTTTTATGTATTGACTGTGTGTTCATGTGACTGTGTGTGTGCTTGCCAAGGCTTTACAGTCAGTCCCGTGCGTGCTGTTCCATAAGGTGTATTTGTATCTGTTTCTTAAATCTGATTGTACGGCAAGGGAAGAGCAACAACCCACTGACACACCTGTTGGTCCAACTGTTGCATTTAAAACACCTGATTTGAGTCTCTACCTATCGGCTAAGTGTTTCCATGTTTCCTTTCTCTTACGTGGACTGGGTAGCCTGTGCTCTGACAGTGATTTCCAGGGGTTGGTCTGCAGAGGCGTAGAGCAGTGCACCCTGGGCTGGTGTTGGAGACAGGAACATGGGTAGGTACAACCCCTCCATACAGGATGTCACCGGGGGGTCCACTGAGAGACAAACCATGGAGTTGAGATACAACACACAGCGTCATGTTTTTCAGTAGAAATCATTACCACAACTCCTTTACGAGGCTACAGGGTTGGAAACTCTGCATAAAATGTAATGACATTCACTACTACTACTACTGGAAACAAGCCATAGGCATCATCTTATTCTCTATGAAGAGAAACAACTTGTTAGAAACTACCTAGATATAAACTACCTAGATATAAAGATAAACTACCTGATATAAAGATAAACTACCTGATATAAAGATAAACTACCTAGATATAAAGATAAACTACCTGATATAAAGATAAACTACCTGATATAAAGATAAACTACCTAGATATAAAGATAAACTACCTGATATAAAGATAAACTACCTGGATATAAAGATAAACTACCTGATATAAAGATAAACTACCTGATATAAAGATAAACTACCTGATATAAAGATAAACTACCTGATATAAAGATAAACTACCTGATATAAAGATAAACTACCTAGATATAAAGATAAACTACCTGATATAAAGATAAACTACCTAGATATAAAGATAAACTACCTGATATAAAGATAAACTACCTGATATAAAGATAAACTACCTGATATAAAGATAAACTACCTGATATAAAGATAAACTACCTGATATAAAGATAAACTACCTGATATAAAGATAAACTACCTAGATATAAAGATAAACTACCTGATATAAAGATAAACTACCTGATATAAAGATAAACTACCTGATATAAATAAACTACCTGATAAAAGATAAACTACCTGATATAAAGATAAACTACCTGATATAAAGATAAACTACCTGATATAAAGATAAACTACCTAGATATAAAGATAAACTACCTGATATAAAGATAAACTACCTGATATAAAGATAAACTACCTGATATAAAGATAAACTACCTGATATAAAGATAAACTACCTGATATAAAGATAAACTACCTGATATAAAGATAAACTACCTGATATAAAGATAAACTACCTAGATATAAAGATAAACTACCTGATATAAAGATAAACTACCTGATATAAAGATAAACTACCTGATATAAAGATAAACTACCTGATATAAAGATAAACTACCTAGATATAAAGATAAACTACCTAAAGATAAACTACCTGATATAAAGATAAACTACCTGATATAAAGATAAACTACCTGATATAAAGATAAACTACCTGATATAAAGATAAACTACCTGATATAAAGATAAACTACCTAGATATAAAGATAAACTACCTGATATAAAGATAAACTACCTAGATATAAAGATAAACTACCTGATATAAAGATAAACTACCTGATATAAAGATAAACTACCTAGATATAAAGATAAACTACCTGATATAAAGATAAACTACCTGATATAAAGATAAACTACCTGATATAAAGATAAACTACCTAGATATAAACTACCTGATATAAAGATAAACTACCTGATATAAAGATAAACTACCTGATATAAAGATAAACTACCTGATATAAAGATAAACTACCTAGATATATAAACTACCTAGATATAAAGATAAACTACCTGATATAAAGATAAACTACCTGATATAAAGATAAACTACCTGATATAAACTACCTAGATACAACGATTAACTACCTAGATATAAACTACCTGGATATAAAGATAAACTACCTGATATAAAGATAAACTACCTAGATATAAAGATAAACTACCTAGATATAAAGATAAACTACCTGGATATAAAGATAAACTACCTGATATAAAGATAAACTACCTAGATATAAAGATAAACTACCTGGATATAAAGATAAACTACCTGGATATAAAGATAAACTACCTGTTATAAAGATAAAAGATAAACTACCTAGATAAACTAAAAAGATAAACTACCTGATATAAAGATAAACTACCTGGATATAAAGATAAACTACCTGGATATAAAGATAAACTACCTGGATATAAAGATAAACTACCTGATATAAAGATAAACTACCTGGATATAAAGATAAACTACCTGATATAAAGATAAACTACCTAGATATAAAGATAAACTACCTGGATATAAACTACCTAGATATAAAGATAAACTACCTGATATAAAGATAAACTACCTGATATAAAGATAAACTACCTGATATAAACTACCTAGATATAAAGATTAACTACCTAGATATAAACTACCTGGATATAAAGATAAACTACCAGATATAAAGATAAACTACCTAGATATAAAGATAAACTACCTAGATATAAAGATAAACTACCTGGATATAAAGATAAACTACCTGGATATAAAGATAAACTACCTGGATATAAAGATAAACTACCTGATATATAAAGATAAACTACCTGATATAAAGATAAACTACCTGATATAAAGATAAACTACCTAGATATAAAGATAAACTACCTGATATAAAGATAAACTACCTAGATATAAAGATAAACTACCTGATATAAAGATAAACTACCTGATATAAAGATAAACTACCTGATATAAAGATAAACTACCTGATATAAAGATAAACTACCTACCTGATATAAAGATAAACTACCTGATATAAAGATAAACTACCTATATATAAAGATAAACTACCTGATATAAAGATAAACTACCTGATATAAAGATAAACTACCTGATATAAAGATAAACTACCTGATATAAAGATAAACTACCTGATATAAAGATAAACTACCTGATATAAAGATAAACTACCTGATATAAAGATAAACTACCTGATATAAAGATAAACTACCTGATATAAAGATAAACTACCTGATATAAAGATAAACTACCTAGATATAAAGATAAACTACCTGATATAAAGATAAACTACCTGATATAAAGATAAACTACCTGATATAAAGATAAACTACCTGATATAAAGATAAACTACCTAGATATAAAGATAAACTACCTGATATAAAGATAAACTACCTAGATATAAAGATAAACTACCTTATATAAAGATAAACTACCTGATATAAAGATAAACTACCTGATATAAAGATAAACTAAAGATAAACTACCTGATATAAAGATAAACTACCTAGATATAAAGATAAACTACCTGATATAAAGATAAACTACCTGATATAAAGATAAACTACCTGATATAAAGATAAACTACCTGATATAAAGATAAACTACCTGATATAAAGATAAACTACCTGATATAAAGATAAACTACCTAGATATAAACTACCTAGATATAAAGATAAACTACCTGATATAAACTACCTGATATAAAGATAAACTACCTAGATATAAAGATAAACTACCTGGATATAAAGATAAACTACCTGATATAAAGATAAACTACCTGATATAAAGATAAACTACCTAGATATAAACTACCTAGATATAAACTACCTGGATATAAAGATAAACTACCTGATATAAAGATAAACTACCTGATATAAAGATAAACTACCTAGATATAAACTACCTAGATATAAACTACCTGGATATAAAGATAAACTACCTGATATAAAGATAAACTACCTAGATATAAACTACCTAGATACAACGATTAACTACCTAGATATAAACTACCTGGATATAAAGATAAACTACCTGATATAAAGATAAACTACCTAGATATAAAGATAAACTACCTAGATATAAAGATAAACTACCTGGATATAAAGATAAACTACCTGTTATAAAGATAAACTACCTAGATATAAAGATAAACTACCTGATATAAAGATAAACTACCTGATATAAAGATAAACTACCTGATATAAAGATAAACTACCTAGATATAAAGATAAACTACCTGATATAAAGATAAACTACCTGATATAAAGATAAACTACCTGGATATAAAGATAAACTACCTGATATAAAGATAAACTACCTGATATAAAGATAAACTACCTAGATATAAAGATAAACTACCTGATATAAAGATAAACTAAACTACCTAGATATAAAGATAAACTACCTGATATAAAGATAAACTACCTACCTAGATATAAAGATATAAACTACCTAGATATAAAGATAAACTACCTGGATATAAAGATAAACTACCTGATATAAAGATAAACTACCTGATATAAAGATAAACTACCTGATATATATAAAGATAAACTACCTAGATATAAAGATAAACTACCTGATATAAAGATAAACTACCTGATATAAAGATAAACTACCTGATATAAAGATAAACTACCTGATATAAAGATAAACTACCTGATATAAAGATAAACTACCTGATATAAAGATAAACTACCTGATATAAAGATAAACTACCTAGATATAAAGATAAACTACCTGATATAAAGATAAACTACCTAGATATAAAGATAAACTACCTGATATAAAGATAAACTACCTGATATAAAGATAAACTACCTAGATATAAAGATAAACTACCTGATATAAAGATAAACTACCTGGATATAAACTACCTGATATAAAGATAAACTACCTAGATATAAAGATAAACTACCTGATATAAAGATAAACTACCTAAATATAAAGATAAACTACCTGGATATAAAGATAAACTACCTGGATATAAAGATAAACTACCTGATATAAAGATAAACTACCTAGAGATAAACTACCTAGATATAAAGATAAACTACCTGATATAAAGATAAACTACCTAGATATAAAGATAAACTACCTGATATAAAGATAAACTACCTGATATAAAGATAAACTACCTAGATATAAACTACCTGATATAAAGATAAACTACCTAGATATAAACTACCTGATATAAAGATAAACTACCTGATATAAAGATAAACTACCTGATATAAAGATAAACTACCTGTTATAATGATAAACTACCTGATATAAAGATAAACTACCTGATATAAAGATAAACTACCTGATATAAAGATAAACTACCTGATATAAAGATAAACTACCTAGATATAAACTACCTAGATACAACGATTAACTACCTAGATATAAACTACCTGGATATAAAGATAAACTACCTGATATAAAGATAAACTACCTAGATATAAAGATAAACTACCTGGATATAAAGATAAACTACCTGGATATAAAGATAAACTACCTGATATAAAGATAAACTACCTAGAGATAAACTACCTAGATATAAAGATAAACTACCTGATATAAAGATAAACTACCTAGATATAAAGATAAACTACCTGATATAAAGATAAACTACCTAGATATAAACTACCTGATATAAAGATAAACTACCTAGATATAAACTACCTGATATAAAGATAAACTACCTGATATAAAGATAAACTACCTGATATAAAGATAAACTACCTGATATAAAGATAAACTACCTGATATAAAGATAAACTACCTGGATATAAAGATAAACTACCTGATATAAAGATAAACTACCTGATATAAAGATAAACTACCTGATATAAAGATAAACTACCTGATATAAAGATAAACTACCTAGCTATAAAGATAAACTACCTAGATATAAAGATAAACTACCTAGATATAAAGATAAACTACCTAGATATAAACTACCTAGATATAAAGATAAACTACCTGATATAAACTACCTAGATATAAAGATAAACTACCTGATATAAAGATAAACTACCTAGATATAAAGATAAACTACCTAGATATAAAGATTAACTACCTAGATATAAAGATAAACTACCTGATATAAAGATAAACTACCTAGATATAAAGATAAACTACCTAGATATAAAGATAAACTACCTAGATATAAAGATAAACTACCTGATATAAAGATAAACTACCTAGCTATAAAGATAAACTACCTGATATAAAGATTAACTACCTAGATATAAAGATAAACTACCTGATATAAACTACCTAGATATAAAGATAAACTACCTGATATAAAGATAAACTACCTGATATAAAGATAAACTACCTAGATATAAAGATAAACTACCTGATATAAAGATAAACTACCTAGATATAAAGATAAACTACCTAGATATAAAGATAAACTACCTAGATATAAAGATAAACTACCTAGATATAAAGATAAACTACCTAGATATAAAGATAAACTACCTAGCTATAAAGATAAACTACCTGATATAAAGATTAACTACCTGATATAAAGATTAACTACCTAGATATAAAGATAAACTACCTGATATAAACTACCTAGATAAAAGATAAACCTAGATATACAGATAAACTATATAGATCATATATGTACCTCTCACTGCAAACTGAACAGGTAGTTTGCAGAGTGTGTTGTTTGAGGTCCTGATAGATTGAGATCCGTCAGTATAGGAGAGAGAGATGGACTGAGTCGGGAAATCCTGCATCACTACCTGAACTGCGTATGTTCCAGTGGTACTACTGTTGCCCCAAAATGACAAGGTGCAGTTCTGAGGGAGACAAGATAAAAACAAGATTAAATGTGTTTTGGCTTCATGCATGTTTGACTTTTAAATCAACTATATAAACCTATAGATTCTTGAAGGATGTAACTTAATAATGCCTTATGATCTTATTTCAACTGTCGAAAAATACATTTACAGGACAGTCACTAGGTAATCCAAGGTTCTCCTATCAGAACGGGGCCTGCTGCTACCTGGTTCTCCTATCAGAACGGGAGCCTGCTGCTACCTGGTTCTCCTATCAGAACGGGGCCTGCTGCTACCTGGTTCTCCTATCAGAACGGGGCCTGCTGCTACCTGGTCATCCTATCAGAACGGGCCTGCTGCTACCTGGTCATCCTATCAGAACGGGGCCTGCTGCTACCTGGTTCTCCTATCAGAACGGGGCCTGCTGCTACCTGGTTCTCCTATCAGAATGGGAGCCTGCTGCTACCTGGTTCTCCAATCAGAATGGGGCCTGCTGCTACCTGGTTCTCCTATCAGAACGGGAGCCTGCTGCAACCTGGTTCTACTATCAGAACGGGAGCCTGCTGCAACCTGGTTCTCCTATCCGAATGGGAGCCTGTTGCTACCTGGTTCTCCTATCAGAACGGGGCCTGCTGCTACCTGGTTCTCCTATCAGAACGGGAGCCTGCTGCAACCTGGTTCTCCTATCAGAACGGGAGCCTGCTGCAACCTGGTTCTCCTATCAGAACGGGGCCTGCTGCTACCTGGTTCTCCTATCAGAATGGGACCTGCTGCTACCTGGTTCTCCTATCAGAATGGGGCCTGCTGCTACCTGGTTCTCCTATCAGAATGGGGCCTGCTGCTACCTGGTTCTCCTATCAGTATGGGGCCTGCTGCTACCTGGTTCTCCTATCAGTATGGGGCCTGCTGCTACCTGGTTCTCCTATCAGAATGGGAGCCTGCTGCTACCTGGTTCTCCTATCAGTATGGGGCCTGCTGCTACCTGGTTCTCCTATCAGAATGGAAGCCTGCTGCTACCTGGTTCTCCTACCAGAATGGGGCCTGCTGCTACCTGGTTCTCCTATCAGAATGGAGCCTGCTGCTAACTGGTTCTCCTATCAGAATGGGAGCCTGCTGCAACCTGGTTCTCCTATCAGAATGGGGCCTGCTAATACCTGGTTCTCCTATCAGAATGGGAGCCTGCTGCTACCTGGTTCTCCTATCAGAATGGGGCCCTGCTGCTACCTGGTTCTCCTATCAGAATGGGAGCCTGCTGCTACCTGGTTCTCCTATCAGTATGGGGCCTGCTGCTACCTGGTTCTCCTATCAGAATGGGAGCCTGCTGCTACCTGGTTCTCCTATTAGAATGGGGCATGCTGCTAACTGGTTCTCCTTTCAGAATGGGGCCTGCTGCTACCTGGTTCTCCTATCAGAATGGGGCCTGCTGCTAACTTGTTCTCCTATCAGAATGGGAGCCTGCTGCAACCTGGTTCTCCTATCAGAATGGGGCCTGCTAATACCTGGTTCTCCTATCAGAATGGGAGCCTGCTGCTACCTGGTTCTCCTATCAGAATGGGAGCCTGCTGCTACCTGGTTCTCCTATCAGAATGGGAGCCTGCTGCTACCTGGTTCTCCTATCAGAATGGGAGCCTGCTGCTACCTGGTTCTCCTATCAGAATGGGGCCTGCTGCTAGCTGGTTCTTCTATTAGAATGCGGCCCTGCTGCTACCTGGTTCTCTTATCAGAATGGGAGCCTGCTGCTACCTGGTTCTCCTATTAGAATGGGGCCCTGCTGCTACCTGGTTCTCCTACCAGAATGGGGCCTGCTGCTAGCTGCATCTAGCTAACCTGATCTGCATCTGAAATAAAGTTTTCATCAATAACCAAATATAGACCCCTAAATTAATCCATGCTTTTGTTACTTCTAGGTTAGACTACTGCAATGCTGTACTCTCCGGCTACCCGGATAAAGCACTAAATAAACTTCAGTTAGTGCTAAATACGGCTGCTAGAATCCTTTCTAGAACCAACATCTTTTATCATATTACTCCAGTGCTAGCCTCCCTACACTGGCTTCCTGTTAAGGCTAGGGCTGATTTCAAGGTTTTACTGCTAACCTACAAAGCATTACATGGGCTTGCTCCTACCTACCTCTCTGATTTGGTCCTGCCGTACATACCTACACGTACACTACGGTCACAAGACGCAGGCCTCCTAATTGTCCCTAGAATTTCTAAGCAAACAACTGGAGGCAGGGCTTTCTCCTATTGAGCTCAATTTTTATGGAATGGTCTGCCTACCCATGTGAGAGACGCAGACTGTCTCAACCTTTAAGTCTTTACTGAAGACTCATCTCTTCAGTAGGTCCTATGATTGAGTGTAGTTCGGCCCAGGAGTGTGAAGGTGAATGGAAAGGCACTGGAGCAACTTACCGCCCTTGCTGTCTCTGCCTGGCCGGTTCCCCTCTTTCCACTGGGATTCTCTGCCTCTAACCCTATTACAGGGGCTGAGTCACTGGCTTACTGGTGCTCTTTCATGCCGTCCCTAGGAGGGGTGCGTCACTTGAGTGGGTTGAGTCACTGACATGATCTTCCTGTCTGGGTTGGCGCCCCCCCTTGGGTTGTGCCGTGGCGGAGATCTTTGTGGGCTATACTCGGCCTTGTCTCAGGATGGTAAGTTGGTGGTTGAAGATATCCCTCTAGTGGTGTGGGGGCTGTACTTTGGCAAAGTGGGTGGGGTTATATCCTGCCTGTTTGGCCCTGTCCGGGGGTATCATCGGATGGGGCCACAGTGTCTCCTGACCCCTCCTGTCTCAGCCTCCAGTATTTATGCTGCAGTAGTTTATGTGTTGGGGCTAGGGTCAGTTTGTTATATCTGGAGTACTTCTCCTGTCTTATCCGGTGTCCTGTGTGAATTTAAGTATGCTCTCTCTAATTCTCTATTTCTTTCTCTCTCTCGGAGGACCTGAGCCATGCCTCAGGACTACCTGGCATGATGACTCCTTGCTGTCCCCAGTCCACCTGGCCGTGCTGCTGCTCCAGTTTCAACTGTTCTGCCTGCGGCTATGGAATCCTAACCTGTTCACCGGATGTGCTACCTGTCCCAGACCTGCTGTTTTCAACTCTCTAGAGACAGCAGGAGCGGTAGAGATACTCTTAATGATCGGCTATGAAAAGCAAACTGACATTTACTCCTGAGGTGCTGACTTGCTGCACCCTCGACAACTACTGTGATTATTATTATTTGACCATGCTGGTCATTTATGAACATTTGAACATCTTGGCCATATTATGTTATAATCTAGTAATGCAGAAAGTTTATTTATGTTACTCTAACTTACTGTTAAATGACAGTAACCTGCTTTGGCCAGCTGGTTGTTGCCTTGGCATGTTAAATGACAGTAACCTGCTTTGGCCAGCTGGTTGCTGCTTTGGCATGTTAAATGACAGTAACCTGCTTTGGCCAGCTGGTTGCTGCTTTGGCATGTTAAATGACAGTAACCTGCTTTGGCCAGCTGGTTGTTGCCTTGGCATGTTAAATGACAGTAACCTGTTTTGGCCAGCTGGTTGTTGCCTTGGCATGTTGAATGACAGTAACCTGCTTTGGCCAGCTGGTTGTTGCCTTGGCATGTTAAATGACAGTAACCTGTTTTGGCCAGCTGGTTGTTGCCTTGGCATGTTGAATGACAGTAACCTGCTTTGGCCAGCTGGTTGTTGCCTTGGCATGTTAAATGACAGTAACCTGTTTTGGCCAGCTGGTTGCTGCCTTGGCATGTTAAATGACAGTAACCTGCTTTGGCCAGCTGGTTGATGCCTTGGCATGTTGAATGACAGTAACCTGCTTTGGCCAGCTGGTTGTTGCCTTGGCATGTTAAATGACAGTAACCTGCTTTGGCCAGCTGGTTGTTGCCTTGGCATGTTAAATGACAGTAACCTGCTTTGGCCAGCTGGTTGTTGCCTTGGCATGTTAAATGATAGTAACCTGCTTTGGCCAGCTGGTTGTTGCCTTGGCATGTTGAATGACAGTAACCTGCTTTGGCCAGCTGGTTGTTGCCTTGGCATGTTAAATGACAGTAACCTGCTTTGGCCAGCTGGTTGTTGCCTTGGCATGTTAAATGACAGTAACCTGCTTTGGCCAGCTGGTTGTTGCCTTGGCATGTTAAATGACAGTAACCTGTTTTGGCCAGCTGGTTGCTGCCTTGGCATGTTAAATGACAGTAACCGGCTTTGGCCAGCTGGTTGTTGCCTTCATCACCATAGTCCATTGTTGTCTGTATTGTTCTATTTGGATACTAACCTCTCGTAGAGTGAATTCATTAGGAAGGTCACTTGATGTGACACACTCATCCGTTGGTACTGCATATCTGCATCTGACCTCATCCCCGTCTGGATCAAACGACAACAGGTTGAACTCTCTTGGACAATTAGCAGGGACACTGAGAGAGAGAAAGAGAGAGAGAGAGAGAGAGAGAGAGAGAGAGAGAGAGAGAGAGAGAGAGAGAGAGAGAGAGAGAGAGAGAGAGAGAGAGAGAGAGAGAGAGAGAGAGAGAGAGAGAGAGAGAGAGAGATCTGTTTTTTTATTGACTGAATACAACACACAGATTGATAAAATCACTTGTTCGTCAAACTAAATAATTTAACACCGATAAGTGGTAGTATTTACCGCATCAGAGGTATGACAGTGGTCTGTGGAGATCGGTTGACTGTCTTCGTGTCAGACCTGACCCCAAGATCCACATGAGTCAACAGCCTCCAAAGAACAACAGAATTATCATTATCTATCCAGTTTCCACTATTCAATCTGTAATGATAAAGAGACAAAGGTGAAAGGTGCAGTAACATCCTAAACACTGTTGTTATGATGTTCATCACGTACAATACTGTGTGTTTTAACTAATGTGTGTTTTGTCCTTTCTGATGGGACATGTTGGACATATTGTCTGTAACTACTTTGGTAACCAGGATAAAATAACGTAGCTGTTCCCTGTTACTACAAATCAGGTCCATAAACACAGTGGTAACGGATGGAAGATTTGAATGGAAAAGAAACACTCACAGCAGATCAAAGGTCTGTGTGTTATTGGAGACGTGTCTAGTCATGACTCCCTCTGTCTGACACCAGACCTCAGATATCGCCTGGTCCACGGTGTTAACCACTAAACTGATCTCATTCCCACAGTCTCCACTGATACATGACCAGGTATCAGTTGGGCAGACAGTAGAGTGGAAGGTTGCCTTGTAACGGAGGTCCACCTGCAACAACACACTTCATTAAACAACCACTTCAGACACATTGCAAGACGGCTGTCTTTAACAAGTGTGCAACCTAGATAAATGTTCTCTTTGGTAAGGAGGGTAAGAGAACAAGCAGGAGCCAGGCATTCTTCATATAGCTAAACGCCTTTATCATTATCAATAGTACAGAACATTCTAAACTCTGATTCATTTCAGCCTTTGTCAGGGATTACAATGATTACAACAAGCCTTCTGTAGAGAACAGACCATGTTCCATCAAAGCCTGAAGAGGGAGTGGTTAGGCACCACAATCATTGGTGGACAATGCTTAGTTATCAACAACAGACATAATCAATTCAAAACAACACTTAGGTATCAACAACAGACATAATCAACTCAAAACAACGCTTAGTTATCAACAACAGACATAATCAATTCAAAACAACGCTTAGTTATCAACAACAGACATAATCAACTCAAAACAACGCTTAGTTATCAACAACAGACATAATCAATTCAAAACAACACTTAGGTATCAACAACAGACATAATCAACTCAAAACAACACTTAGTTATCAACAACAGACATAATCAATTCAAAACAACGCTTAGTTATCAACAACAGACATAATCAATTCAAAACAACGCTTAGTTATCAACAACAGACATAATCAATTCAAAACAACACTTAGGTATCAACAACAGACATAATCAACTCAAAACAACACTTAGTTATCAACAATAGATAGATAATATCAATTCAAAACAACACTTAGTTATCAACAACAGACATAATCAATTCAAAACAACGCTTAGTTATCAACAACAGACATAATCAATTCAAAACAACACTTAGGTATCAACAACAGACATAATCAACTCAAAACAACACTTAGTTATCAACAATAGATAGATAATATCAATTCAAAACAACACTTAGTTATCAACAACAGACATAATCAACTCAAAACAACGCTTAGTTATCAACAACAGACATAATCAATTCAAAACAACACTTAGGTATCAACAACAGACATAATCAATTCAAAACAACGCTTAGTTATCAACAACAGACATAATCAATTCAAAACAACACTTAGGTATCAACAACAGACATAATCAACTCAAAACAACGCTTAGTTATCAACAACAGACATAATCAATTCAAAACAACACTTAGTTATCAACAATAGATAGATAATATCAATTCAAAACAACACTTAGTTATCAACAACAGACATAATCAACTCAAAACAACGCTTAGGTATCAACAACAGACATAATCAATTCAAAACAACGCTTAGTTATCAACAACAGACATAATCAACTCAAAACAACGCTTAGTTATCAACAACAGACATAATCAACTCAAAACAACACTTAGTTATCAACAATAGATAGATAATATCAATTCAAAACAACACTTAGTTATCAACAACAGACATAATCAACTCAAAACAACACTTAGTTATCAACAATAGATAGATAATATCAACTCAAAACAACGCTTAGGTATCAACAACAGACATAATCAACTCAAAACAACACTTAGTTATCAACAATAGATAGATAATATCAATTCAAAACAACACTTAGTTATCAACAACAGACATAATCAACTCAAAACAACACTTAGTTATCAACAATAGACATAATCAACTCAAAACAACGCTTAGTTATCAACAACAGACATAATCAATTCAAAACAACGCTTAGTTATCAACAACAGACATAATCAATTCAAAACAACACTTAGTTATCAACAATAGACATAATCAACTCAAAACAACACTTAGTTATCAACAACAGACATAATCAACTCAAAACAACGCTTAGTTATTAACAACAGATAGATCATATCAATTCCAAATGTTGAAATACATGTATAATGCCTAGAGAAATTCTACACACCCTCTTTGCACAATTTGATGGCTTAAAATTCAATCTAAATATGGATGAAATTAGATTGTTTTCCTATTCATCTACACACTTTGCATTTATAAAATGAAAGATACATTGTAAAAGCATTTCCAGATTAATAAAAAAAATCACACCATAAAAACTAGATGACTTGGGGGGGTGGTAATCTAATGGTAATCCCTTGTATAAGTCATTTAGAAGCAGCACGTTTTGAAGAATGGGTAGACTCTCACTAGGCACTGTAGTATCATAATGCATATTATAGCCTGAAATACTGAGAAGACTTGAATAGTAGTGGGTATCAGTAGTGAATAGTAGTGGTTACCAGCAGTGAGTGGGTATGAGTAGTGAATAGGAGTGGGTATCAGTAATGAATAGTAGTGGTTACCAGCAGTGAGTGGGTATAAGTAGTGAATATTAGTGGGTATAAGTAGTGGGTATAAGTAGTGAATAGTAGTGGGTATAAGTAGTGAATAGTAATGGGTATAAGTAGTGAATAGTAGTGGGTATAAGTAGTGAATAGTAGTGGGTATAAGTAGTAAATAGTAGTGGGTATAAGTAGTGAATAGGAATGGGTATAAGTAGTGAATAGTAGTGGTTATAAGTAGTGAATAGTAGTGGGTATAAGTAGTGAATAGTAGTGGGTATAAGTAGTGAATAGGAGTGGGTATAAGTAGTGAATAGGAGTGTGTATATGTAGTGAATATGAGTTGGTATAAGTAGTGAATAGTAGTGGGCATAAGTAGCTAATAGGAGTGGGTAAAAGTAGTGAATAGGAGTGGGTATCAGCAGTGAATAGTAGTGGGTATAAGTAGTGAATAGGAGTGGGTATAAGTAGTGAATAGTAGTGGGTATAAGAAGTGAATAGTAGTGGGTATAAGTAATGAATAGGAGTGGGTATAAGTAGTGAATAGGAGTGGGTATAAGTAGTGAATAGTAGTGGGTATAAGTAGTGAATAGTAGTGGGTATAAGTAGTGAATAGGAGTGGGTATAAGTAGTGAATAGTAGTGGGTATAAGTAGTGAATAGTAGTGGGTATAAGTAGTGAATAGGAGTGGGTATAAGTAGTGGGTATAAGTAGTGAATGGGAGTGGGTATAAGTAGTGAATAGTAGTGGGTATAAGTAGTGAATAGTAGTGGGTATAAGTAGTGAATGGGAGTGGGTATAAGTAGTGAATAGTAGTGGGTATAAGTAGTGAATAGGAGTGGGTATAAGTAGTGAATATTAGTGGGTATAAGTAGTGAATAGGAGTGGGTATAAGTAGTGGGTATAAGTAGTGAATAGGAGTGGGTATAAGTAGTGAATGGGAGTGGGTATACGTAGTGAATAGTAGTGGGTATAAGTAGTGAATAGGAGTGGGTATAAGTAGTGAATATTAGTGGGTATAAGTAGTGAATAGGAGTGGGTATAAGTAGTGAATAGTAGTGGGTATAAGTAGTGAATAGGAGTGGGTATAAGTGGTGAATAGCAGTGGGTATAAGTAGTGAATAGCAGTGGGTATAAGTAGTGAATGGGGTTGGGTATAAGTAGTGAATAGCAGTGGGTATAAGTAGTGAATAGGAGTGGGTATAAGTAGTGAATAGGAGTGGGTGTAAGTAGTGAATAGGAGTGGGTATAAGTAGTGAATGGGAGTGGGTATAAGTAGTTAATAGGAGTGGGTATAAGTAGTGAATGGGAGCGGGTATAAGCGGGTTGTATATGTAGTAGTAGTGGGTAGTATATGGGGCTTTGGTGACAAAACGGATGGCCACTCTGATATACTTCCTTGATGTATACAGAGAAGTGTCGGCCAGATTGCAGAACGCCACAGGATGTTTTTGTGCTGGTCAAGGGCACTTATCATGTAAGTCAGGAACCAACACACGCAGTCAGTCAGGAAAGCAAAGGCCAGCTTCTTCAGGCAGAAATGTGCATCCTGTAGCTCTAACTCCAAAAAGTTCTGGGACACTGTGAAGTCCATGGAGAACAAGAGCACCTCCTCCCAGCTGCCCACTGCACTGAGGCTAGGTAACACGGTCACCACCGATAAATCCATGATTATCGAAAACTTCAACAAGCATTTCTCAACGGCTGGCCATGCCTTCCTCCTGGCTACTCCAACCTCGGCCAACAGCTCCCCCCCCGCAGCTACTCGCCCAAGCCTCTCCAGGTTCTCCTTTACCCAAATCCAGATAGCAGATGTTCTGAAAGAGCTGCAAAACCTGGACCCGTACAAATCAGCTGGTCTTGATAATCTGGACTCTCTATTTCTGAAACTATCCGCCGCCATTGTCGCAACCCCTATTACCAGCCTGTTCAACCTCTCTTTCATATCGTCTGAGATCCCCAAGGATTGGAAAGCTGCCGCAGTCATCCCCCTCTTCAAAGGGGGAGACACCCTGGACCCAAACTGATACAGACCTATATCCATCCTGCCCTGCCTATCTAAGGTCTTCGAAAGCCAAGTCAACAAACAGGTCACTGACCATCTCAAATCCCACCGTACCTTCTCCGCTGTGCAATCTGGTTTCTGAGCCGGTCACGGGTGCACCTCAGCCACGCTAAAGGTACTAAACGATATCATAACCGCCATCGATGAAAGACAGTACTGTGCAGCCGTCTTCATCGACCTTGCCAAGGCTTTCGACTCTGTCAATCACCATATTCTTATCGGCAGACTCAGTAGCCTCGGTTTTTCTAATGACTGCCTTGCCTGGTTCACCAACTACTTTGCAGACAGAATTCAGTGTGTCAAATCGGAGGGTGTGCTGTCCGGTCCTCTGGCAGTCTCTATGGGGGTGCCACAGGGTTCAATTCTCGGGCCGACTCTTTTCTCTGTATATATCAATGATGTTGCTCTTGCTGCGGGCGATTCCCTGATCCACCTCTACGCAGACGACACCATTCTGTATACTTCCGGCACGTCCTTGGACACTGTGCTATCTAACCTCCAAATGAGCTTCAATGCCATACAACACTCTTTCCGTGGCCTCCAACTGCTCTTAAACACTAGTAAAACCAAATGCATGCTTTTCAATCGTTCGCTGCCTGCACCCGCATGCCCGACTAGCATCACCACCCTGGATGGTTCCGACCTAGAATATGTGGACATCTATAAGTACCTAGGTGTCTGGCTAGACTGTAAACTCTCCTTCCAGACTCATATCAAACATCTCCAATCTAAAATCAAATCTAGGGTTGGCTTTCTATTCCGCAACAAAGCCTCCTTCACTCATGCCGCCAAACTTACCCTAGTAAAACTGACTATCCTACCGATCCTCGACTTCGGCGATGTCATCTACAAAATAGCTTCCAATACTCTACTCAGCAAACTGGATGCAGTTTATCACAGTGCCATCCATTTTGTTACCAAAGCACCTTATACCACCAACCACTGCGACCTGTATGCTCTAGTCGGCTGGCCCTCGCTACATATTCGTCGCCAGACCCACTGGCTCCAGGTCATCTACAAGTCCATGCTAGGTAAAGCTCCGCCTTATCTCAGTTCACTGGTCACGATGGCAACACCCATCCGTAGCACGCGCTCCAGCAGGTGTATCTCACTGATCATCCCTAAAGCCAACACCTCATTTGGCCGCCTTTCGTTACAGTTCTCTGCTGCCTGTGACTGGAACGAATTGCAAAAATCGCTGAAGTTGGAGACTTTTATCTCCCTCACCAACTTCAAACATCAGCTATCCGAGCAGCTAACCGATCGCTGCAGCTGTACATAGTCTATCAGTAAATAGCCCACCCATTTTCACCTACCTCATCCCCATACTGTTTATATTTATTTACTTTTCTGCTCTTTTGCACACCAATATCTCTACCTGTACATGACCATCTGATCATTTATCACTCGTGTTAATCTGCAAAATTGTAATTATTCGCCTACCTCCTTATGCCTTTTGCACACAATGTATATAGACAGTAGATAGTTTCTACTGTGTTATTGACTTGTTAATTGTTTACTCCATGTGTAACTCTGTGTTGTCTGTTCACACTGCTTTGCTTTATCTTGGCCAGGTCGCAGTTGCAAATGAGAACTTGTTCTCAACTAGCCTACCTGGTTAAATAAAGGTGAAATAAAATAAATAAATAAAATAAATAAATAAAAATGTTCTTGTACATTTACAAAGTTACCAGTAAAACTACGGCCGCATGAAGAACGTATTTTTCAAGATGACAACAAGAACAAATGAGCATTTCTCTCATTTGAAGAAAACACTTAAAACTGCATTAGGTAGAAACGTGAGTTATAGTTATAGATCTGTCTTTTTGTGTCTTGTACTGTCTGTTTTGTACACCAGCTTCAAACAGCTGAAAATACTATATTGTTGGTTATTGAAAAGATATTTCACAGCAGTATATATCTAAACTATACATGCTTGTTTTGTCACAAACTGGAATTAGGCAAACTATTAGAATTGTAGCAACCAGGAAATGGCAGGATATTTAACAGGAAACATCATCATTGTCATTGGTCTTATTGGTCTTCATTGGTCTCACCCTGTAGGTTCCGTCTGGGTTGGTCCCTCTGGGGTTGAAGGTCATGGTTCCTCCTAAGAAGTGGGAGGCCCAGGAGCAGGAGACCATCAGCAGTAGCAGTAGTAGTGAGGACTGGGAGGGAGACATGGTGTCTGTCTGTCTGTCTGTCTGTCTCCCTGTCTCTCTCTCTCTGTCGATCTGTCTGTTTGTCTCTCTGTCTGTCTGTCTGTCTGTCTGTCTGTCTGTCTGTCTGTCTGTCTGTCTGTCTGTCTGTCTGTCTGTCTGTCTGTCTGTCTGTCTGTCTGTCTGTCTGTCTGTCTGTCTGTCTGTCTGTCTGTCTGTCTGTCTGTCTGTCTGTCTGTCTGTCTGTCTCTGTTTGTCTGTCTTTCTCTCTCTCTCTCTGAGTCTCTCTGAGATCAGACTCTGCTTTAATAGATACATGTTCAGTAGAGGCACATGCGCACATTAATCTGCAAGCACACTGAACTGCCCACACACACACACGCACGCACGCACGCACGCACGCACGCACGCACGCACGCACGCACGCACGCACGCACGCACGCACGCACGCACGCACGCACACACACACACACACACACACACACACACACACACACACACACACACACACACACATTTTTACAGAAGCATCTCCCACTGTGCATTATGAGTCACACTCAGAAGTACACTAACCTGTTTTAATCACCCGACCGACTATGGAATCCTGGTGTGATAAAATAACCTGTTTTAATCACCCGACTGACTATGGAATCCTGCTGTGATAAAGACTCAATGAAATGATGTGGAACCAACGTCTGTCCCCAGGGGGAGATGACAGGGTTCCCCAGGGGGAGGTGACAGGGTTCCCCAGGGGGAGGTGACAGGGTTCTCCAGGGGGAGGTGACAGGGTTCCCCAGGGGGAGGTGACAGGGTTCCCCAGGGGGAGGTGACAGGGTTCCCCAGGGGGAGGTGACAGGGTCCTGGAACCCAGTCAGGTATTCAATGAAAAACACACTTTCTTTTGTTTGCAAACTTTGCATTACATTACAAATACAACATACATAATTACAATAATAAACTACTTTAAAAATATTTTATAATGGTTACATGTACAGGGAAGAATGTCAAAAGTCAACATCTGACCAATAGCAGAGAGTACCAGACAGTAACAGACAGTAACAGACAGTAACAGACAGTAACAGACAGTAACAGACAGTAACAGACAGTAACAGACAGTAACAGACAGTAACAGAGAGTAACAGACAGCAGCAGACAGTAGCAGACAGTAACAGACAGTACCAGACAGTAACAGACAGCAGCAGAGAGTAACAGTCGGTAACAGACAGTAACAGACAGTGACAGACAGTAACAGACAGTATCAGACAGTAACAGACAGTAACATCAGTAACAGATAGTAACAGACAGCAGCAGACAGTAGCAGACAGTAGCAGACAGTAACAGAGAGTAACAGTCGGTAACAGACAGTAACAGACAGTAACAGACAGCAACAGACAGTAACAGACAGTAACAGACACTAACAGACAGTAACAGACAGTAACAGACAGTAACAGACAGTATCAGACAGTAACAGACAGTATCAGACAGCAACAGACAGTAACAGACAGTAACAGACAGTATCAGACAGCAACAGACAGTAACAGACAGTAACAGACAGTAACCAACACTAACAGACAGTAACAGACAGTAACCAACACTAACAGACAGTAACAGACAGTAACCAACACTAACAGACAGTAACAGACAGTAACCAACACTAACAGACAGTAACAGACAGTAACCAACACTAACAGACAGTAACAGACAGTAACCAACACTAACAGACAGTAACAGACAGTAACAGACAGTAACCAACACTAACAGACAGTAACAGACAGTAACCAACACTAACAGACAGTAACAGACAGTAACCAACACTAACAGACAGTAACAGACAGTAACCAACACTAACAGACAGTAACAGACAGTAACCAACACTAACAAACAGTAACAGACAGTAACAGACAGTAACCAACACTAACAGACAGTAACAGACAGTAACAGACAGTAACAGACAGTAACCAACACTAACTGACAGTAACAGACAGTAACCAACACTAACTGACAGTAACAGACAGTAACAGACAGTAACAGACAGTAACCAACACTAACAGACAGTAACAGACAGTAACCAACACTAACTGACAGTAACAGACAGTAACCAACACTAACTGACAGTAACCAACACTAACTGACAGTAACAGACAGTAACAGACAGTAACAGACAGTAACCAAAACTAACAGACAGTAACAGACAGTAATAGACAGTAACCAACACTAACAGACAGTAACAGACAGCAACAGACAGTAACCAACACTAACAGACACTAACAGACAGTAACAGACAGTAACCAACACTAACAGACAGTAACAGACAGTAACCAACACTAACAGACAGTATCAGACAGTACCAGACTGTAACAGTCAGAGCAATCAGTTGAAGTACTCTATACCAAGTGCTCTGAATACCAAGTACTCGGAATACCAAGTACTCTATATCAAGTACTCTATACCAAGTACTCTGAATACCAAGTACTCTGAATACCAAGTACTCTGAATACCAAGTACTCTATATCAAGTACTCTATACCAAGTACTCTGAATACCAAGTACTCTGAATACCAAGTACTCTGAATACCAAGTACTCTGAATACCAAGTACTCTATACCAAGTACTCTGAATACCAAGTACTCTATACCAAGTACTCTGAATACCAAGTACTCTGAATACCAAGTACTCTATACCAAGTACTCTGAATACCAAGTACTCTGAATACCAAGTACTCTGAATACCAAGTACTCTATACCAAGTACTCTGAATACCAAGTACTCTGAATACCAAGTACTCTGAATACCAAGTACTCTGAATACCAAGTACTCTATATCAAGTACTCTATACCAAGTACTCTGAATACCAAGTACTCTGAATACCAAGTACTCTGAATACCAAGTACTCTGAATACCAAGTACTCTATACCAAGTACTCTGAATACCAAGTACTCTATACCAAGTACTCTGAATACCAAGTACTCTGAATACCAAGTACTCTATACCAAGTACTCTGAATACCAAGTACTCTGAATACCAAGTACTCTGAATACCAAGTACTCTATACCAAGTACTCTGAATACCAAGTACTCTGAATACCAAGTACTCTATACCAAGTACTCTGAATACCAAGTACTCTGAATACCAAGTACTCTGAATACCAAGTACTCTGAATACCAAGTACTCTGAATACCAAGTACTCTATACCAAGTACTCTATACCAAGTACTCTGAATACCAAGTACTCTGAATACCAAGTACTCTGAATACCAAGTACTCTGAATACCAAGTACTCTGAATACCAAGTACTCTGAATACCAAGTACTCTGAATATCCCATTCATTGGGGTCCACAGCCATTATTGTAAAATGTGTTCTCAATAACTGACCTGGTTAAATGAAAAGGTTAAACATAATGGCTAAATGGTTTATTTATTTTTGTTGTCAAATCAAACATTAATTGTGCAGTGGTGTTTTGTTGCACCAGTTGACCACCTAGCGTCTTCAGTTGACTAATTGTACTGTCAGTATGTGGCAGAGCTCAGCAGTACATCCCATCTATGGTGGCCGGCTGCAGCTTTGGTCTGGCCAACTGTACCCTCAACATGGCTCTCTGGGTAAGACGAGTCTTTCTGCTGTACTCTAGACATCCTGTGCTGACTGTTTACATGGAACTTAAATCAAGAATGTTAATCTCTCTCTAATAGACTCTTATCCTCTTCTCTATTTGACGAAACGCATTCCTGATAATCGGTGACATTTCCCCTTAGGCGCCATTTGTTTCAGTATGCTTTTTAGACCGGTTTCTGACTCTCCCAGCTAATTGTGGCTTCTGTTGTCCAGGCCTGAGGCATCTTCACAGGTCACACCCTGCCTCGGGGACCTCCTCAAGATGTACCTCATCAAGTACAAGAGCTCAAGGTGAGTTGGGAATTTGTACTTTTTAATTTTTTTTTACAATCATTCCTCAAATATTGCCATAGTGTCTAACCATAATGCTGTCGTGGCTGGAAAATGTAAACTTATTAGATGCACTTGTTTTCAATTGCAAAACATTTTGATGCAGTGGGCACTAATGACTACTACCTTTGGGTGTAATCATTAGTCCACAAGTTTATATTTGACCAATTTGTGTTTCTGTTTTTTATTTTTTATTTTAAAGAAACGTTTTATAACAGAATTGGCTTAATGAACACGTCTCTGACGGTCTCTCCCCTCTGCAGGTTTGGCAACGTAAGTCCACCTGAGACTTGAAGCTGCTGGGAAATGATGAACACAGCGCTCAGCTTCCTCAGCTTCCTCTGTAAGATGCCTACTGGACAAATAACTTATTTTTATGCATTTTAAATCTTGTAAACGACACTTCCTATGTAAGTAGCGATCACATAAACAAAATAACAGTAACTTGTTTCTCGACTTCAAACTCTTGAATGAATCATTGGAAATGTAGTAGTGCTAGTTTAAGTTCATGACTTGACTCATGTCTGTACAAGACATTTTAAAACCGGTATGGATTCATTTTGTTCACTGTACCAAGTTGTTTGGGTTTGTTGTTCACAGCCATAAAATCATCACCCTCCGGCTGCACCGTGTATGTTTGCATCATGTGATTTAAAGGAAACTAGTTACCGAGAGGTTGGCCTCTTGCTTTACCCTGCTTCTCAATCCTCAGCCTTCACTTGGGCTCTAGTGTTTTGGGGGCCCTGAGATTTCAACTCTCATTCTCTCCCCTTCAACTCTCCTTCAACTCTCATTCCCTTCCCTTCAACTCTCCTTCAACTCTCCTTCCCTCCCCTTCAACTCTCCTTCAACTCTCCTTCCCTTCCCTTCAACTCTCCCTCTCTCCCCTTCAACTCTCATTCAACTCTCCTTCCCTCCCCTTCAACTCTCCTTCAACTCTCCCTCTCTCCCCTTCAACTCTCCTTCAACTCTCCTTCCCTTCCCTTCAACTCTCCTTCAACTCTCCTTCAACTCTCCCTCTCTCACCTTCAACTCTCATTCAACTCTCCTTCCCTTTTCTTCAACTCTCCTTCAACTCTCCTTCTCTCCCCTTCAACTCTCCTTCAACTCTCCTTCTCTCCCCTTCAACTCTCCTTCAACTCCCCTTCTCTCCCCTTCAACTCTCCTCTTATCTCTCTCCTCTGTCTAGATCTCCTCTGTCTAGATCTCCTCTTATCTCTCTCTCCTCTGTCTAGATCTCCTCTTATCTCTCTCTCCTCTGTCTAGATCTCCTCTTATCTCTCTCTCCTCTTATCTCTCTCTCCTCTTATCTCTCTCTCCTCTTATCTCTCTCTCCTCTTATCTCTCTCTCCTCTGTCTAGATCTCCTCTTATCTCTCTCTCCTCTTATCTCTCTCTCCTCTGTCTAGATCTCCTCTTATCTCTCTCTCCTCTGTCTAGATCTCCTCTTATCTCTCTCTCCTCTTATCTCTCTCTCCTCTGTCTAGATCTCCAGCCTGCATTGAGACATGTATTTTGGCCGAGATAAGGGACCGGTATGACCGTGTGTTGTCATTTCTGACCAGGGGTCTGGCCACAGAACTGTACAGAAGGGTCTGGCAGCACCTTACCCTGGGCCTGGAGGTCCCTTCCTGGGGTTCACATCACCAGGGAGCCCCCTGGGACACGGCCAGGCAGCTACAGCAGAAGATGAGACTGACAAACATCACCTGGCTAGCTAACATAGAGGCAGCAGGGGACAGAGGAACATAGAGGCAGCAGGGGACAGAGGAACATAGAGGCAGCAGGGGACAGAGGAACATAGAGGCAGCAGGGGACAGAGGAACATAGAGGCAGCAGGGGACAGAGGAACAGAGAGGCAGCAGGGGACAGAGGAACAGAGAGGCAGCAGGGGACAGAGGAACATAGAGGCAGCAGGGGACAGAGGAACATAGAGGCAGCAGGGGACAGAGGAACATAGAGGCAGCAGGGGACAGAGGAACATAGAGGCAGCAGGGGACAGAGGAACATAGAGGCAGCAGGGGACAGAGGAACAGAGAGGCCCAGCGCTGGTGGATCTCTACCCAGTGCCTCTAACCCTCCCTGGGGCCGTTGGTGTCACCGGTGCTGCAGCCTAGTTCCTCCAACACCCTGCTCCATCTCACCCAGGGCTACCCCCACAGACAGCATCCCTGGCAGGGCTACAGGCACCACCATGGACCCCTCCCTGCCCGAAAGGGGGCCATTGTACTGCCAAAGACTCCCTCCATTAGTTCTGACAAATTGAAAAACGAATACCTGCAGTATTAGACTTAAAACGAATCATCCAGCGATCATACACTGTTTACCAGGGGGCAGGGCTACTGACGTTAAGGCTAATCTGAAGATGGTGCTGGCTAAGGCTAAAACTGGCGAGTGTAGAGAGTATAGAGATATTGTTATCCACGTCTGCACCAATGATGTTAGGATGAAACAGTCAGAGGTCACCAAGCGCAACATAGCTTCAGCGTGTAAATCAGCTAGAAAGATGTGTCGGCATCGAGTAATTGTCTCTGGCCCCCTCACAGTTAGGGGGAGTGATGAGTCTCACAACTCAAACGCAGGCCTCCTAATTGTCCCTAGAATTTCTAAGCAAACAACTGGAGGCAGGGCTTTCTCCTATTGAGCTCAATTTTTATGGAATGGTCTGCCTACCCATGTGAGAGACGCAGACTGTCTCAACCTTTAAGTCTTTACTGAAGACTCATCTCTTCAGTAGGTCCTATGATTGAGTGTAGTCCGGCCCAGGAGTGTGAAGGTGAATGGAAAGGCACTGGAGAAACGAACCACCCTTGCTGTCTCTGCCTGGCCAGTTCCCCTCTCTCCACTGGGATTCTCTGCCTCTAACCCTTTTACAGGGGCTGAGTCACTGGCTTACTGGTGCACTTCCATGCTGTCCCTAGGAGGGGTACATCACTTGAGTGGGTTGAGTCACTGACATGATATTTGTGGGCTATACTCAGCTTTGCCTCGGGATGATAAGTTGGTGGTTGAAGATATCCCTCTAGTGGTGTGGGGGCTGTGATTTGGCAAAGTTGGTGGGGTTATATCCTGCCTGTTTGGCCTTGTCCCGGGGATTCATCGGATGGGGCCACAGTGTCTCCTGACCTCTCCTGTCTCAGCCTCCAGTATATATGCTGCAGTAGTTTGTGTTATGGGGGCTAGGGTCAGTCTGTTATATCTGGAGTACTTCTCCTGTCCTATCCGGTGTCTTGTGTGAATTTAAGTATGCTCTCTCTAATTCTCTCTTTCTTTCTTTCTTTCTTTCTTTCTTTCTTTCTTTCTTTCTTTCTTTCTTTCTTTTTTTCTCTCTCAGATGACCTGAGCCCTAGGGACCATGACCTGGCATGATGACTCCTTGCTGTCCCCAGTCCACCTGGCCGTGCTGACCTGTTGCACCCTCGACAACCACTGTGATTATTATTATCTATTATTTGACCATGCTGGTCATTTATGAACATTTGAACATCTTGGCCATGTTCTGTTATAATCTCCACCCGGTACAAACAGAAGAGGACTGGCCACCCCACATAGCCTGGTTCCTCTCTTGGTTTCCTCCTTGCTTTTGGCCTTTCTAGGGCGTTTTTCCTAGCCACCGTGCTTCTACACCTGCATTGTTTGCTGTTTGGGGTTTTAGGCTGGGTTTCTGTACAGCACTTTGAGATATCAGCTGAAGTAAGAAGGGCTTCATAAATACATTTGATTTGATGTGTAGGTGTCATGGACGGGATATGAACCTGGGTCCCCCATGGGACTCTTGTCCGCTACATTGGCCTACAGGTGTTTCTCTCTCACCACCAGAATAGCAGAATGGTTGTTTTTAGAAGCTGAACAGTTGAACATTTTGTTGTTGTTGTGGATGGAAACGTCCTGCTCAGCTACTGTAGTCTACAGATCACTGGAATGTGTCAAGGCTTGATGGAAACGTCCTGCTCAGCTACTGTATTCTACAGATCACTGGAATGTGTCAAGGCTGGATGGAAACGTCCTGCTCAGCTACTGTAGTCTACAGATCACTGGAATGTGTCAAGGCTTGATGGAAACGTCCTGCTCAGCTACTGTAGTCTACAGATCACTGGAATGTGTCAAGGCTTGATGGAAACATCCTGCTCAGCTACTGTAGTCTACAGATCACTGGAATGTGTCAAGGCTTGATGGAAACGTCCTGCTCAGCTACTGTAGTCTACAGATCACTGGAATGTGTCAAGGCTTGATGGAAACGTCCTGCTCAGCTACTGTAGTCTACAGATCACTGGAATGTGTCAAGTGCCCAGGACAGGTGGGTCATATGATCAAGGAAAGTCTCCTACATACATAACACAAAGACTGAAGATGCTGCTTTTTTCTGGTTCAATGAAAGTCTGTGAACTCAGTGGACCAGACCCAGCTGCTATTACATGGGTATCTATGGGAGAAGCACCCAGTTAAGTAGAGGTCGAGTCACTTGATTGGATAACTTGAGACTTGGACCTGGAGCCTCAAGACTCGGGACTCGACTTTGACTTGAAATGATGAACTTCCCCAGAGGAGCTTCCTCAGATGAGCTTCCTCAGATGAGCTTCCTCAGATGAGCTTCCCACGAGGAGCTTCCTCAGAGGAGCTTCCTCAGATGAGCTTCCTCAGATGAGCTTCCTCAGAGGAGCTTCCTCAGAGGAGTTTCCTCAGAGGAGCTTCCTCAGAGGAGTTTCCTCAGAGGGGTTTCCTCAGATGAGCTTCCCACAAGGAGCTTCCTCAGATGAGCTTCCTCAGAGGAACTTCCTCAGATGAACTTCCTCAGATGAGCTTCCTTCACCATGGAGTTTAGTCCACTACCTTCGTGTGTCAAGATGTGGCTGGATGAGAGTGGTGGGGGACAACAGTGGACGGCATCTTCACTGAGCAGTGAGCACACCTTCCTGTGTCCATGTAGCACATGTAAGAGCCTCACGGAGGTCATCTCCACCAGCTGATACTAGGTATCCTATATTGACTCTACACTGACTCTACCCACACACACACTCACACACACTACACCTACTCTACCCACACACACAGTCACACACACTACACTGACTCTACCCACGCACACACTCACACACACTACACTGACTCTACCCACACACACACTCACACACACTACACTGACTCTCTTACACTGGCTCTATGTACACTCACTGGACTCTACCCACACACACACTACACTGAGTCTCCAACACACACACACTCTACACACACTACACTGACTCTACCCACACACACACTCACACACACTACACTGACTCTCTTACACTGGCTCTATGTACACTCACTGGACTCTACCCACACACACACTACACTGAGTCTCCAACACACACACACTACACTGAGTCTCCAACACACACACACACTACACTGAGTCTACCCACACACACACTCACACACACTACACTGACTCTACCCACACACACACTCACACACACTACACTGACTCTACCCACGCACACACTCACACACACTACACTGACTCTACCCACACACACACACACACACTACACTGAGTCTCCAACACACACACACACACACTACACTGATTCTCCAACACACACACACACTACACTGAGTCTCCAACACACACACACTCTACACACACTACACTGACTCTACCCACACACACACTACACTGAGTCTCCAACACACACACACACACACACACACTACACTGAGTCTCCAACACACACACACACTACACTGAGTCTCCAACACACACACACACTACACTGAGTCTCCAACACACACACACACTACACTGAGTCTCCAACACACACACACACTACACTGATTCTCCAACACACACACACACTACACTGAGTCTCCAACACACACACACTCTACACGCACTACACTGGCTCTACCCACACACACACTACACTGAGTCTCCAACACACACACACACACACTACACTGAGTCTCCAACACACACACACACTACACTGAGTCTCCAACACACACACACACTACACTGAGTCTCCAACACACACACACACACTGCACTGAGTCTCCAACACACACACACACTACACTGAGTCTCCAACACACACACACTCTACACACAATGACACACACATTCGTTGACGTTGACTGCAGATATTTACTTAAAAAGTAGCCATAAATATTCAAATGTTTCAACGGTATTTATAATTTTGAAAAACGATCCCGTGGTTATTTCCAGATTCCCTGGTATTCAGTACAGTGTTTACGGTATACCGCCCAAGCCGTTCAGCCTGGAACTTCATAAGCACTTGGTCTAGACTAGAGATATTGGATAAACCCAGCTTTCTCTGGCGAGTGCTTCTATTGGCTCCGCTCAACCCAGCTTTCTCTGGCGAGTGCTTCTATTGGCTCCCTCAACCCAACTTTCTCTGGTGGGTACGCTCTATTGGCTCTCCTCAATCTACATAGCACATAACAATACCTTTTCGATTAGTGCTTGAAGCCCAATAATCTCAGCCCAGGAACTTCTGCATGGAACTTAAGCACTTGGCCTAGACTAGAGATATTGGATAAACCCTGTTATTATGGCCTAGGAGAACACAATGGAAATGGACTCTAGGAACTCTGGAACCAACAAGCACCAGGTTTAGCCCATAGTAGAAAGGGAGCTAGTGATTGTTTACTCCTACACATGCTGTATCTTAATTTGATCATCCTGTTGTTGCAGGAATTTTCCAGCACAGCAGAAAATGCAAACGTGTAGTGTATTTAAGGTTTGTAACAAAAAAGCGTATCAACACTTTACAAAAAAAAATGTCTATTAGTAGGATTATTTACTGCTGTGTGAAACTGTATCAAATTAAGATACGGCATCTGTATGTTAGTATCTGGTTTAACTCTCTGGGATAAAAAAACAAACAAAGGATTGAATGAGTTCCAATAAGTGTATTCAGTATGTCCCTTGTGTTCCAGATTAGGTGATGTCTGTAGACCAGAGCCTGCCACCTTGTGTGTGTGTGTGTGTGTGTGTGTGTGTGTGTGTGTGTGTGTGTGCGTGTGTGTGTGTGTGTGTGTGTGTGTGTGTGTGTGTGTGTGTGTGTGTGTGTGTGTGTGTGTGTGTGTGTGTGTGTGTGTGTGTGTGTGTGTGTGTGTGTGTGTGTGTGTGTGCGTGCGTGTGTTTGGTATACCCAGTGTATAGGCAGTATAGATAGATAGGAGTGTCACGCCTTGGTCATTGTATTTTGTGTTTGTGTTATATGTTTGGGTAGGCCAGGGTGTGACATGGGTTTATATGTTGTTTTTCGTATTGGGATTTGTAGTATTTGGGATCGCGGCTAATTTGGGGTGTTGTATAGGCTTGGCTGCCTGAGGCGATTCTCAATTGGAGTCAGGTGCTTCGCGTTGTCTCTGATTGGGAACCGTATTTAGGCAGCCTGACTTTCGCTTTGTATTTTGTGGGTGTTTGTTCCTGTCTCTGTGTTGTAGTCACCAGATGGGCTGTAATTAGTTTCACGTTCCGTTCTGTTGTTTTTGTATGTCAGTTATTTCATGTACCGCGATTCATTTCATTAAAGTCATGAGTAACCAACACGCTGCATTTCGGTCCGACTCTCTTCATTCAACAGACGAACGCCGTTACAAGGAGAAGGTGTATATACACAGGTCTGAGAATACATAATGACTTAAATGACTTAAATGTAATGTAAATGTAACATAAAGTGTATACAGCTTCAAACATTACTGGCACCTCTGACTGGCAATGAACAAACAATACTTAAAATAAATATCAACAATATAATTACAGAGAGAAACTCAAAATACTGTACTTTATTAATGTTTCAATGGAACCCAACAAAATAATTGATTGATTTAATTAAAAATCAATGTCCTCCAAAATCAAGGTTTCACAATTAATGGCACCTTTAAAGATGATTGTAAATAACATCTACCAAAATTAAACCAGGAATTAAATTCCACGTATTTAAGTTGATCTAAGGAACTATATTGAGCCATGACATCATTTCCTGTTTCACTAGGGGAATCAAAATGAGGTAACACACACATGCAACATCCCGCTGTCATCCAACACCACGAAGAAAACAAAAGAACCGGCTGTTGAAAAAGAGACAGATGGTCGTAGACCTTCATCAATCTGGTAATGGCTTCAAGAACATCCACAAACGATTGACTATACCACTGAGCACTGTGTCACTGTCTATCTATACCTGACTATACACTGTCAGGGCAATTATGAAAAAAATCTAAAGATTAAAATATCTTTTGATGCATTTTGCCCCCCCAAGATAGGGAGGGGGATGGTGAGAGAAGCAACAAAAATCCCCCCAAAAAGCCCCATCAGACTCCACCTCCACAACCACAGGCTCTTTGGAAGGCTTGCCAGAAGAAAGCCCCATCAGACTCCACCTCCACAACCACAGGATCTTTAGAAGGGTTGCCAGAAGAAAGCCCTTTCTGACCCCAAGACACAGACGCAAAGCGCTTGGAGTTTCCCAAACGTCATTTAAATGATGACTGGACGAAGGTGCTCTGGTCAGATGGGACCAAAATTGAGCGTTTTGATCAGATATCGGCATGTCTGGCGTGGAAACAGAGATGCAAGGAGAGACACCTGATGCCCACGGTGAAACAGAGATGCAAGGAGAGGCACCTGATGCTCACGATGAAACAGAGATGCAAGGAGAGGCACCTGATGCCCATGGTGAAACAGAGATGCAAGGAGAGGCACCTGATGCCCACGGTGAAACAGAGATGCAAGGAGAGGCACCTGATGCCCACGGTGAAACAGAGATGCAAGGAGAGGCACCTGATGCCCACGGTGAAACAGAGATGCAAGGAGAGGCACCTGATGCCCACGGTGAAACAGAGATGCAAGGAGAGGCACCTGATGCCCACAGTGAAACAGAGATGCAAGGAGAGGCACCTGATGCCCACGGTGAAACAGAGATGCAAGGAGAGGCACCTGATGCCCACGGTGAAACAGAGATGCAAGGAGAGGCACCTGATGCCCACGGTGAAACAGAGATGCAAGGAGAGACACCTGATGCCCACGGTGAAACAGAGATGCAAGGAGAGGCACCTGATGCCCACGGTGAAACAGAGATGCAAGGAGAGGCACCTGATGCCCACGGTGAAACAGAGATGCAAGGAGAGGCACCTGATGCCCACGGTGAAACAGAGATGCAAGGAGAGGCACCTGATTCCCACAGTGAAACAGAGATGCAAGGAGAGGCACCTGATGCCCTCGGTGAAACAGAGATGCAAGGAGAGGCACCTGATGCCCACGGTGAAACAGAGATGCAAGGAGAGGCACCTGATGCCCACGGTGAAACAGAGATGCAAGGAGAGGCACCTGATGCCCACAGTGAAACAGAGATGCAAGGAGAGGCACCTGATGCCCACAGTGAAACAGAGATGCAAGGAGAGGCAACTAATGCCCACGGTGAAACAGAGATGCAAGGAGAGGCACCTAATATAATAATAATAATAATAATATATGCCATTTAGCAGACGCTTTTATCCAAAGCGACTTACAGTCATGTGTGCATACATTCTACGTATGGGTGGTCCCGGGGATCGAACCCACTACCCTGGTGTTACAAGCACCATGCTCTACCAACTGAGCTACAGAAGGACCTAATGCCCACGGTGAAACAGAGATGCAAGGAGAGGCACCTGATGCCCACGGTGAAACATGGTGTTGGGTCAGTGATTGTTTTTCCTAGCCACCGTGCTTCTACACCTGCATTGCTTGCTGTTTGGGGTTTTAGGCTGGGTTTCTGTACAGCACTTTGCGATATCAGCCGGTGTAAGAAGGGCTATGTACCTTATGGGGGAAGTATTTACCTGGGACTCGACCATGTACTTTGTGGGGGCTTTGGTGATCTTCTAGCTGGTAGCAGAGTGAACCGGCCGTGGCTCGGGGGGCTGAGGTCCTCGATGATCTTCTAGCTGGTAGCAGAGTGAACCGGCCGTGGCTCGGGGGGCTGAGGTCCTCGATGATCTTCTAGATGGTAGCAGAGTGAACCGGCCGTGGCTCGGGGGGCTGAGGTCCTCGATGATCTTCTAGATGGTAGCAGGATGAACCGGCCGTGGCTCGGGGGGCTGAGGTCCTTGATTACCTTCTAGATGGTAGCAGGGTGAACCGGCCGTGGCTCGGGGGGCTGAGGTCCTTGATGACCTTCTAGATGGTAGCAGGGTGAACCGGCCGTGGCTCGGGGGGCTGAGGTCCTTGATGACCTTCTAGATAGTAGCAGGGTGAACCGGCCGTGGCTCGGGGGGCTGAGGTCCTTGATGATCTTCGTGGCCTTCCTGTGACGACGAGTGTTGTAGATGTCCTGGAGGACAGGCAGCGTGCTCCAGGTGAGAGACGTGCTGTTGAGGGCAGTACAGTCGCCGTACCAGGCGGCGATGCCCAACAGAATCGTCTCAATAGTGCATCGGTAGAAGTTGAATATCTTCAGCCGCCTGAGGTTGAAGAGGCGGTGTAGGAACCTGAAGCCTGTCGATCTGGAGGGGAGCGTACTCCCTCTGCTGTCTCCTGAAGCCCGTCGATGTGGAGGGGGGCATACTCCCTCTGCTGTCTCCTGAAGCCCGTCGATGTGGAGGGGGGCGTACTCCCTCTGCTGTCTCCTGAAGCCCGTCGATGTGGAGGGGGGCATACTCCCTCTGCTGTCTCCTGAAGCGTGTCGATGTGGAGGGGAGCATACTCCCTCTGCTGTCTCCTGAAGCGTGTCGATGTGGAGGGGGGCATACTCCCTCTGCTGTCTCCTGAAGCGTGTCGATGTGGAGGGGGGCATACTCCCTCTGCTGTCTCCTGAAGCCCGTCGATGTGGAGGGGGGCGTACTCCCTCTGCTGTCTCCTGAAGCCCGTCGATGTGGAGGGGGGCGTACTCCCTCTGCTGTCTCCTGAAGCCCGTCGATGTGGAGGGGGGCGTACTCCCTCTGCTGTCTCCTGAAGCCCGTCGATGTGGAGGGGGGCGTACTCCCTCTGCTGTCTCCTGAAGCCCGTCGATGTGGAGGGGGGCGTACTCCCTCTGCTGTCTCCTGAAGCCTGTCGATGTGGAGGGGGGCGTACTCCCTCTGCTGTCTCAACCTTCCGGTTACTAGTCCAACGCTCTAACCACTAGGCTACGCTGCCGCCCCAATGCTGAGTTGTAGTCAATGAACAGCATTCTTACATAGGTGTTCCTCTTGCCCAGCTGGGATAGGGCAGTGTGCAGTGCGAGGTCAATTGTCCTTGGTTCTGTTGGGGCGGTATGCAAATTGTAGTGGGTCTAGGGTGTCCGATAAGGTGGAGTTGATATGGTCCTTGACCAGTCTCTCAGAACACTTCATGAGTCATTTAGTTCAGTTACCTGAGCTTTCTCGTGTAGAGAAACAATCGTGGACATACATAAAGCAAGTGGGGACATCAGACTGGGGGTAGGGAGAGTGGGGACATCAGACTGGGGGTAGGGAGAGTGGGGACATCAGACTGGGGGTAGGGAGAGTGGGGACATCAGACTGGGGGTAGGGAGAGTGGGGACATCAGACTGGGGGTAGGGAGAGTGGGGACATCAGACTGGGGGTAGGGAGAGTGGGGACATCAGACTGGGGGTAGGGAGAGTGGGGAAATCAGACTGGGGGTAGGGAGAGTGGGGACATCAGACTGGGGGTAGGGAGAGTGGGGACATCAGACTGGGGGTAGGGAGAGTGGGGACATCAGACTGGGGGTAGGGAGAGTGGGGACATCAGACTGGGGATAGGGGGAGTGGGGACATCAGACTGGGGGTAGGGAGAGTGGGGACATCAGACTGGGGATAGGGAGAGTGGGGACATCAGACTGGGGGTAGGGAGAGTGGGGACATCAGACTGGGGATAGGGAGAGTGGGGACATCAGACTGGGGATAGGGAGAGTGGGGACATCAGACTGGGGGTAGGGAGAGTGGGGACATCAGACTGGGGTAGGGAGAGTGGGGACATCAGACTGGGAGTAGGGAGAGTGGGGACATCAAACTGGGGGTAGGGAGAGTGGGGACATCAGACTGGGGGTAGGGAGAGTGGGGACATCAGACTGGGGGTAGGGAGAGTGGGGACATCAGACTGGGGGTAGGGAGAGTGGGGACATCAGACTGGGGGTAGGGAGAGTGGGGACATCAGACTGGGGGTAGGGAGAGTGGGGACATCAGACTGGGGATAGGGGGAGTGGGGACATCAGACTGGGGGTAGGGAGAGTGGGGACATCAGACTGGGGGTAGGGAGAGTGGGGACATCAGACTGGGGGTAGGGAGAGTGGGGACATCAGACTGGGGATAGGGAGAGTGGGGACATCAGACTGGGGATAGGGAGAGTGGGGACATCAGACTGGGGGTAGGGAGAGTGGGGACATCAGACTGGGGGTAGGGAGAGTGGGGACATCAGACTGGGGGTAGGGAGAGTGGGGACATCAGACTGGGGGTAGGGAGAGTGGGGACATCAGACTGGGGGTAGGGAGAGTGGGGACATCAGACTGGGGATAGGGAGAGTGGGGACATCAGACTGGGGGTAGGGAGAGTGGGGACATCAGACTGGGGGTAGGGAGAGTGGGGACATCAGACTGGGGATAGGGAGAGTGGGGACATCAGACTGGGGATAGGGAGAGTGGGGACATCAGACTGGGGATAGGGAGAGTGGGGACATCAGACTGGGGATAGGGAGAGTGGGGACATCAGACTGGGGGTAGGGAGAGTGGGGACATCAGACTGGGGGTAGGGAGAGTGGGGACATCAGACTGGGGATAGGGAGAGTGGGGACATCAGACTGGGGATAGGGAGAGTGGGGACATCAGACTGGGGGTAGGGAGAGTGGGGACATCAGACTGGGGGTAGGGAGAGTGGGGACATCAGACTGGGGGTAGGGAGAGTGGGGACATCAGACTGGGGGTAGGGAGAGTGGGGACATCAGACTGGGGGTAGGGAGAGTGGGGACATCAGACTGGGGGTAGGGAGAGTGGGGACATCAGACTGGGGGTAGGGAGAGTGGGGACATCAGACTGGGGGTAGGGAGAGTGGGGACATCAGACTGGGGATAGGGAGAGTGGGGACATCAGACTGGGGATAGGGAGAGTGGGGACATCAGACTGGGGGTAGGGAGAGTGGGGACATCAGACTGGGGATAGGGAGAGTGGGGACATCAGACTGGGGATAGGGAGAGTGGGGACATCAGACTGGGGGTAGGGAGAGTGGGGACATCAGACTGGGGGTAGGGAGAGTGGGGACATCAGACTGGGGATAGGGAGAGTGGGGACATCAGACTGGGGATAGGGAGAGTGGGGACATCAGACTGGGGATAGGGAGAGTGGGGACATCAGACTGGGGGTAGGGAGAGTGGGGACATCAGACTGGGGATAGGGAGAGTGGGGACATCAGACTGGGGGTAGGGAGAGTGGGGACATCAGACTGGGGGTAGGGAGAGTGGGGACATCAGACTGGGGGTAGGGAGAGTGGGGACATCAGACTGGAGGTAGGGAGAGTGGGGACATCAGACTGGGGGTAGGGAGAGTGGGGACATCAGACTGGGGATAGGGAGAGATTTGAATATGTCCGTAAACACTCCAGCTGGTCTGTACATGCTCTGATTTACCATTCACACTCTTCAGATATACTAATCACTGGATTACACACTCAATCATACACGGATTACTCTGTGTGTGTGTGTGTGTGTGTGTGTGTGTGTGTGTGTGTGTGTGTGTGTGTGTGTGTGTGTGTGTGTGTGTGTGTGTGTGTGTGTGTGTGTGTGTGTGTGTGCTAATGCTCACTAGTAGAGAGAGAGAGAGAATTTCACATTCTATCTGTTATTATGTACTCATAAGGGTTGCTGTGTTTTCCCTATCCTAGAGATGAAGGGAGAGAAGGAGAAAGCCTTCTTTTCAACCTGTTGTACGTAGTCAGTTGTTTCTTATTTAGCACTAGGCTAGCTACAGCAGTATCTTAGTGGGACCAAACCATAATGGCTGCTGTGTGTTCTCTAGCCTAGCAGTGCGATGCTAGATAACCTCATTCTGTTCTCTAGCCGAGCAGTGCGATGCTAGCTAACCTCATTCTGTTCTCTAGCCGAGCAGTGCGATGCTAGCTAACCTCATTCTGTTCTCTAGCCTAGCAGTGCGATGCTAGCTATCCTCATTCTGTTCTCTAGCCTAGCAGTGCGATGCTAGCTATCCTCTTTCTGTTCTCTAGCCGAGCAGTGCGATGCTAGCTAACCTCATTCTGTTCTCTGGCCTAGCAGTGCGACGCTAGCTAACCTCACCTACCTCTTTCTGCTGTCTAGCCTCACTAACCTCATTCTGTTCTCTGGCCTAGCAGTGCGACGCTGGCTAAACTCACCGACTTCTTTCTGCTAGCTAACCTCACTAACCTATTCTGTTGTCTAGCCTCATTGATCTCATTCTGCTGTCTAGCCTCACTGACCTCATTCTGCTAGCTATCCTCACTGACCTCATTCTGTTCTCTATCCTAGCAGTGTGATGCTAGCTATCCTCACTGACCTCATTCTGTTCTCTATCCTAGCAGTGCGATGCTAGCTGTCCTCACTGACCTCATTCTGTTCTCTATCCTAGCAGTGCGATGCTAGCTATCCTCACTGACCTCATTCTGCTAGCTATCCTCACTGACCTCATTCTGTTCTCTATCCTAGCAGTGCGATGCTAGCTATCCTCACTGACCTCATTCTGTTCTCTATCCTAGCAGTGCGATGCTAGCTATCCTCACTGACCTCATTCTGTTCTCTATCCTAGCAGTGCGATGCTAGCTATCCTCACTGACCTCATTCTGTTCTCTATCCTAGCAGTGCGATGCTAGCTATCCTCACTGACCTCATTCTGTTCTCTATCCTAGCAGTGCGATGCTAGCTAACCTCACTGACCTCATTCTGTTCTCTATCCTAGCAGTGCGATGCTAGCTATCCTCACTGACCTCATTCTGTTCTCTATCCTAGCAGTGCGATGCTAGCTATCCTCACTGACCTCATTCTGTTCTCTATCCTAGCAGTGCGATGCTAGCTATCCTCACTGACCTCATTCTGTTCTCTATCCTAGCAGTGCGATGCTAGCTATCCTCACTGACCTCATTCTGTTCTCTATCCTAGCAGTGCGATGCTAGCTAACCTCACTGACCTCATTCTGTTCTCTATCCTAGCAGTGCGATGCTAGCTATCCTCACTGACCTCATTCTGTTCTCTATCCTAGCAGTGCGATGCTAGCTATCCTCACTGACCTCATTCTGTTCTTTTTATTTTATTTTTGTATTTAACCTGTATCTAACCTTAAGAACAAATTCTTATTTACAATGACAGCCTACCAAAAGGCAAAAGGCCTCCTGTAGGGACGGGGGCCTCCCTCTCCCCCCCTCCCCTCCCTCCCTCTCCCCCTCTACCCCTCCCTCCCCCTCCCCCTCTCCCCCCTCCCCCCCCCCCCCTCCCTACCTCTCCCCCTCTCCCCCACCCCCTCCCTCCCTCTCCCCCTCCCCCTCCCTCCTCCCCCTCCCTCCCTCCCCTCTCCCCTCCCCCTCCCTCCCCCTCTCCCCCTCCCTCTCCCTCCCCCTCTCCCCTCCCCCTCCCTCCCCCTCTCCCTCTCTCCTCCTGTCAGTGTGTTGTTCAGTACCACTGTTTCTCCATCTGTTTCTTTGTTAATTGTTCTCTCTGTTGAGAAAACAGTGTCACGTTGATGAGAATAAGACTAATAATGGTCAGTAATATAGCCCCCTCTAATCTATAATCACCTCCTGAAAGGCCTAATGGTGACACACACACACACACACACACACACACACACACACACACACACACACACACACACACACACACACACACACACACACACACACACACACACACACACACACACACACACACACACACACACACACACACACAGTAAACTACCCACACACACAGTATACTACACACACACACACAGTAAACTACACATACACACACACACACTCACATACACACACACGTCGACATATCGTCAGTTCATCTGATTAGTCTCTGGCAATATAGGGCAACAGTTAGGACTCTGTGTGTGTGTGTGCTGGAGCTGGAGACTCATATCTCCCTCACTAACTTTAACCATCAGCTGTCAGAGCAGCTCACAGATCACTGTACCATATCACTGGCAATCAAACTAGCAAAGCGTCAGTATAGAGACAAAGTACAGTCACAATTCAACGGCTCAGACACAAGAGGTATGTGGCAGGGTCTACAGTCAATCACGGATTACAAAAAGAAACCCAGCCCAGTCACGGACCAGGATGTCTTGCTCCCAGGCAGACTAAATAACTTTTTTGCCCGCTTTGAGGACAATACAGTGCCACTGACACGGCCCGCAACCAAAACCTGCGGACACTCCTTCACTGCAGCCGAGGTGAGTACAACATTTAAACGTGTTAACCCTCGCAAGGCTGCAGGCCCAGACGGCATCCCCAGCCGCGTCCACAGAGCATGCGCAGACCAGCTGGCTGGTGTGCTTACGGACATATTCAATCAATCCTTATCCCAGTCTGCTGTTCCCACATGCTTCAAGAGGGCCACCATTGTCCCTGTTCCCAAGAAAGCTAACTGAGCTAAACGACTACCGCCCTGTAGCACTCACTTCCGTCATCATGAAGTGCTTTGAGAGACTAGTCAAGGACCATATCACCTCCACCCTACCTGACACCCTAGACCCACTCCAATTTGCTTACCGCCCAAATAGGTCCACAGACGACACAATCTCAACCACACTCCCCTAAACCCATCTGGACAAGAGGAATACCTATGTGAGAATGCTGTTCATCGATGACAGCTCAGCATTTAACATCATAGTACCCTCCAAACTCGTCACCAAGCTCGAGACCCTGGGTCTTGACCCCGCCCTGTGCAAGTGGGTACTGGACTTTCTGACCGGCTGCCCCCAGGTGGTGAGGGTAGGTAACAACATCTCCACCCCGCTGATCCTCAACACTGGGTCCCCACAAGGGTGCGTTCTCAGCCCTCTCCTCTACTCCCTGTTCACCCACGACTGCGTGGCCATGCACGCCTCCAATTCAATCATCAAGTTTGCAGACGACACTACAGTGGTAGGCTTGATTACCAACAACGACGAGACGGCCTACAGGGAGGAGGTGAGGGGTCTCGGAGTGTGGTGTCAGGAAAATAACCTCACACTCAACGTCAACAAAACAAAGGAGATGATTGTGGACTTCAGGAAACAGCAGAGGGAACAGCCCCCTATCCACATCGATGGAACAGTAGTGGAGAGGGTAGTAAGTTAAGTTCCTCTGCGTACACATCACAGACAAACTGAAATGGTCCACCCACGCAGACAGTGTGGTGAAGAAGGCGCAGCAGCGCCTCTTCAACCTCAGGAGGCTGAAGAAATTCGGCTTGTCACCAAAAGCACTCACAAACTTCTACAGATGCACAATCGAGAGCATCCTGTCGGGCTGTATCACCGCCTGGTATGGCAACTGCTCCGCCCACAACCGTAAGGCTCTCCAGAGGGTAGTGAGGTCTGCACAACGCATCACCGGGGGCAAACTACCTGCCCTCCAGGACACCTATGGGTCAGGGTATGGGTCAGAATATGGGTCAGGGTATGGTTCATGGTTTTGGTCGGGGTATGGGTCTAGGTATAGGTCTAGGTAGGAGTCAGGGTATGGGTCTAGGTAGGGGTCAGGGTATGGGTCAGGGTATGGGTCAGGCTATGGGTCTAGGTATGTGTCTAGGTATGGGTCAGGGTATGGGTCAGGGCATGGGTCAGGGTATGGGTCAGGGCATGGGTCTAGGTATGTGTCTAGGTATGGGTCAGGGTATGGGTCAGGGCATGGGTCAGGGTATGGGTCAGGGCATGGGTCTAGGTATGCGTCTAGGTATGGGTCATGGTAGGGGTCAGGGTATGGGTCAGGGTATGGGTCAGGGCATAGGTCTAGGTATGCGTCTAGGTATGGGTCAAGGTATGGGTCAGGGTATGGGTCAGGGTATGGGTCAGGGTATGGGTCAGGGTATGGGTCTAGGTATGGGTCAGGGTATGGGTCTAGGTATGCGTCTAGGTATGGGTCAGGGTATGGGTCAGGGTATGGGTCAGGGCATGGGTCAGGGTATGGGTCAGGGCATGGGTCTAGGTATGCGTCTAGGTATGGGTCAGGGTATGGGTCAGGCTATGGGTCAGGGTATGGGTAAGGGTATGGGTCAGGGTATGGTTCATGGTTTGGGTCAGGGTATGGGTATGGGTCTAGGTATAGATCAGAATATGGGTCAGGGTATGGGTCTAGGTATGGGTCTAGGTTTGAGTAGGGGTATGGATCTTGGTATGGTTCTAGGTAAGGGTCTAGGAAACGGGCTACAGTAGAACAGGTTGAGAGCTTCAATTTCCTTGGTGTCCACATCACCAACAAACGAACATGGTCCAAACACACTAAGACAGTGGTGAAGAGGGCACGACAAAACCTATTCCCCCTCAGGAGACTGAAAAGATTTGGCATGGGTCCTCAGATCCTCAAAAGGTTCTACAGCTGCAACACCAAGAGCATCCTGACTAGTTGCATCACTGCCTGGATTGGCAACTGCTCGGCCTCCGACCGCAAGGAACTATAGAGGGTAGTGCGTACGGACCAGTACATCACTGGGGACAAGCTTCCTGCCATCCAGGACCTCTGTATCAGGTGTTGTCAGAGGAAGGCCCTGAAAATGGTCAAAGACTCCAGCCACCCTAGTCATAGACTGTTCTCTCTGCTACCGCACGGCAAGTGGTACCGGAGCGCCAAGTATGGGTCCAAAGTCCTTCTTAACAGCTTCTACCCCCCAGGCCATAAGACTCCTGAACAGCTAATCAAAGGGCTACCCAGACCAGAGAGGGAGAGACAATGAGAGAGAGAGAGAGAGAGAGAGAGAGAGAGAGAGAGAGAGAGAGAGAGAGAGAGAGAGAGAGAGAGAGAGAGAGAGAGAGAGAGAGAGAGAGAGAGAGAGAGAGAGAGAGAGAGAGGACTTAAGATGGGATGGTCAGAACAGCAACAGAAAGAGAGAGGAGTTAAGATGGGATGGTTAGAACAGCAACAGAAAGAAAGAGAGATAGAGGAGTTAAGATGGGATGGTCAGAACAGCAACAGAAAGAGAGAGGAGTGGAGATGGGATGGTCAGAACAGCAACAGAAAGAGAGAGGAGTTAAGATGGGATGGTCAGAACAGCAACAGAAAGAGAGAGTTAAGAGTTAAACAGATGGGATGGGATCAGAACAGCAACAGAAAGAGAGAGGAGTTAAGATGGGATGGATTAAGATGGGATGGTCAGAACAGCAACAGAAAGAGAGAGGAGTTAAGATGGGATGGTCAGAACAGCAACAGAAAGAGAGAGGAGTTAAGATGGGATGGTCAGAACAGCAACAGAAAGAGAGAGGAGTTAAGATGGGATGGTCAGAACAGCAACAGAAAGAGAGAGGAGTTAAGATGGGATGGTCAGAACAGCAACAGAAAGAGAGAGGAGTTAAGATGGGATGGACAGAACAGCAACAGAAAGAGAGAGGAGTTAAGATGGGATGGTCAGAACAGCAACAGAAAGAGAGAGGAGTTAAGATGGGATGGTTAGAACAGCAACAGAAAGAGAGAGGTTAAGATGGGATGGTCAGAACAGCAACAGAAAGAGAGAGAGAGAGGAGTTAAGATGGGATGGTCAGAACAGCAACAGAAAGAGAGAGTAGTTAAGATGGGATGGTTAGAACAGCAACAGAAAGAGAGAGGAGTTAAGATGGGATGGTCAGAACAGCAACAGAAAGAGAGAGGAGTTAAGATGGGATGGTCAGAACAGCAACAGAAAGAGAGAGGAGTTAAGATGGGATGGTCAGAACAGCAACAGAAAGAGAGAGGAGTTAAGATGGGATGGTCAGAACAGCAACAGAAAGAGAGAGGAGTTAAGATGGGATGGACAGAACAGCAACAGAAAGAGAGAGGTGTTAAGATGGGATGGTCAGAACAGCAACAGAAAGAGAGAGGAGTTAAGATGGGATGGTTAGAACAGCAACAGAAAGAGAGAGGTTAAGATGGGATGGTCAGAACAGCAACAGAAAGAGAGAGAGAGAGGAGTTAAGATGGGATGGTCAGAACAGCAACAGAAAGAGAGAGTAGTTAAGATGGGATGGTTAGAACAGCAACAGAAAGAGAGAGGAGTTAAGATGGGATGGTCAGAACAGCAACAGAAAGAGAGAGGAGTTATAGGTGGGGGTAGAAGCTACTTCATTACTGTCAGGTTGCCCCACCTACGTCCTCCATCTCTCTCTCCATCTCTCCTCCATCTCTCTCTCCATCTCTCCTCCATCTCTCTCCATCTCTCTCTCCATCTCTCTCTCCATCTCTCCTCCATCTCTCCATCTCTCCTCCATTTCTCTCTCCATCTCTCTCTCCATCTCTCCTCCATCTCACCTCCTCATAGTAAAATATTTAAAACAGCCCACCTCTGTCCCACCATACACACACTCCTCCTTCACACCACACACACACACACTCCTCCTTCCCAACACACACACCTCCTTCCCAACACACACACCTCCTTCACACCACACACACACCTCCTTCCCAACACACACACATCTCCTTCACACCACACACACCTCCTTCCCAACACACACACAACTCCTTCCCAACACACACACCTCCTTCACACCACACACACCTCCTTCCCAACATACACACTCCTCCTTCCCAACACACACACCTCCTTCCCAACACACACACCTCCTTCCCAACACACACAGCTCCTTCCCAACACACACTCCTCCTTCACACCACGCACACCTCCTTCCCAACACACACACACCTCCTTCCCAACACATACACCTCCTTCCCAACACACACACCTCCTTCCCAACACACACACACACCTCCTTCCCAACACACACACTCCTCCTTCCCAACACACACACTCAATCAAATGTATTTATAAAGCCCTTTTTACATCAGCAGATCCAATCAAATCAAATTGTATTTGTCACAAGCCCTTAAACAACAATGCAGTTTTCAGAAAATTTAATTAAGAAAATATTTACTAAATAAACTAAAGTAATAAAAGAAAATATAAATTGTAACACAATAAAATAACAATAATGAGGCTATATACTGGAGATACCAGTACTGAGTCAATGTACAGAAGGCTATATACTGGAGGTACCAGTACTGAGTCAATGTACAGAAGGCTATATACTGGAGGTACCAGTACTGAGTCAATGTACAGAAGGCTCCTGATGTACTGGAGGTTATATACAGAGGGTACAGGTACTGAGTCAATGTACAGGAGGCTATATACTGGAGGTACCAGTACTGAGTCAATCTACAGGAGGATAAATACAGAGGGTACAGGTACTGAGTCAATGTACAGGAGGCTATATACAGAGGGTACAGGTACCGAGTCAATGTACAGGAGGCTCCTGATGTACTGGAGGCTAAATACAGAGGGTACAGGTACCGAGTCAATCTACAGAAGGCTCCTGATGTACTGGAGGTTATATACAGAGGGTACAGGTACTGAGTCAATGTACAGGAGGCTAAATACAGAGGGTACAGGTACTGAGTCAATGTACAGGAGGCTATATACTGGAGGTACCAGTACTGAGTCAATGTACAGAAGGCTCCTGATGTACTGGAGGTTATATACAGAGGGTACAGGTACTGAGTCAATCTACAGGAGGCTCCTGATGTACTGGAGGTTATATACAGAGGGTACAGATACTGAGTCAATGTACAGAAGGCTCCTGATGTACTGGAGGTTATATACAGAGGGTACAGGTACTGAGTCAATGTACAGGAGGCTAAATACAGAGGGTACAGGTACTGAGTCAATATACAGGAGGTTATATACAAAGGGTACAGATACTGAGTCAATGTACAGAAGGTTATATACAGAGGGTACAGGTACTGAGTCGATGTACAGGAGGCTAAATACAGAGGGTACAGGTACTGAGTCAATGTACAGGAGGTTATATACAGAGGGTACAGATACTGAGTCAATGTACAGAAGGCTATATACAGAGGGTACAGATACTGAGTCAATGTACAGAAGGTTATATACAGAGGGTACAGGTACTGAGTCAATGTACAGGAGGCTAAATACAGGAGGTACGGTACACATTCCTCCCCATCCTGCTCTAGTCTTTTATTGATAATGACGGAGTTAAAGCTGCCCTGACAGCTCGAGGCTGGGGGGGCGTGCTGCGCATGAGGGGGTTGAGCGGGTGCGAGCCATTAGCACGAGCCCGAGGTGTGCCCAGCCTCCACGCACGCACTCTCTCTCTCTCTCACGCGCATGCACACACAATCTCACTGGTAGTGATGGTGGTGGAGGGGAGAAGGAAAAACAAAAGTGCTGGTCTGCGCTGTTCTGGTCTGTGGTAGTTGCGGTGTCTGATAACCGTCAGTAAAGAGGCAACGGTCCCGAGTCTACACTTTACTGGCTACTGTTTACTGACACCCATTCTTCTGTTTTCTGGAGATAAACACGCAGCAAGACTGGAGGCGACAGAATCCTTAGTGAATCACGTAGGTAAGCAAACTATGAAAAACAATCATTTATTGCATCGATATAAGCAACACAAAAAAACGCATCGCTTCTATATCCTTTTCGCTCTCATTTTCTATGCAGCTGTTATTTTTAATGTAACCTTTATTAAACTAGGCAAGTAATTTAATAGCAAATTTGTATTTACAATGACGGCCTACCGGGGGAAGTGCCTCGTTCAGGGGAAGAACAACAGATGTTTATCTTGTCAGCTCAGGGATTCGACCCAGCAACGTTTCGGGTTACTGGTCCACCGCTGTAACTCGGCTTCCTGCCGCCCCATTATTAGAAGTGTGTCATTCATTGTTGATTCGTTGATATGATTCTAATGTTGATCAGTTTGATCGAACCAGTTGAAAGTGGTCTCCATGCACTCATTGGACAATGTGAAACCTCTACGTTGTCAATTGGACACAATAACACAATCAAACCATTTTTTTTAGATGTAATATTAATCTTGTTTATCAGTCATATTTTTTTTATCCGTTTTTGTATATGTTTGAATTGTAATCGAAGAGTTTCGTAAACAATTGGATAGGTAGTGATTGTGTTCAAGCGGAGACTCCCTGCAGTATCTCTGCTCTGGTCTCTGTGCGCAGCATTTACATATTTATAAAGCAACAGAAAGCACATGGCTATCGGACTAAGACCAGTCACTAATTCCCTGCTTCCCTTGCAACCCCATGACATACCATGCCTAGCCAAGCCTACTATACATAATCTGTCATTAGCAAGTTATTTTGAGACCGCGGACACTAGTCCTGGCTAACAGAGATAGACCGCGGCTTTCTGGACAAACCGGTTATTTGAAACTAAAACGCGTGTTGTTTGGACACCATTGTTACACATTTTATCCGGAATATCTCTCTGATTATCACGGGACATGTTTGTTTAGTTGGTTACATTTTTCGTACTAATTATCTATTTCTTTATTTAGATAGTGTAGCTGTGCTCGTGACCTTCAGCAGTGAGATGGAGCTGGAGCATTTCGACGAGCGGGATAAGTCGCAACGGAACAGCCGAGGAGGGGGCAGGTTGAACGGGGTGACCAGCCCGACACACAGCGCCCACTGCAGCCTCTACCGTTCCCGGACACTCAAGAACCTCAGCTCAGAGAAGAAGGCCAAGAAGGTCCGCTTCTACCGCAACGGGGACCGCTACTTTAACGGGATAGTGTACGCCATCTCAGTGGAGCGGTTCCGGTCGTTTGACGCGCTGCTGGCGGATCTAACCCGCACGCTGTCTGACAATGTGAATCTGCCGCAGGGCGTCAGGACCATTTACTCCGCGGACGGAACCAAAAAGATCACCAGCACCGATCAACTGTTGGAGGGTAATATGATGATTTAATTACTTTGGAAAACTGTCTCTATCTCTCTCTGTCTCGCTCTCTCTCTCTCTGTCTCGCCCTCTCTCTCTGTCTCGCTCTCTCTCTGTCTCGCTCTCTCTCTGTCTCATTGGATCTGGGTAGAGTATGGTTGATGATAAATTAGTGCCTATACACTGAGTGAACAAAACATTAAGAACACCTTTCTATTATTGAGTTGGGTTCCACAGGGATACTGGCCCATGTTGACTCCAACACTTCCTACAGTTGTGTCAAGTTGGCTGGATGTCCTTTGGGTGGTGGACCATTCTTGATACACACGGGAAACTGTTGAGTGTGGAAAAACCCAGCAGCGTTGCTGTTCTTGACACAAACCAGTGGACCTGGCACCTACTACCATACCCTGTTCAAAGGCGCTTAAATCTTTTGTCTTGCCCCATTCGCCCCCTGAATGGAGCACATACACAACCCATGTCTCAATTGTCTCAAGGCTTAAAGGTCCTTCTTTCACCTGTCTCCTCCTCTTCATCTTTCACCCGTCTCCTCCCCTTCTTCTTTCACCTGTCTCCTCCCCTTCATCTTTAACCCGTCTCCTCCTCTTCATCTACACTGATTGAAGTGGATTTAACAAGTGACATCAATAAGGGATCATAGCTTTCACCTGGATTCACCTGGTCAGTCTATGTCATGGAAAGAGCAGGTGTTCTTAATGTTTTGTACACTCAGTGTAGACGGGTTGGTTGTTTAGCAACAAAACGGATGGGTTGGTTGTTTAGCAACAAAACGGATGGGTTGGTTGTTTAGCAACAAAACGGATGGGTTGGTTGTTTAGCAACAAAACGGATGGGTTGGTTGTTTAGCAACAAAACGGATGGGTTGGTTGTTTAGCAACAAAACGGATGGGTTGGTTGTTTAGCAACAAAACGGATGGGTTGGTTGTTTAGCAACAAAACGGATGGGTTGGTTGTTTAGCAACAAAACGGATGGGTTGGTTGTTTAGCAACAAAACGGATGGGTTGGTTGTTTAGCAACAAAACGGATGGGTTGGTTGTTTAGCAACAAAACCAACCCTGCACAACGATGGGACAAAACAGACGAGGTTGGCTTAGCTTGTTGACAAAATGTAAATTATATTTAGTCTCCAAATGTTTATTGAAAACAACATATATCCATTGATCTGCTATCTGGCAATCCAGCATCATAACAACACATCCATTGATCTGCTATCTGGCAATCCAGCATTAAAACAACATATATCCATTGATCTGCTATCTGGCAATCCAGCATCATAACAACATATATCCATTGATCTGCTATCTGGCAATCCAGCATCATAACAACACATCCATTGATCTGCTATCTGGCAATCCAGCATCAAAACAACATATATCCATTGATCTGCTATCTGGCAATCCAGCATCATAACAACACATCCATTGATCTGCTATCTGGCAATCCAGCATCATAACAACACATCCATTGATCTGCTATCTGGCAATCCAGCATCAAAACAACATATATCCATTGATCTGCTATCTGGCAATCCAGCATCAAAACAACATATATCCATTGATCTGCTATCTGGCAATCCAGCATCAAAACAACATATATCCATTGATCTGCTATCTGGCAATCCAGCATCAAAACAACATATATCCATTGATCTGCTATCTGGCAATCCAGCATCATAACAACACATCCATTGATCTGCTATCTGGCAATCCAGCATCATAACACCATATATCCATTGATCTGCTATCTGGCAATCCAGCATCATAACAACACATCCATTGATCTGCTATCTGGCAATCCAGCATCATAACAACATATATCCATTGATCTGCTATCTGGCAATCCAGCATCATAACAACACATCCATTGATCTGCTATCTGGCAATCCAGCATCATAACAACATATATCCATTGATCTGCTATCTGGCAATCCAGCATCATAACAACACATCCATTGATCTGCTATCTGGCAATCCAGCATCAAAACAACATATATCCATTGATCTGCTATCTGGCAATCCAGCATCATAACAACACATCCATTGATCTGCTATCTGGCAATCCAGCATCATAACAACACATCCATTGATCTGCTATCTGGCAATCCAGCATCAAAACAACATATATCCATTGATCTGCTATCTGGCAATCCAGCATCAAAACAACATATATCCATTGATCTGCTATCTGGCAATCCAGCATCAAAACAACATATATCCATTGATCTGCTATCTGGCAATCCAGCATCATAACAACACATCCATTGATCTGCTATCTGGCAATCCAGCATCATAACACCATATATCCATTGATCTGCTATCTGGCAATCCAGCATCATAACAACACATCCATTGATCTGCTATCTGGCAATCCAGCATCATAACAACATATATCCATTGATCTGCTATCTGGCAATCCAGCATCATAACAACATATATCCATTGATCTGCTATCTGGCAATCCAGCATCAAAACAACATATATCCATTGATCTGCTATCTGGCAATCCAGCATCATAACAACATATATCCATTGATCTGCTATCTGGCAATCCAGCATCATAACAACATATATCCATTGATCTGCTATCTGGCAATCCAGCATCATAACAACATATATCCATTGATCTGCTATCTGGCAATCCAGCATCATAACAACACATCCATTGATCTGCTATCTGGCAATCCAGCATCATAACACCATATATCCATTGATCTGCTATCTGGCAATCCAGCATCATAACAACACATCCATTGATCTGCTATCTGGCAATCCAGCATCATAACAACATATATCCATTGATCTGCTATCTGGCAATCCAGCATCATAACAACATATATCCATTGATCTGCTATCTGGCAATCCAGCATCAAAACAACATATATCCATTGATCTGCTATCTGGCAATCCAGCATCATAACAACATATATCCATTGATCTGCTATCTGGCAATCCAGCATCATAACAACATATATCCATTGATCTGCTATCTGGCAATCCAGCATCATAACAACATATATCCATTGATCTGCTATCTGGCAATCCAGCATCATAACAACATATATCCATTGATCTGCTATCTGGCAATCCAGCATCATAACAACATATATCCATTGATCTGCTATCTGGCAATCCAGCATCATAACAACACATCCATTGATCTGCTATCTGGCAATCCAGCATCATAACAACACATGGACTTCTGCCTCATTGAAGCGTCTGCATCCTTTTTGTGACAGAAGTCGACTAACTCCTCCCAATTTGCAGTGGGAAGGACTATGATTGGGCAGATGGTAGCCGCTCATTTGCATCTAGATTGATACAACTCAGATACCTAGAAGATAGTCTAGGTATAAAATGACACTAATCCAACGCTTAAATGCATGGATGAGGTGACTAGACTAGGGCCGTATCCACATTGTTATAGAGGTGACTAGACTAGGGCCGTATCCACATTATTATAGAGGAGGTGACTAGACTAGGGCCGTATCCACATTGTTTTAGAGGTGACTAGACTAGGGCCGTATCCACATTGTTATAGAGGAGGTGACTAGACTAGGGCCGTATCCACATTGTTATAGAGGAGGTGACTAGACTAGGGCCGTATCCACATTGTTATAGAGGAGATGACTAGACTAGGGCCGTATCCACATTGTCATAGAGGAGGTGACTAGACTAGGGCCGTATCCACATTGTCATAGAGGAGGTGACTAGACTAGGGCCGTATCCACATTGTCATAGAGGTGACTAGACTAGGGCCTTATCCACATTGTTATAGAGGTGACTAGACTAGGGCCGTGTCCACATTGTTATAGAGGTGACTAGACTAGGGCCGTGTCCACATTGTTATAGAGGAGGTGACTAGACTAGGGCCGTATCCACATTGTTATAGAGGTGACTAGACTAGGGCCTTATCCACATTGTTATAGAGGAGGTGACTAGACTAGGGCCGTATCCACATTGTTATAGAGGAGGTGACTAGACTAGGGCCGTATCCACATTGTTATAGAGGAGATGAATAGACTAGGGCCGTATCCACATTGTTATAGAGATGACTAGACTAGGGCCGTATCCACATTGTCATAGAGGTGACTAGACTAGGGCCGTATCCACATTGTTATAGAGGTGACTAGACTAGGGCCGTATCCACATTGTTATAGAGGTGACTAGACTACGGCCGTATCCACATTGTTATAGAGGAGGTGACTAGACTAGGGCCGTATCCACATTGTTATAGAGGTGACTAGACTAGGGCCGTATCCACATTGTTATAGAGGTGACTAGACTACGGCCGTATCCACATTGTTATAGAGGAGGTGACTAGACTAGGGCCGTATCCACATTGTTATAGAGATGACTAGACTAGGGCCTTATCCACATTGTTATAGAGGAGGTGACTAGACTAGGGCCGTATCCACATTGTTATAGAGGTGACTAGACTAGGGCCTTATCCACATTGTTATAGAGGAGGTGACTAGACTAGGGCGTATCCACATTATTATAGAGGAGGTGACTAGACTAGGGCCATATCCATATTGTTATAGAGGAGGTGACTAGACTAGGGCCGTATCCACATTGTTATAGAGGAGGTGACTAGACTAGGGCCTTATCCACATTGTTATAGAGGTGACTAGACTAGGGCCGTATCCACATTGTTATAGAGGAGGTGACTAGACTAGGGCCGTATCCACATTGTTATAGAGGAGGTGACTAGACTAGGGCCTTATCCACATTGTTATAGAGGTGACTAGACTAGGGCCGTATCCACATTGTCATAGAGGTGACTAGACTAGGGCCGTATCCACATTATTATAGAGCAGATGACTAGACTAGGGCCTTATCCACATTATTATAGAGGAGGTGACTAGACTAGGGCCATATCCACATTGTTATAGAGGAGGTGACTAGACTAGGGCCGTATCCACATTGTTATAGAGGTGACTAGACTAGGGCCGTATCCACATTGTCATAGAGGTGACTAGACTAGGGCCGTATCCACATTGTTATAGAGGTGACTAGACTAGGGCCGTGTCCACATTGTTATAGAGGTGACTAGACTAGGGCCGTATCCACATTGTTATAGAGGTGACTAGACTAGGGCCATATCCACATTGTTATAGAGGTGACTAGACTAGGGCCGTATCCACATTGTTATAGAGGTGATTAGACTAAGGCCGTATCCACATTGTTATAGAGGTGACTAGACTAGGGCCGTATCCACATTGTTATAGAGGAGGTGACTAGACTAGGGCCGTATCCACATTGTTATAGAGGTGACTAGACTAGGGCCGTATCCACATTGTTATAGAGGTGACTAGACTAGGGCCATATCCACATTGTTATAGAGGTGACTAGACTAGGGCCTTATCCACATTATTATAGAGGAGGTGACTAGACTAGGGCCTTATCCACATTGTTATAGAGGAGGTGACTAGACTAGGGCCGTATCCACATTGTTATAGAGGAGATGACTAGACTAGGGCCGTATCCACATTGTTATAGAGGAGATGACTAGACTAGGGCCGTATCCTCATTGTTATAGAGGAGGTGACTAGACTAGGGCCGTATCCACATTGTTATAGAGGAGGTGACTAGACTAGGGCCGTATCCACATTGTTATAGAGGATGTGACTAGACTAGGGCCGTATCCACATTGTCATAGAGGTGACTAGACTAGGGCCTTATCCACATTGTTATAGAGGAGGTGACTAGACTAGGGCCGTATCCACATTGTTATAGAGGAGATGACTAGACTAGGGCCGTATCCACATTGTCATAGAGGAGGTGACTAGACTAGGGCCGTATCCACATTGTCATAGAGGAGGTGACTAGACTAGGGCCGTATCCACATTGTCATAGAGGTGACTAGACTAGGGCCTTATCCACATTGTTATAGAGGTGACTAGACTAGGGCCGTGTCCACATTGTTATAGAGGTGACTAGACTAGGGCCGTGTCCACATTGTTATAGAGGAGGTGACTAGACTAGGGCCGTATCCACATTGTTATAGAGGTGACTAGACTAGGGCCTTATCCACATTGTTATAGAGGAGGTGACTAGACTAGGGCCGTATCCACATTGTTATAGAGGAGGTGACTAGACTAGGGCCGTATCCACATTGTTATAGAGGAGATGAATAGACTAGGGCCGTATCCACATTGTTATAGAGATGACTAGACTAGGGCCGTATCCACATTGTCATAGAGGTGACTAGACTAGCGCCGTATCCACATTGTTATAGAGGTGACTAGACTAGGGCCGTATCCACATTGTTATAGAGGTGACTAGACTACGGCCGTATCCACATTGTTATAGAGGAGGTGACTAGACTAGGGCCGTATCCACATTGTTATAGAGGTGACTAGACTAGGGCCGTATCCACATTGTTATAGAGGTGACTAGACTACGGCCGTATCCACATTGTTATAGAGGAGGTGACTAGACTAGGGCCGTATCCACATTGTTATAGAGATGACTAGACTAGGGCCTTATCCACATTGTTATAGAGGAGGTGACTAGACTAGGGCCGTATCCACATTGTTATAGAGGTGACTAGACTAGGGCCTTATCCACATTGTTATAGAGGAGGTGACTAGACTAGGGCCGTATCCACATTATTATAGAGGAGGTGACTAGACTAGGGCCATATCCATATTGTTATAGAGGAGGTGACTAGACTAGGGCCGTATCCACATTGTTATAGAGGAGGTGACTAGACTAGGGCCTTATCCACATTGTTATAGAGGTGACTAGACTAGGGCCGTATCCACATTGTTATAGAGGAGGTGACTAGACTAGGGCCGTATCCACATTGTTATAGAGGAGGTGACTAGACTAGGGCCTTATCCACATTGTTATAGAGGTGACTAGACTAGGGCCGTATCCACATTGTCATAGAGGTGACTAGACTAGGGCCGTATCCACATTATTATAGAGCAGATGACTAGACTAGGGCCTTATCCACATTATTATAGAGGAGGTGACTAGACTAGGGCCATATCCACATTGTTATAGAGGAGGTGACTAGACTAGGGCCGTATCCACATTGTTATAGAGGTGACTAGACTAGGGCCGTATCCACATTGTCATAGAGGTGACTAGACTAGGGCCGTATCCACATTGTTATAGAGGTGACTAGACTAGGGCCGTGTCCACATTGTTATAGAGGTGACTAGACTAGGGCCGTATCCACATTGTTATAGAGGTGACTAGACTAGGGCCATATCCACATTGTTATAGAGGTGACTAGACTAGGGCCGTATCCACATTGTTATAGAGGTGATTAGACTAAGGCCGTATCCACATTGTTATAGAGGTGACTAGACTAGGGCCGTATCCACATTGTTATAGAGGAGGTGACTAGACTAGGGCCGTATCCACATTGTTATAGAGGTGACTAGACTAGGGCCGTATCCACATTGTTATAGAGGTGACTAGACTAGGGCCATATCCACATTGTTATAGAGGTGACTAGACTAGGGCCTTATCCACATTATTATAGAGGAGGTGACTAGACTAGGGCCTTATCCACATTGTTATAGAGGAGGTGACTAGACTAGGGCCGTATCCACATTGTTATAGAGGAGATGACTAGACTAGGGCCGTATCCACATTGTTATAGAGGAGATGACTAGACTAGGGCCGTATCCTCATTGTTATAGAGGAGGTGACTAGACTAGGGCCGTATCCACATTGTTATAGAGGAGGTGACTAGACTAGGGCCGTATCCACATTGTTATAGAGGATGTGACTAGACTAGGGCCGTATCCACATTGTCATAGAGGATGTGACTAGACTAGGGCCGTATCCACATTGTTATAGAGGAGTTGACTAGACTAGGGCCGTATTCACATTGTTATAGAGGAGGTGACTAGACTAGGGCCGTATCCACATTGTTATAGAGGAGGTGACTAGACTAGGGCCGTATCCACATTGTTATAGAGGAGGTGACTAGACTAGGGCCGTATCCTCATTGTTATAGAGGAGGTGACTAGACTAGGGCCGTATCCACATTGTTATAGAGGAGGTGACTAGACTAGGGCCGTATCCACATTGTTATAGAGGATGTGACTAGACTAGGGCCGTATCCACATTGTCATAGAGGATGTGACTAGACTAGGGCCGTATCCACATTGTTACAGAGGAGTTGACTAGACTAGGGCCGTATCCACATTGTTATAGAGGAGGTGACTAGACTAGGGCCGTATCCACATTGTTATAGAGGAGGTGACTAGACTAGGGCCGTATCCACATTGTTATAGAGGAGGTGACTAGACTAGGGCCGTATCCACATTGTTATAGAGGAGGTGACTAGACTAGGGCCTTATCCACATTGTTATAGAGGTGACTAGACTAGGGCCGTATCCACATTGTCATAGAGGAGGTGACTAGACTAGGGCCGTATCCACATTGTCATAGAGGAGGTGACTAGACTAGGGCCGTATCCACATTGTTATAGAGGAGGTGACTAGACTAGGGCCTTATCCACATTGTTATAGAGGTGACTAGACTAGGGCCGTATCCACATTGTTATAGAGGTGACTAGACTAGGGCCGTATCCACATTGTTATAGAGGTGGTGACTAGACTAGGGCCGTATCCACATTTTTATAGAGGAGGTGACTAGACTAGGGCCGTATCCACATTGTTATAGAGGAGGTGACTAGACTAGGGCCTTATCCACATTGTTATAGAGGTGACTAGACTAGGGCCGTATCCACATTGTCATAGAGGAGGTGACTAGACTAGGGCCGTATCCACATTGTCATAGAGGAGGTGACTAGACTAGGGCCGTATCCACATTGTTATAGAGGAGATGACTAGACTAGGGCCGTATCCACATTGTTATAGAGGAGGTGACTAGACTAGGGCCTTATCCACATTGTTATAGAGGTGACTAGACTAGGGCCGTATCCACATTGTTATAGAGGAGGTGACTAGACTAGGGCCTTATCCACATTTTTATAGAGGTGACTAGACTAGGGCCGTATCCACATTGTTATAGAGGAGGTGACTAGACTAGGGCCGTATCCACATTGTTATAGAGGAGGTGACTAGACTAGGGCCGTATCCACATTGTTATAGAGGAGGTGACTAGACTAGGGCCTTATCCACATTGTTATAGAGGTGACTAGACTAGGGCCGTATCCACATTGTCATAGAGGTGACTAGACTAGGGCCGTATCCACATTATTATAGAGGAGGTGACTAGACTAGGGCCTTATCCACATTGTTATAGAGGAGATGACTAGACTAGGGCCATATCCACATTGTTATAGAGGAGGTGACTAGACTAGGGCCGTATCCACATTGTTATAGAGGTGACTAGACTAGGGCCGTATCCACATTGTCATAGAGGTGACTAGACTAGGGCCGTATCCACATTGTTATAGAGGTGACTAGACTAGGGCCGTGTCCACATTGTTATAGAGGTGACTAGACTAGGGCCGTATCCACATTGTTATAGAGGTGACTAGACTAGGGCCATATCCACATTGTTATAGAGGTGACTAGACTAGGGCCGTATCCACATTGTTATAGAGGTGATTAGACTAGGGCCGTATCCACATTGTTATAGAGGTGACTAGACTAGGGCCGTATCCACATTGTTATAGAGGTGACTAGACTACGGCCGTATCCACATTGTTATAGAGGTGACTAGACTAGGGCCGTATCCACATTGTTATAGAGGTGACTAGACTAGGGCCTTATCCACATTGTTATAGAGGTGACTAGACTAGGGCCGTATCCACATTGTTATAGAGGAGATGACTAGACTAGGGCCGTATCCACATTGTTATAGAGGTGATTAGACTAGGGCCGTATCCACATTGTTATAGAGGTGACTAGACTAGGGCCTTATCCACATTGTTATAGAGGTGACTAGACTAGGGCCGTATCCACATTGTTATAGAGGTGACTAGACTAGGGCCATATCCACATTGTTATAGAGGTGACTAGACTAGGGCCTTATCCACATTATTATAGAGGAGGTGACTAGACTAGGGCCTTATCCACATTGTTATAGAGGAGGTGACTAGACTAGGGCCGTATCCACATTGTTATAGAGGAGATGACTAGACTAGGGCCGTATCCACATTGTTATAGAGGAGATGACTAGACTAGGGCCGTATCCACATTGTTATAGAGGAGGTGACTAGACTAGGGCCGTATCCACATTGTTATAGAGGAGGTGACTAGACTAGGGCCGTATCCACATTGTTATAGAGGATGTGACTAGACTAGGGCCGTATCCACATTGTCATAGAGGATGTGACTAGACTAGGGCCGTATCCACATTGTTATAGAGGAGTTGACTAGACTAGGGCCGTATCCACATTGTTATAGAGGAGGTGACTAGACTAGGGCCGTATCCACATTGTTATAGAGGAGGTGACTAGACTAGGGCCGTATCCACATTGTTATAGAGGAGGTGACTAGACTAGGGCCGTATCCACATTTTTATAGAGGAGGTGACTAGACTAGGGCCTTATCCACATTGTTATAGAGGTGACTTATCCACATTGTCATAGAGGTGACTAGACTAGGGCCGTATCCACATTGTCATAGAGGAGGTGACTAGACTAGGGCCGTATCCACATTGTTATAGAGGAGGTGACTAGACTAGGGCCTTATCCACATTGTTATAGAGGTGACTAGACTAGGGCCGTATCCACATTGTTATAGAGGTGACTAGACTAGGGCCGTATCCACATTGTTATAGAGGAGGTGACTAGACTAGGGCCGTATCCACATTGTTATAGAGGAGGTGACTAGACTAGGGCCGTATCCACATTGTTATAGAGGAGGTGACTAGACTAGGGCCTTATCCACATTGTTATAGAGGTGACTAGACTAGGGCCGTATCCACATTGTCATAGAGGAGGTGACTAGACTAGGGCCGTATCCACATTGTCATAGAGGAGGTGACTAGACTAGGGCCGTATCCACATTGTTATAGAGGAGGTGACTAGACTAGGGCCGTATCCACATTGTTATAGAGGAGGTGACTAGACTAGGGCCTTATCCACATTGTTATAGAGGTGACTAGACTAGGGCCGTATCCACATTGTTATAGAGGAGGTGACTAGACTAGGGCCGTATCCACATTGTTATAGAGGAGATGACTAGACTAGGGCCGTATCCACATTGTTATAGAGGTGACTAGACTAGGGCCGTATCCACATTGTTATAGAGGAGATGACTAGACTAGGGCCGTATCCACATTGTTATAGAGGTGACTAGACTAGGGCCGTATCCACATTGTTATAGAGGAGATGACTAGGGCCGTATCCTCATTGTTATAGAGGAGGTGACTAGACTAGGGCCGTATCCACATTGTTATAGAGGAGGTGACTAGACTAGGGCCGTATCCACATTGTTATAGAGGATGTGACTAGACTAGGGCCGTATCCACATTGTCATAGAGGATGTGACTAGACTAGGGCCGTATCCACATTGTTATAGAGGAGGTGACTAGACTAGGGCCGTATCCACATTGTTATAGAGGAGGTGACTAGACTAGGGCCGTATCCACATTGTTATAGAGGAGGTGACTAGACTAGGGCCTTATCCACATGGTTATAGAGGTGACTAGACTAGGGCCGTATCCACATTGTCATAGAGGAGGTGACTAGACTAGGGCCGTATCCACATTGTCATAGAGGAGGTGACTAGACTAGGGCCGTATCCACATTGTTATAGAGGAGATGACTAGACTAGGGCCTTATCCACATTGTTATAGAGGTGACTAGACTAGGGCCGTATCCACATTGTTATAGAGGTGACTAGACTAGGGCCGTATCCACATTGTTATAGAGGAGGTGACTAGACTAGGGCCGTATCCACATTGTTATAGAGGAGGTGACTAGACTAGGGCCTTATCCACATTGTTATAGAGGAGGTGACTAGACTAGGGCCGTATCCACATTGTTATAGAGGAGGTGACTAGACTAGGGCCGTATCCACATTGTTATAGAGGAGGTGACTAGACTAGGGCCTTATCCACATTGTTATAGAGGAGATGACTAGACTAGGGCCGTATCCACATTGTTATAGAGGAGGTGACTAGACTAGGGCCGTATCCACATTGTCATATAGTGTCTTCAGAATGTATTTAAACCCCTTGACTTTTCCCACATTTTGTTATGTTCCAGCCTTATTCTAAAATTGATTGAAATGTTTTTTTTCCCCTCATCAATCTACACACAATACCCCATAATGACATCACAATACCCCATAATGACATCACAATACCCCATAATGACATCACAATACCCCATAATGACATCACAATACCCCATAATGACATCACAATACCCCATAATGACAAAGCAAAAACAGGTTTATATAAATATTTTCCATTTTTATTCAGACCCTTTACTTTGTTACTTTGTTGACTAACCTTTGACAGTGATTACAACATCATGAAGCTACCAGCATGGCACACCTGTATTTGGAGAGTTTCTCCCTTTCTTGTCTGCAGATCCTCTCAAGCTCTGTCAGGTTGGATGGGGAGCGTCGCTGCACAGCTATTTTCAGGTCTCTCCAGAGATGTTTGATCGGGTTGAAGTCCGGGTTCTGGCTGGACCCCTCAAGGACATTCCGAGACTGAAGCCACTCCTGCGTTGTCTTGGCTGTGTGCTTAGGGTCGTTGTCCTGTTGGAAGGTGAACCTTCACCCCAGTCTGAGGTCCCGAGCTGATCTGGAGCAGGTTTTCATCAAGGATCTCTCTGTACTTTGCTCTGTTGATCTTTGCCTCGATGCTGACTAGTCTTCCAGTCCCTGCTGCTGAAAAACATTCCCACAGCATGATGCTGCCACCACAATAGTTCACCGTAGGGATGGTGCCACCACAATAGTTCACCGTAGGGATGGTGCCAGGATTCTTCCAGACCTGACACTTGGATTTCAGGTCAAAGAGTTCAATCTTGGTTTCATCAGACCAGATAATCTTGTTTCTCATGGTCTTAGAGTCTTGAGGAGCCTTTTTGCAAACTCCAAGAGGGCTGTCAGGTGCCTTTTACTGAGGAGTGACTTCCGTCTATCCACTCTACCATTAAGGCCTGATTGGTATAGTGCTGCAGAAATGGTTGTCCTTCTGGAAGGTTCTCCCATCTCCACAGAGGAACTAGTGTTAGTCATTTAGTTCAGTTACCTTAGCTTTCTTGGGAACAGGAACAATGGTGGCCATCTTGAAGCATGTGGGAACAGCAGACAGGGATAAGGATTGATTGAATATGTCCGTAAACACACCAGCCAGCTGGTCTGCGCATGCTCTGTGGACGTGGCTAGGGATGCCGTCTCGGGCCGGCAGTCTTGCGAGGGTTAACACGTTTAAATGTTTTGCTCACGTCGGCCATGGAGAAGGAAAGCCCACAGTCTTTGGTAGTGGGCCACGTTGGTGCCACTGTATTGTCCTCAAAACACTCAAAGAGGTTGTTTAATTTGTCTGGAAGCAAGACGTTGTTGTCCACGGCGGGGCTGGTTTTCTTTTTCTAATCCGTGATTGACTGTAGACCCTGTGTTTGAGCCGTTGAATTGCGACTCTACTTTGTCTCTATACTGACGTTTTGCTTGTTTGATTGCCTTATAACACTGTTTGTATTCTGCCATGTTTCCAGTCGCCTTGATTAAATGTGGTAGTAAGTGCTTTTAGTTTTTCACAAGTGCTGCCATCAATCCACTGTTTCTGGTTAGGGAAGGTTTTAATAGTCACAGTGGGTACCACATCTCCTATACACTTCCTTATAAACTCACTCACTGCATCAGCGTATACGTCAATGTTGTTCTCTGAGGCTACCCAGAACATGTTCCAGTCTACATGATCGGAGCAATCTTGAAGCACGGAATCCGATTAATCAGACCAGCATGGGCGTTTCCTGTTTTAGTTTCTGCCTATTGGAAGGGAAGATACAAGATGGAGTCATGGTTGAATTTTCCTAAAGGAGGTCGGGGATAGGGCCTTGTATGCATCACAGAAGTTACAGCAGAAATGGTTGAGCGTGTTACTCACTCGTGTATTGCAATCGGAATGCTGATAGAATTTAGGTAGCCTTGTTCTCAAATGATCTTTGTTGAAATCCCCAGCTACAATAAATGCAGCCTCAGGATATATGGTTTCCAGTTTGCATAAAGTCCAGTGAAGGTCTTTGATGGCCGTCTTGGTATCCGCTTGCGGGGGAATGTACACTGCTGTGACAATAACCGAGGAGAATTCTCTCGGGAGATAATATGGTCGGCATTTGATTGTGAGGAATTCTAGGTCAGGTGAATAATAACGCTTAAGGTTTTCTAACAATGTAAGAAATAATATATAAATAAAACAAGATACTGCGCAGTTTCCTAAGGACTAGAAGCGAAGATGCCATCTCTATCGGTGCCATCTTGGAATCTTCTTCTTCGTCACCTCCCTGACCAAGGCCCTTCTCCCCCGATTACTCAGTTTGTCCAAGCGGCCAGCTCTAGGAAGAGTCTTGGTGGTTCCAAACTAGTTCCATTTAAGAATGATGGAGGACAATGCCTTCTTGGGGACCTTCAATGCTGCAGACATTTTTTGGTATCCTTCCCCAGATCTGTGACTCGACACAATCCTGTCTCGGAGCTCTACGGACAATTCCTTCGACCTCATGGCTTGGTTTTTGCTCTGACATGTACTGTCAACTGTGGGACATTATATAGACAGATGTGTGCCTTTCCAATTCATGTACAACCAATTGAAAATACTACAGGTGAACTCCAATCAAGTTGTAGAAACATCTCAGGGGTGATCAATGGAAACAGGATGCATCTGAGCTCATTTTCGAGTCTCATAGCAAAGGATCTGAATAATTATGTATGTCTGTTTTTTATATATAATACAGTTGCAAAAATAAAATAGAAACCTGTTAGCTTTCCCATTATGGGGTATTGTGTGGAGATTTCTTATAATTTTTTTTATTTAATAAATTTTAGAATAAGGCTGTAACGTAACAAAATGTTGAAAAAGTCAAAGGGTCAGAATACTTTCCAAATGCACTGTACCTTCACACCAACCTTGTGCCATACGGGGATATTCGGTAATACCGTTACCGAACACAAGGGGCGCTATGTTCAAACCCTATTGTGCCTCTGTAATCCAAAGGTTAGCACTGCTAACAACTACATGTAAAAAGCACATAGAGAATGTTAACTAAATGCTAGTGAGCGCAATTCAAAAACATACAGTCTCTGCCCTAAACTATTTGTAGGACAGACATCCTAGCTCATAGAGTTATATAAATAACTGAAGAATGCTGCATGCTCCAAACAAATATTAGCCAGCAAGGCTCTTGATCCAAAAGGGGATTCTCTACCAAGCGAAACATGATTTTGGAAGATGCTAACCACTTAGCTAGGTAGCTAACTACCTACTAAGTTAGCAAACCAAATGCACAACTGCAGAGCATTTAGCACATGTTAGACAGTTAACTTAATAGTTATGAGATATCTAGCTGGCAAATATTTAGTTGTGAATTCCATACTGTAACTAGATCACCAGGAGCATGCTGGACAACAAGGCTCCGGTCCCTGTGACTGGGGACCACCAGGAGTATGCTGGACAACAAGGCTCCGGTCCCTGTGACTGGGGACCACCAGGAGTATGCTGGACAACAAGGCTCCGGTCCCTGTGACTGGTGACCACCAGGAGTATGCTGGACAACAAGGCTCCGGTCCCTGTGACTGGGGACCACCAGGAGTATGCTGGACAACAAGGCTCCGGTCCCTGTGACTGGGGACCACCAGGAGCATGCTGGACAACAAGGCTCCGGTCCCTGTGACTGGGGACCACCAGGAGTATGCTGGACAACAAGGCTCCGGTCCCTGTGACTGGGGACCACCAGGAGTATGCTGGACAACAAGGCTCCGGTCCCTGTGACTGGGGACCACCAGGAGTATGCTGGACAACAAGGCTCCGGTCCCTGTGACTGGGGACCACCAGGAGCATGCTGGACAACAAGGCTCCGGTCCCTGTGACTGGGGACCACCAGGAGTATGCTGGACAACAAGGCTCCGGTCCCTGTGACTGGGGACCACCAGGAGTATGCTGGACAACAAGGCTCCGGTCCCTGTGACTGGGGACCACCAGGAGCATGCTGGACAACAAGGCTCCGGTCCCTGTGACTGGGGACCACCAGGAGTATGCTGGACAACAAGGCTCCGGTCCCTGTGACTGGGGACCACCAGGAGTATGCTGGACAACAAGGCTCCGGTCCCTGTGACTGGGGACCACCAGGAAGCTTCATAATGAAATAATGATGTGAAAGATGACCCTAAGAAGGTATATGTCACACCCTGACCATAGTTTGCTTTGTATGTTTCTATGTTTTGTTTGGTCAGGGTGTGATCTGAGTGGGCATTCTATGTTGGATGTCTTGTTTGTCTATTTCTATGTCTGGCCTGATATGGTTCTCAATCAGAGGCAGGTGTTAGTCATTGTCTCCGATTGGGAACCATATTTAGGTAGCCTGTGTTTCACTGTGTGTTTGTGGGTGATTGTTCCTGTCTCTGTGTTTTGCACCAGATAGGACTGTTTTAGGTTTCACTGTGTGTTTGTGGGTGATTGTTCCTGTCTCTGTGTTTTGCACCACATAGGGCTGTTTTTGGTTTTCCACGTTTATTGTTTTGTAGTGTTTCGTGTTTATCTTTTTGTTATTAAACATGGATCAAAGAAACCACGCTGCATTTTGGTCCGCCTCTACTTCACCTAAAGAAAGCCGTTACAGTATTCATCTTTATCTCATAGCGTATTGATTAGTAACGTATTGATTAATAACATATTGATTAGTAACATATTGATTAGTAACATATTGATTAGTAACATATTGATTAATAATGTATTGATTAATAATGTATTGATTAATAGCGTATTGATTAATAACATATTGATTAGTAACATATTGATTAGTAACATATTGATTAATAATGTATTGATTAATAATGTATTGATTAATAACATATTGATTAATAGCGTATTGATTAATAACGTATTGATTAATAACATATTGATTAATAACGTATTGATTAATAACGTATTGATTAATAGCGTATTGATTAATAACATATTGATTAATAATGTATTGATTAATAACATATTGATTAATAACGTATTGATTAATAACGTATTGATTAATAACATATTGATTAATAGCGTATTGATTAATAACGTATTGATTAATAACATATTGATTAATAGCGTATTGATTAGTAACATATTGATTAATAACATATTGATTACTAACGTATTGATTAATAACATATTGATTAATAACGTATTGATTAATAATGTATTGATTAATAATGTATTGATTAATAACATATTGATTAATAACGTATTGATTAATAACGTATTGTGCACGTTGACTGCAGGTATTCACTTAAAAAGTAGCTCCCCTTCTCCCTGTCTCTCTCCCCCATCTCTCCTTCTCCCTGTCTCTCTCCCCTTCTCCCTGTCTCTCTCCCCCTCTCCGTCTCCCTGTCTCTCTCCCCCTCCCCTTCTCCCTGTCTCTCTCCCCATCTCCCCTTCTCCCTGTCTCTATCCCCATCTCCCCTTCTCCCTGTGTCTCTCCCCATCTCCCCTTCTCCCTGTCTCTCTCCCCCATCTCCCCTTCTCCCTGTCTCTCTCCCCCATCTCCCCTTCTCCCTGTCTCTCTCCCCCATCTCCCCTTCTCAGGCGAGAGCTACGTGTGCGGCTCCATTGAGGTATTCAAGAAGCTCGACTACACCAAGAACATCAACCCCAACTGGTCTGTGAACGTCAAAGCTTCGTCTGGGGCGGCCGCCCGCGGGCCCCTTTCTCTGGGCAGCTCCAAGGCCGGACCGCCAGACACCCGGGACCAGGGGGTGAAGGATTTCATCCGGCCCAAGCTGGTGACGGTGGTGCGGAGCGGGATGAAGCCCAGGAAGGCTGTACGGATCCTTCTCAATAAGAAGACGGCCCATTCATACGAACAGGTCCTCACCGACATCACGGAGGCCGTCAAACTGGACTCTGGGGTGGTGAAGAAGATCTATACACTGGATGGAAAACAGGTGAGCGATGGAGACTACCCAGCAGCATACTGTATGAATCCAGACCAGAGACTAACCAGCAGCATACTGTATGAATCCAGACCAGAGACTAACCAGCAGCATACTGTATGAATCCAGACCAGAGACTAACCAGCAGCATACTGTATGAATCCAGACCAGAGACTAACCAGCAGCATACTGTATGAATCCAGACCAGAGACTAACCAGCAGCATACTGTATGAATCCAGACCAGAGACTAACCAGCAGCATACTGTATGAATCCAGACCAGAGACTAACCAGCAGCATACTGTATGAATCAGACAGAGACTAACCAGCAGCATACTGTATGAATCCAGACCAGAGACTAACCAGCAGCATACTGTATGAATCCAGACCAGAGACTAACCAGCAGCATACTGTATGAATCCAGACCAGAGACTAACCAGCAGCATACTGTATGAATCCAGACCAGAGACTAACCAGCAGCATACTGTATGAATCCAGACCAGAGACTAACCAGCAGCATACTGTAAATCCAGACCAGAGACTAACCAGCAGCATACTGTATGAATCCAGACCAGAGACTAACCAGCAGCATACTGTATGAATCCAGACCAGAGACTACTGTATGAATCCAGACCAGCATACTGTATGAATCCAGACCAGAGACTAACCAGCAGCATACTGTATGAATCCAGACCAGAGACTACCCAGCAGCATACTGTATGAATCCAGACCAGAGACTAACCAGCAGCATACTGTATGAATCCAGACCAGAGACTAACCAGCAGCATACTGTATGAATCCAGACCAGAGACTAACCAGCAGCATACTGTATGAATCCAGACCAGAGACTAACCAGCAGCATACTGTATGAATCCAGACCAGAGACTAACCAGCAGCATACTGTATGAATCCAGACCAGAGACTAACCAGCAGCATACTGTATGAATAACCAGACCAGAATCCACTAACCAGCAGCATACTGTATGAATCCAGACCAGAGACTAACCAGCAGCATACTGTATGAATCCAGACCAGAGACTAACCAGCAGCATACTGTATGAATCCAGACCAGAGACTAACCAGCAGCATACTGTATGAATCCAGACCAGAGACTAACCAGCAGCATACTGTATGAATCCAGACCAGAGACTAACCAGCAGCATACTGTATGAATCCAGACCAGAGACTAACCAGCAGCATACTGTATGAATCCAGACCAGAGACTAACCAGCAGCATACTGTATGAATCCAGACCAGAGACTAACCAGCAGCATACTGTGAATCCAGACCAGAGACTAACCAGAATCCAGACATACTGCAGCATACTGAATCCAGACCAGAGACTAACCAGCAGCATACTGTATGAATCCAGACCAGAGACTAACCAGCAGCATACTGTATGAATCCAGACCAGAGACTAACCAGCAGCATACTGTATGAATCCAGACCAGAGACTAACCAGCAGCATACTGTATGAATCCAGACCAGAGCATACTGTATGAATCCAGACCAGCTAACCACAGCATACTGAAATCCAGACCAGAGACTAACCAGCAGCATACTGTATGAATCCAGACCAGAGACTAACCAGCAGCATACTGTATGAATCCAGACCAGAGACTAACCAGCAGCATACTGTATGAATCCAGACCAGAGACTAACCAGCAGCATACTGTATGAATCCAGACCAGAGACTAACCAGCAGCATACTGTATGAATCCAGACCAGAGACTAACCAGCAGCATACTGTATGAATCCAGACCAGAGACTAACCAGCAGCATACTGTATGAATCCAGACCAGAGACTAACCAGCAGCATACTGTATGAATCCAGACCAGAGACTAACCAGCAGCATACTGTATGAATCCAGACCAGAGACTAACCAGCAGCATACTGTATGAATCCAGACCAGCAGCATACTGTATGAATCCAGACCAGAGACTAACCAGCAGCATACTGTATGAATCCAGACCAGAGACTAACCAGCAGCATACTGTATGAATCCAGACCAGAGACTAACCAGCAGCATACTGTATGAATCCAGACCAGAGACTAACCAGCAGCATACTGTATGAATCCAGACCAGAGACTAACCAGCAGAATCCAGACCAGAGACTACTACTGTATGAATCCAGACCAGAGACTAACCAGCAGCATACTGTATGAATCCAGACCAGAGACTAACCAGCAGCATACTGTATGAATCCAGACCAGAGACTAACCAGCAGCATACTGTATGAATCCAGACCAGAGACTAACCAGCAGCATACTGTATGAATCCAGACCAGAGACTAACCAGCAGCATACTGTATGAATCCAGACCAGAGACTAACCAGCAGCATACTGTATGAATCCAGACCAGAGACTAACCAGCAGCATACTGTATGAATCCAGACCAGAGACTAACCAGCAGCATACTGTATGAATCCAGACCAGAGACTAACCAGCAGCATACTGTATGAATCCAGACCAGAGACTAGCAGCCTGTATGAGACCAGCAACCAGCAGCATACTGTATGAATCCAGACCAGAGACTAACCAGCAGCATACTGTATGAATCCAGACCAGAGACTAACCAGCAGCATACTGTATGAATCCAGACCAGAGACTAACCAGCAGCATACTGTATGAATCCAGCAGCATACTGTATGAATCCAGACCAGAGACTAACCAGCAGCATACTGTATGAATCCAGACCAGAGACTAACCAGCAGCATACTGTATGAATCCAGACCAGAGACTAACCAGCAGCATACTGTATGAATCCAGACCAGAGACTATACTGTATGAATCCAGCAACCAGCAGCATACTGTATGAATCCAGACCAGAGACTAACCAGCAGCATACTGTATGAATCCAGACCAGAGACTAACCAGACCTGTATGAATCCAGACCAGAGACTAACCAGCAGCATACTGTATGAATCCAGACCAGAGACTAACCAGCAGCATACTGTATGAATCCAGACCAGAGACTAACCAGCAGCATACTGTAAATCCAGACCAGAGACTAACCAGCAGCATACTGTATGAATCCAGACCAGAGACTAACCAGCAGCATACTGTATGAATCCAGACCAGAGACTACCCAGCAGCATACTGTATGAATCCAGACCAGAGACTAACCAGCAGCATACTGTATGAATCCAGACCAGAGACTAACCAGCAGCATACTGTATGAATCCAGACCAGAGACTAACCAGCAGCAGTATGAATCCAGCAGAGACTACCAGCAGCATACTGTATGAATCCAGACCAGAGACTAACCAGCAGCATACTGTATGAATCCAGACCAGAGACTAACCAGCAGCATACTGTATGAATCCAGACCAGAGACTACCCAGCAGCATACTGTATGAATCCAGACCAGAGACTACCCAGCAGCATACTGTATGAATCCAGACCAGAGACTAACCAGCAGCATACTGTATGAATCCAGACCAGACCAGCAGCATACTGTATGAATCCAGACCAGCTAACCAGCATACTGTATGAATCCAGACCAGAGACTAACCAGCAGCATACTGTATGAATCCAGACCAGAGACTAACCAGCAGCATACTGTATGAATCCAGACCAGAGACTAACCAGCAGCATACTGTATGAATCCAGACCAGAGACTAACCAGCAGCATACTGTATGAATCCAGACCAGAGACTAACCAGCAGCATACTGTATGAATCCAGACCAGAGACTAACCAGCAGCATACTGTATGAATCCAGACCAGAGACTAACCAGCAGCATACTGTATGAATCCAGACCAGAGACTAACCAGCAGCATACTGAAATCCAGACCAGAGACTAACCAGCAGCATACTGTATGAATCCAGACCAGAGACTAACCAGCAGCATACTGTATGAATCCAGACCAGAATCCAGCAGCACCAGACCAGAGACTAACCAGCAGCATACTGTATGAATCCAGACCAGAGACTAACCAGCAGCATACTGTATGAATCCAGACCAGAGACTAACCAGCAGCATACTGTATGAATCCAGACCAGAGACTAACCAGCAGCATACTGTATGAATCCAGACCAGAGACTAACCAGCAGCATACTGTATGAATCCAGACCAGAGACTAACCAGCAGCATACTGTATGAATCCAGACCAGAGACTAACCAGCAGCATACTGTATGAATCCAGACCAGAGACTAACCAGCAGCATACTGTATGAATCCAGACCAGAGACTAACCAGCAGCATACTGTATGAATCCAGACCAGAGACTAACCAGCAGCATACTGTATGAATCCAGACCAGAGACTAACCAGCAGCATACTGTATGAATCCAGACCAGAGACTAACCAGCAGCATACTGTATGAATCCAGACCAGAGACTAACCAGCAGCATACTGTATGAATCCAGACCAGAGACTAACCAGCAGCATACTGTATGAATCCAGACCAGAGACTAACCAGCAGCATACTGTATGAATCCAGACCAGAGACTAACCAGCAGCATACTGTATGAATCCAGACCAGAGACTAACCAGCAGCATACTGTACCAGAGACTGAATCCAGACCAGAGACTAACCAGCAGCATACTGTATGAATCCAGACCAGAGACTAACCAGCAGCATACTGTATGAATCCAGACCAGAGACTAACCAGCAGCATACTGTATGAATCCAGACCAGAGACTAACCAGCAGCATACTGTATGAATCCAGACCAGAGACTAACCAGCAGCATACTGTATGAATCCAGACCAGAGACTAACCAGCAGCATACTGTATGAATCCAGACCAGAGACTAACCAGCAGCATACTGTATGAATCCAGACCAGAGACTAACCAGCAGCATACTGTATGAATCCATACCAGACGTATGAATGGAGCTGTCGCCCACACAGTAGCTCTATCTGTTCTGAGGTTCACTGTAGAGACCAAAATAACTTCCTGTGTCAACATCATTGATATTCCACCTCCTCTCCTCTCCTCTCTTCAGCTCACCCTCACAGTCATACAAAAATAATAACACACACAAGTATATGCACACACACACATCCTCATGTCTCGTCTCATGCAAACAGGTAAATTGAGGAGATGCTCCCTCTCTCTCTCTCTCCTCTCCTGGCACTAAAGACAGTGTTTACTACTGGGACTACCGGGTGTGTGTGTTTGTGATGGGGTCGTGTGTGTGTGTATGATGGGGTCGTGTGTGTGTTTGTAATGGGTTTGTGTGTGTTTGTAATGGGGTTGTGTGTGTTTGTAATGGGGTTGTGTGTGTTTGTAATGGGGTTGTGTGTGTTTGTAATGGGGTTGTGTGTCTCTCTGTCTTGCTCGTTCTCTTCAATTCAATTTCAATTTAAGGGGCTTTAATGGCATGGGAAACATACAGTTGAAGTCAGAAGTTTACATACATTTAGCTTCTGATAGGTTAATTGACATGATTTGAGTCAATTGGAGGTGTACCTGTGGATGTATTTCAAGGCCTACCTTCAAACTCAGTGCCTCTTTGCTTGACATCATGGGAAAATCTAAAGAAATCAGCCAAGACCTCAGAAAAATATTGTAGACCTCCACAAGTCTGGTTCATCCTTGGGAGCAATTTCCAAACTCCTGAAGGTACCACGTTCATCTGTAAAAATAATAGTGACCACGCAGCCGTCATACAACTCAGGAAGGATACGCATTCTGTCTCCTAGAGATGAACGTACTTTGGTGCGAAAAATGCAAATCAATCCCAGAACAACAGCAAAGGACCTTGTGAAGATGCTGGAGGAAACAGGTACAAATATATCTATATCCACAGTAAAACGAGTCCTATATCGACATAACCTGAAAGGCCGCTCAGCAAGGAAGAAGACACTGCTCCAAAAGCACCATTAAAAAAGCCAGACTACGGTTTGCAACTGCACATGGGGACAAAGATAGTACTTTTTGGAGAAATGTCCTCTGGTCTGATGAAACAAACATAGAGCTGTTTGGCCATAATGACCATCGTTATGTTTGGAGGAAAAAGGCGGAGGATTGCAAGCTGAAGAACACTTTCCCAACTGTGAAGCACGGGGGTGGCAGTATCATGTTGTGGGGATGCTTTGCTGCAGGAGGGACTGGTGCACTTCACAAAACAGATGGCATCATGAGGGAGGAAAATAATGTGGATATATTGAAGCAACATCTCAAGACATCAATCAGGAAGTTAAAGCTTGGTCGCAAATGGGTCTTCCAAATGCACAATGACCCCAAGCATACTTCTAAAGTTGCGGCAAAATTGCTTAAGGACAACAAAGTCAAGGTATTGGAGTGGCCATCACAAAACCCTGACCTCAATCCTATAGAACATTTGTGGGCAGAACTGAAAAAGAATGTGCGAGCAAGGAGGCCTTACAAACCTGACTCAGTTACACCAGCTCTGTCAGGAGGAATGGGACAACATTCACCCAACTTATTGTGGGAAACTCAAGTTCAACAATTTAAGGGAAATGCAACCAAATACTATTTGAGTGTATGTAAACTTCTAACCTATTAGGAATGTGATGAAAGAAATACAAGCTGAAATAAGTAATTCTCTCTACTATTATTATTATTATCTGCAAATGTAAATATTCTTAGAATAAAGTGGTTATCCTAACTGACCTAAGACAATTTTTACTAGGATTAAATTTTTACATTTACATTTAAGTCATTTAGCAGACGCTCTTATCCAGAGCGACTTACAAATTGGTGCATTCACCTTATGACATCCAGTGGAACAGTCACTTTACAATAGTGCATCTAAATCTTAAGGGGGGTGAGAGGGAATACTTATCCTATCTTAGGTATTCCTTAAAGAGGTGGGGTTTCAGGTGTCTCCGGAAGGTGGTGATTGACTCCGCTGTCCTGGCGTCGTGAGGGAGTTTGTTCCACCATTGGGGGGCCAGAGCAGCGAACAGTTTTGACTGGGCTGAGCGGAAGCTGTACTTCCTCAGTGGTAGGGAGGCGAGCAGGCCAGAGGTGGATGAACGCAGTGCCCTTGTTTGGGTGTAGGGCCTGATCAGAGCCTGGAGGTACTGAGGTGCCGTTCCCCTCACAGCTCCGTAGGCAAGCACCATGGTCTTGTAGCGGATGCGAGCTTCGACTGGAAGCCAGTGGAAAGAACGGAGGAGCGGGGTGACGTGAGAGAACTTGGGAAGGTTGAACACCAGACGGGCTGCGGCGTTCTGGATGAGTTGAAGGGGTTTAATGGCACAGGCAGGGAGCCCAGCCAACAGCGAGTTGCAGTAATCCAGACGGGAGATGACAAGTGCCTGGATTAGGACCTGCGCCACTTCCTGTGTGAGGCAGGGTCGTACTCTGCGGATGTTGTAGAGCATGAACCTACAGGAACGGGCCACCGCCTTGATGTTGGTTGAGAACGACAGGGTGTTGTCCAGGATCACACCAAGGTTCTTAGCGCTCTGGGAGGAGGACACAATGGAGTTGTCAACCGTGATGGCGAGATCATGGAACGGGCAGTCCTTCCCTGGGAGGAAGAGCAGCTCCGTCTTGCCGAGGTTCAGCTTGAGGTGGTGATCCGTCATCCACACTGATATGTCTGCCAGACATGCAGAGATGCGATTCGCCACCTGGTCATCAGAAGGGGGAAAGGAGAAGATTAGTTGTGTGTCGTCTGCATAGCAATGATAGGAGAGACCATGTGAGGTTATGACAGAGCCAAGTGACTTGGTGTATAGCGAGAATAGGAGAGGGCCTAGAACAGAGCCCTGAGGGACACCAGTGGTGAGAGCGCGTGGTGAGGAGACAGATTCTCGCCACGCCACCTGGTAGGAGCGACCTGTCAGGTAGGACGCAATCCAAGCGTGGGCCGCGCCGGAGATGCCCAACTCGGAGAGGGTGGAGAGGAGGATCTGATGGTTCACAGTATCGAAGGCAGCCGATAGATCTAGAAGGATGAGAGCAGAGGAGAGAGAGTTAGCTTTAGCAGTGCGGAGCGCCTCCGTGATACAGAGGAGAGCAGTCTCAGTTGAATGACTAGTCTTGAAACCTGACTGATTTGGATCAAGAAGGTCATTCAGAGAGAGATAGCGGGAGAGCTGGCCAAGGAAGGCACGTTCAAGAGTTTTGGAGAGAAAAGAAAGAAGGGATACTGGTCTGTAATTGTTGACATCGGAGGGATCGAGTGTAGGTTTTTTCAGAAGGGGTGCAACTCTCGCTCTCTTGAAGACGGAAGGGACGTAGCCAGCGGTCAGGGATGAGTTGATGAGCGAGGTGAGGTAAGGGAGAAGGTCTCCGGAAATGGTCTGGAGAAGAGGGGAGGGGATAGGGTCAAGCGGGCAGGTTGTTGGGCGGCCGGCCGTCACAAGACACGAGATTTCATCTGGAGAGAGAGGGGAGAAAGAGGTCAGAGCACAGGGTAGGGCAGTGTGAGCAGAACCAGCGGTGTCGTTAGACTTAGCAAACGAGGATCGGATGTCGTCGACCATCTTTTCAAAATGGTTGACGAAGTCGTCTGCAGAGAGGGAGGAGGGGGGGGAGGGGGAGGAGGATTCAGGAGGGAGGAGAAGGTGGCAAAGAGCTTCCTAGGGTTAGAGGCAGATGCTTGGAATTTAGCGTGGTAGAAAGTGGCTTTAGCAGCAGAGACAGAGGAGGAAAATGTAGAGAGGAGGGAGTGAAAGGATGCCAGGTCCGCAGGGAGGCGAGTTTTCCTCCATTTCCGCTCGGCTGCCCGGAGCCCTGTTCTGTGAGCTCGCAATGAGTCATCGAGCCACGGAGCGGGAGGGGAGGACCGAGCCGGCCTGGAGGATAGGGGACATAGAGAGTCAAAGGATGCAGAGAGGGTGGAGAGGAGGGTTGAGGAGGCAGAATCAGGAGATAGGTTGGAGAAGGTTTGAGCGGAGGGAAGAGATGATAGGATGGAAGAGGAGAGAGTAGCGGGGGAGAGAGAGCGAAGGTTGGGACGGCGCGATACCATCCGAGTAGGGGCAGTGTGGGAGGTGTTGGATGAGAGCGAGAGGGAAAAGGATACAAGGTAGTGGTCGGAGACTTGGAGGGGAGTTGCAATGAGGTTAGTGGAAGAACAGCATCTAGTAAAGATGAGGTCGAGCGTATTGCCTGCCTTGTGAGTAGGGGGAAGGTGAGAGGGTGAGGTCAAAAGAGGAGAGGAGTGGAAAGAAGGAGGCAGAGAGGAATGAGTCAAAGGTAGACGTGGGGAGGTTAAAGTCGCCCAGAACTGTGAGAGGTGAGCCGTCCTCAGGAAAGGAGCTTATCAAGGCATCAAGCTCATTGATGAACTCTCCGAGGAACCTGGAGGGCGATAAATGATAAGGATGTTAAGCTTGAATGGGCTGGTAACTGTGACAGCATGGAATTCAAAGGAGGCGATAGACAGATGGGTAAGGGGAGAAAGAGAGAATGACCACTTGGGAGAGATGAGGATCCCGGTGCCACCACCCCGCTGACCAGAAGCTCTCGGGGTGTGCGAGAACACGTGGGCGGACGAAGAGAGAGCAGTAGGAGTAGCAGTGTTGTCTGTGGTGATCCATGTTTCCGTTAGTGCCAAGAAGTCGAGGGACTGGAGGGAGGCATAGGCTGAGATTAACTCTGCCTTGTTGACCGCAGATCGGCAGTTCCAGAGGCTACCGGAGACCTGGAACTCCACGTGGGTCGTGCGCGCTGGGACCACCAGATTAGGGTGGCCGCGGCCACGCGGTGTGGAGCGTTTGTATGGTCTGTGCAGAGAGGAGAGAACAGGGATAAACAGACACATAGTTGACAGGCTACAGAAGAGGCTACGCTAATGCAAAGGAGATTGGAATGACAAGTGGACTACACGTCTCGAATGTTCAGAAAGTTAAGCTACGTAGCAAGAATCTTATTGACTAAAATGATTAAAATGATACAGTACTGCTGAAGTAGGCTAGCTGGCGGTGGGTGCGTTGTTGACACTACACTAATCAAGTCGTTCCGTTGAGTGTAATAGTTTCTGCAGTGCTGCTATTCGGGGGCTAGCTGGCTAGCTAGTAGTGTTGTTTACTTTACGTTGCGTTAAAAGAACGACAATAGCTGGCTAGCTAACCTAGAAAATCGCTCTAGACTACACAATTATCTTTGATACAAAGACGGCTATGTAGCTAGCTATGTAGCTAGCTACGATCAAACAAATCAAACCGTTGTACTGTAATGAAATGAAATGAAAATGTGATACTACCTGTGAATGCGACCGGGTTGTTGAGTTCTATTCAGTAGACATTGGCTAGCGTTGGCTAGCTAGCAGAGTCTCCTACGTTAAGGACGACAAATAGCTGGCTAGCTAACCTCGGTAAATTAAGATAATCACTCTAAGACTACACACTCTAAACCTAAACAACACAATTATCTTGGAACGAAGATACGAAGACCGCAAAGACAGCTATGTAGCTAGCTAACACTACACTAATCAAGTCGTTCAGTTGAGTGTACTAGTTTTTCCAGTGCAGCTAATCAGTGGACGTTAGCTAGCTGGCTAGTGAAGACTACGTTAGGACGGCGAAATACGATAATTACGCAATTATCTTTGACACAAAGACGGCTATGTAGCTAGCTGAGAAGAAATTGCTAAGATTAGACAAATCAAACCGTTGTGCTATAATGAAATATAATGAAATGTAATGAAATGTAATGAAAAAGTTATACTACCTGCGGGAGCGAAGTGCGATGCGACCACTCGCTCCAAACCGGAAGCAAATGTCATATTAAATGTCAGGAATTGTGGAAAAACTGAGTATAAATGTATTTGGCTGAGGTGTATGTAAACTTCCGACCTCAACTGTATGTTAACATTGCCAAAGCAAGTGAAATAGATCATAAACAAAAGTAAAATAAACAATAAAAAATGAACAGTAAATATTATATATATATATATTTTTCAAAAGAATAAAGACATTTCAAATGTCATATTATGTGCAAATAGTTAAAGTACAAAAGGGAAAATAAATAAACATAAATATGGGTTGTATTTACAATGGTGTTTGTTCTTCACTGGTTGCCCTTTTCTCGTGGCAACAGGTCACACATCTTAATGGCACACTGTGGAATTTCACCCAGTAGATATGGGAGTTTATCAAAATTGGGTTTGTTTTCTAATTCAATGTGGGTCTGTGTAAACTGAGGGAAATATGTCTCTCTAATATGGTCATACATTGGGCAGGAGGTTAGGAAGTGCAGCTCAGTTTCCACCTCATTTTGTGGGCAGTGACAGCAATAATGGAGAGGGACACCAGACAAGACACAGAGACAGCAACAGAATATTAGGATATGAAGGAGAGAGACCAGACAAGACACAGAGACAGCAAGACACAGAGACAGCAACAGAATATTAGGATATGAAGGAGAGAGACCAGACAAGACACAGAGACAGCAAGACACAGAGACAGCAACAGAATATTAGGATATGAAGGAGAGAGACCAGACAAGACACAGAGACAGCAACAGAACAGCAACAGAATAATGATGTAGAGAGAGACCAGACAAGACATAGAGACAGCAACAGAAGAATGAGATATGATGAAGAGAGACCAGACAAGACATAGAGACAGCAACAGAAGAATGCGATATGATGAAGAGAGACCAGACAAGACATAGAGACAGCAACAGAATAATAAGATACGAAGGAGAGGGACCAGACAAGACACAGAGACAGCAACAGAATAATAAGATACGAAGGAGAGGGACCAGACAAGACACAGAGACAGCAACAGAATAATAAGATACGAAGGAGAGGGACCAGACAAGACACAGAGACAGCAACAGAATAATAAGATACGAAGGAGAGGGACCAGACAAGACACAGAGACAGCAACATAAGCTGAAGTGTTCTACAACATTATGATGAGGTGGTAAAACTGACTAAATTAAATGAATCACAGAGTCCTTATAACCTATAGACCCTTAAATTAATTGAATCATAGATTCCTTAAATGAATTGAATCATAGAGGCCTTAAATGAATTGAATCGTAGAGGCCTTATAACCTATAGACCCTTAAATGAATTGAAGCATAGAGTCCTTATAACTTATAGACCCTTAAATGAATTCAATCATAGAAGTCCTTAAATGAATTGAATCATAGAGTCCTTATAACTTATAGACCCTTAAATTAATTGAATCATTGAAGTCCTTAAATGAATTGAATCATAGAGTCCTTATAACCTATAGACCCTTAAATGATGTTACCTCAAATGTTATGTAATCGAAAACATCAAACAACATTAGCTAGTAGAACTGTCAAAATATCTTAGAACTCATTATACAAGGATCACTTGGACACATGTGTCTTTATATTCATAAATAGAACACCGGTTCCCATGGTTACTATGACCCCTGGGTGTTCTTGGCCTATCCACTGGGGGATGGAATATATATATATATATATTTTTAAACTAGGCAAACCAGTCCCTCTTGCTTTAGCCCACATAGCATTTCGTTGCCTTATGATTTTTGTAAGTTCCTTAGTAAACCAAGGGTTCTCTGTTAATCTGGTTGGCACCCTGCCAACACACAGCTTAGATAAAAATGTGATCTAATCAAAATCAAAATGATCTATTCTTTCCATTTGTTCCGTTCCTATAACAAAATGTGCACCAAGATGAAACTGAATACTAAGTGAAACACATTGCTTTTCAATGCCACACCAGCCAGCCAGTCAGCCAGCCAGTCAGTCAAGCCAGCCAACCAGCCAACCAGCCAGCCAGCCAGCCAGCCAGCCAGCCAACCAGCCAGTCAGTCAGCCAGCCAGCCAACCAGCCAACCAGCCAGTCAGCCAGCCAGTCAGTCAGTCAGCCAACCAGCCAGCCAACCAGCCAACCAGCCAGCCAGCCAGCCAGCCAACCAGCCAGTCAGTCAGTCAGCCAGCCAGCCAACCAGCCAGCCAACCAGCCAGCCAGTCAGCCAACCAGCCAGTCAGCCAGCCAGCCAACCAGCCAATCAGCCAGCCAACCAGCCAGTCAGTCAGCCAGCCAGCCAGCTGACCAGCCAGTCAGTCAGCCATCCAGCTAACCAGTCAGCCAGCTAGCCAGCCAGTCAGCCAGCCAACCAGCTAACCAGTCAGCCAGCCAGTCATTCAGGTATCCAGATCCCCTTGTTATCCCAACTAACTCTCTGTGGTGCGTTCTGAAAAATCCTCAGGATCAGGTTTTCCTTGAGAAATCTCCTGCTATGGATTAGGTTAGGATCAGACTGTATTTAATACAAGGAAATGGCACCCTATTCCCTACATAGTGCACTACTTTAGACCAGAGGCCTATGGAACACTATTCCCTACATAGTGCACTACTTTAGACCAGAGGCCTATGGAACACTATTCCCTATATAGTGCACTACTTTAGACCAGAGGCCTATGGAACACTATTTCCTATATAGTGCACTACTTTAGACCAGAGGCCTATGGAACCCTATTCCCTACATAGTGCACTACTTTAGACCAGAGCCCTATGGCACCCTATTCCCTATATAGTGCACTACTTTAGACCAGAGCCTCATGGCACCCTATTCCCTATATAGTGCACTACTTTAGACCAGAACCCTATGTCAGGGTTAGGGAGAGATGGAGGGGGACCGAGAGAGATGGAGGGGGACAGGGAGAGATGGAGGGGGTCAGGGAGGGATGGAAGGGGTCAGGGAGAGATGGAGGGGGTCAGGGAGAGATGGAGGGGGACAGAGAGAGATGGAGGGGGTTAGGGGGAGATGGAGGGGGTCATGGGGAGATGGAGAAGGTCAGGGAGAGATGGAGTGGGTCAGGGAGAGATGGTTCGTAACTGAATCTAGACTGACTCAGTCCCAGACTCCCCTGAAGCCGTGGTAGTGAATAGATCAAATCAGGGCTGTAGTGATAAAACTATAGGTGGGTAGATGCAGATGGCCATTCGGCTGTGAATAAAGTAACCTGTCCTATACTTTCAATGCTTTTCCCGCGATAGCTTTTACGTGTGTTTACCATTCACTACACCACTGGGTTGTTGTAACTCTAGAAACGACACCAACCCAGGCCACTATGTGTGACCGTGGTAGTATGTGTGACCGTGGTAGTATGTGTGACCGTGGTAGTATGTGTGACCGTGGTAGTATGTGTGACCGTGGTAGGGATATGTGTGACCGTGGTAGGGATATGTGTGACCGTGGTAGGGAATATATGTGAGACCGTGGTAGGGAATATGTGAGACCGTGGTAGGGAATATGTGTGACCGTGGTAGTATGTGTGACCGTGGTAGGGAATATGTGTGACCGTGGTAGTATGTGTGACCGTGGAAGGGAATATGTGTGACCGTGGTAGTATGTGTGACCGTGGAAGGGAATATGTGTGACCGTGGTAGTATGTGTGACCGTGGTAGGGATATGTGTGACCGTGGTAGGGATATGTGTGACCGTGGTAGTATGTGTGACCGTGGTAGTATGTGTGACTGTGGTAGTATGTGTGACCGTGGTAGTGTGTGTGACCGTGGTAGTATGTGTGACCGTGGTAGGGAATATGTGTGACCATGGTAGTATGTGTGACCGTGGTAGGGACTAAGTGTGACCGTGGTAGTAGGTGTGATCCTGGTAGGGATTAGGTGTGACCGTGGTAGGGAATATGTTTGACCGTGGTAGGGAATATGTGTGACCGTGGTAGTGTAGGTGACCGTGGTAGGGACTAAGTGTGACCGTGGTAGTAGGTGTGACCCTGGTAGGGAATAGGTGTGACCGTGGTAGGGAATAGGTTTGACCGTGGTAGGGAATATGTTTGACCATGATAGGGAATAGGTGTCACCGTGGTAGGGAATATGTTTGACCGTGGTAGGGAATATGTGTGACCGTGGTAGGGAATAGGTGTGACCGTGGTAGTATGTGTCACCGTGGTAGGGAATATGTTTGACCGTGGTAGGGAATAGATGTGACCGTGGTAGGGAATATGTTTGACCGTGGTAGGGAATAGGTGTGACCGTGGTAGTATGTGTGACCGTGGAAGGGAATATGTGTGACCGTGGTAGTATGTGTGACCGTGGAAGGGAATATGTGTGACCGTGGTGGTATGTGTGACCGTGGTAGGGATATGTGTGACCGTGGTAGTATGTGTGACCGTGGTAGTATGTGTGACCGTGGTAGTATGTGTGACCGTGGTAGGGAATATGTGTGACCATGGTAGTATGTGTGACCGTGGTAGGGACTAAGTGTGACCGTGGTAGTAGGTGTGATCCTGGTAGGGATTAGGTGTGACCGTGGTAGGGAATATGTTTGACCGTGGTAGGGAATATGTTTGACCGTGGTAGGGAATATGTGTGACCGTGGTAGTGTAGGTGACCGTGGTAGGGACTAAGTGTGACCGTGGTAGTAGGTGTGACCCTGGTAGGGAATAGGTGTGACCGTGGTAGGGAATAGGTTTGACCGTGGTAGGGAATATGTTTGACCATGATAGGGAATAGGTGTCACCGTGGTAGGGAATATGTTTGACCGTGGTAGTATGTGTGACCGTGGTAGGGAATAGGTGTGACCGTGGTAGTATGTGTCACCGTGGTAGGGAATATGTTTGACCGTGGTAGGGAATAGATGTGACCGTGGTAGGGAATATGTTTGACCGTGGTAGGGAATAGGTGTGACCGTGGTAGTATGTGTGACCGTGGTATGGAATAGGTGTGACCGTGGTAGTATGTGTGACCGTGGTAGGGAATAGGTGTGACCGTGGTAGTATGTGTGACCGTGGTAGGGAATAGGTGTGACCGTGGTAGTATGTGTGACCGTGGTAGGGAATAGGTGTGACCATGGTAGTATGTGTGACCGTGGTAGGGAATATGTGTGACCGTGGTAGTATGTGTGACCGTGGTAGGGAATAGGTTTGACCGTGGTAGGGAATATGTTTGACCATGATAGGGAATAGGTGTCACCGTGGTAGGGAATATGTTTGACCGTGGTAGTATGTGTGACCGTGGTAGGGAATAGGTGTGACCGTGGTAGTATGTGTCACCGTGGTAGGGAATATGTTTGACCGTGGTAGGGAATAGATGTGACCGTGGTAGGGAATATGTTTGACCGTGGTAGGGAATAGGTGTGACCGTGGTAGTATGTGTGACCGTGGAAGGGAATATGTGTGACCGTGGTAGTATGTGTGACCGTGGAAGGGAATATGTGTGACCGTGGTGGTATGTGTGACCGTGGTAGGGATATGTGTGACCGTGGTAGTATGTGTGACCGTGGTAGTATGTGTGACCGTGGTAGTGTGTGTGACCGTGGTAGTATGTGTGACCGTGGTAGGGAATATGTGTGACCATGGTAGTATGTGTGACCGTGGTAGGGACTAAGTGTGACCGTGGTAGTAGGTGTGATCCTGGTAGGGATTAGGTGTGACCGTGGTAGGGAATATGTTTGACCGTGGTAGGGAATATGTGTGACCGTGGTAGTGTAGGTGACCGTGGTAGGGACTAAGTGTGACCGTGGTAGTAGGTGTGACCCTGGTAGGGAATAGGTGTGACCGTGGTAGGGAATAGGTTTGACCGTGGTAGGGAATATGTTTGACCATGATAGGGAATAGGTGTCACCGTGGTAGGGAATATGTTTGACCGTGGTAGTATGTGTGACCGTGGTAGGGAATAGGTGTGACCGTGGTAGTATGTGTCACCGTGGTAGGGAATATGTTTGACCGTGGTAGGGAATAGATGTGACCGTGGTAGGGAATAGGTGTGACCGTGGTAGTATGTGTGACCGTGGTATGGAATAGGTGTGACCGTGGTAGTATGTGTGACCGTGGTAGGGAATAGGTGTGACCGTGGTAGTATGTGTGACCGTGGTAGGGAATAGGTGTGACCGTGGTAGTATGTGTGACCGTGGTAGGGAATAGGTGTGACCATGGTAGTATGTGTGACCGTGGTAGGGAATATGTGTGACCGTGGTAGTATGTGTGACCGTGGTAGGGAATAGGTGTGACCGTGGTAGTATGTGTGACCGTGGTAGGGAATAGGTGTGACCGTTTACAAATGAATTTAAAATGAAAAGCTGAAATGTCTTGAGTATTCAACTCTTTTGTTGTTTAGCCTAAATAAGTCGCATAAAAAGTTTCACGGACTCACTCTGTTTTGCAATAATAATTAATTATAATAATAATAATTGTGTTTAATGTGATTTTTAAATGACTACCCCATCACTGCACCCCCCAACACACAATTATCTGTAAGGTCCCTCAGTCGAGTAGTGAATTTCAAACACCGATTCAAAGACAATGACCAGGGAGGTTTTCCAATGCCTCGCAAAGAAGGACACCTATTGGTAGATGGGTAAAAATAAAAAACAGCAGACATTGAATATCCCTTTGAGCATGGTGAAGTTATTCATTACACTATGTATCATTACACCCAGACACTACAAAGATACAGGCGTCCTTCCTAACTCAGTGTATCATTACACCCAGACACTACAAAGATACAGGCGTTCTTCCTAACTCAGTGTATCAATACACCCAGACACTACAAAGATACAGGCGTCCTTCCTGACTCAGTGTATCAATACACCCAGTCACTACAAAGATACAGGTGTCCTTCCTAACTCAGTGTATCAATACACCCAGTCACTACAAAGATACAGCTGTTCTTCCTAACTCAGTTGCCAGAGAGGAAGGAAACCACTAAGCGATTTAACCATGCGGCCGATGGTGACTTTAAAACAGTTACAGAGTTTAATGGATGTGATAGGAGACAACTGAGGATGTACCAACACCACTGTAGTTACTCCACAATACTAACCCAATTGACAGAGTGAAAAGAAGGAAGCCCGTACAGAATACAATATATTACAAAACATGCGTCCTGTTTGCAACAAGGCACTAAAGTAATACTGCAAAACATGTAACTTAAGGGCAGCAGTTAAATATTGTTGGGACAGTAACCGGAAGGTCACTGGTTCAAATCCCAGAGCCGACTAGTTTAAAAATCTTGAGTAAAGCTCTTAACCCTAATTTCTCCTGTAAATCGCTCTGGATAAGAGTGTCTGCTACATTATTGAAATGTACATTCTGAAGCCACTGTCACTCTATAAACTAGATGAGCTACGGCCCTGGTATAT
>NC_060174.1:108977524-109012524 GCF_021184085.1 Oncorhynchus gorbuscha | reverse complement strand
CCAGTCAGTAACCACCTAGCTACCAGAACCCAGTCAGTAACCACCTAGCTACCAGAACCCAGTCAGTAACCACCTAGCTACCAGAACCCAGTCAGTAACCACCTAGCTACCAGAACCCAGTCAGTAACCACCTAGCTAGAACCACAGTCAGTAACCACCTAGCTACCAGAACCCAGTCAGTAACCACCTAGCTCAGTCAAACCACCTAGCTACCAGAACCCAGTCTAACCACCTAGAGAACCCAGTCAGTAACCACCTAGCTACCAGAACCCAGTCAGTAACCACCTAGCTACCAGAACCCAGTCAGTAACCACCTAGCTACCAGAACCCAGTCAGTAACCACCTAGCTACCAGAACCACCTAGCTCAGTAACCACCTAGCTACCAGAACCCAGTCAGTAACCACCTAGCTACCAGAACCCAGTCAGTAACCACCTAGCTACCAGAACCCAGTCAGTAACCACCTAGCTACCAGAACCCAGTCAGTAACCACCTCATTACCAGAACCCAGTCAGTAACCACCTAGCTACCAGAACCCAGTCAGTAACCACCTAGCTACCAGAACCCAGTCAGTAACCACCTAGCTACAGAACCCAGTCAGTAACCACCTAGCTACCAGAACCCAGTCAGTAACCACCTAGCTACCAGAACCCAGTCAGTAACCACCTAGCTACCAGAACCCAGTCAGTAACCACCTAGCTACCAGAACCCAGTCAGTAACCACCTAGCTACCAGAACCCAGTCAGTAACCACCTAGCTACCAGAACCCAGTCAGTAACCACCTAGTACAGAACCCAGTCAGTAACCACCTAGCTACCAGAACCCAGTCAGTAACCACCTAGCTACCAGAACCCAGTCAGTAACCACCTAGCTACCAGAACCCAGTCAGTAACCACCTAGCTACCAGAACAGTCAGTAACCACCTAGCTACCAGAACCCAGTCAGTAACCACCTAGCTACCAGAACCCAGTCAGTAACCACCTAGCTACCAGAACCCAGTCAGTAACCACCTAGCTACCAGAACCCAGTCAGTAACCACCTAGCTACCAGAACCCAGTCAGTAACCACCTAGCTACCAGAACCCAGTCAGTAACCACCTAGCTACCAGAACCCAGTCAGTAACCACCTAGCTCAGAAACAGTAACCACCTAGCTACCAGAACCCAGTCAGTAACCACCTAGCTACCAGAACCCAGTCAGTAACCACCTAGCTACCAGAACCCAGTCAGTAACCACCTAGCTACCAGAACCCAGTCAGTAACCACCTAGCTACCAGAACCCAGTCAGTAACCACCTAGCTACCAGAACCCAGTCAGTAACCACCTAGCTACCAGAACCCAGTCAGTAACCCAGTCAGTAACCACCTAGCTACCAGAACCCAGTCAGTAACCACCTAGCTACCAGAACCCAGTCAGTAACCACCTAGCTACCAGAACCCAGTCAGTAGTAACCACCTACCCCAGTCAGTAACCACCTAGCTACCAGAACCCAGTCAGTAACCACCTAGCTACCAGAACCCAGTCAGTAACCACCTAGCTACCAGAACCCAGTCAGTAACCACCTAGCTACCAGAACCCAGTCAGTAACCACCTAGCTACCAGAACCCAGTCAGTAACCACCTAGCTACCAGAACCCAGTCAGTAACCACCTAGCTACCAGAACCCAGTCAGTAACCACCTAGCTACCAGAACCCAGTCAGTAACCACCTAGCTACCAGAACCCAGTCAGTAACCACCTAGCTACCAGAACCCAGTCAGTAACCACCTAGCTACCAGAACCCAGTCAGTAACCACCTAGCTACCAGAACCCAGTCAGTAACCACCTAGCTACCAGAACCCAGTCAGTAACCACCTAGCTACCAGAACCCAGTCAGTAACCACCTAGCTACCAGAACCCAGTCAGTAACCACCTAGCTACCAGAACCCAGTCAGTAACCACCTAGCTACAGAACCCAGTCAAACCACCTAGCTACCAGAACCCAGTCAGTAACCACCTAGCTACCAGAACCCAGTCAGTAACCACCTAGCTACCAGAACCCAGTCAGTAACCACCTAGCTACCAGAACCCAGTCAGTAACCACCTAGCTACCAGAACCCAGTCAGTAACCACCTCATTACCAGAACCCAGTCAGTAACCACCTAGCTACCAGAACCCAGTCAGTAACCACCTAGCTACCAGAACTCAGTAACCAGCTACCAGAACCCAGTCAGTAACCACCTAGCTACCAGAACCCAGTCAGTAACCACCTAGCTACCAGAACCCAGTCAGTAACCACCTAGCTACCCAGAACCCAGTACAGTAACCACCTAGCTACCAGAACCCAGTCAGTAACCACCTAGCTACCAGCAGAACCCAGTCAGTAACCACCTAGCTACCAGAACCCAGTCAGTAACCACCTAGCTACCAGAACCCAGTCAGTAACCACCTAGCTACCAGAACCCAGTCAGTAACCACCTAGCTACCAGAACCCAGTCAGTAACCACCTAGCTACCAGAACCCAGTCAGTAACCACCTAGCTACCAGAACCCAGTCAGTAACCACCTAGCTACCAGAACCCAGTCAGTAACCACCTAGCTACCAGAACCCAGTCAGTAACCACCTAGCTACCAGAACCCAGTCAGTAACCACCTAGCTACCAGAACCCAGTCAGTAACCACCTAGCTACCAGAACCCAGTCAGTAACCACCTAGCTACCAGAACCCAGTCAAACCACCTAGCTACAGAACCCAGTCAACCACCTAGCTACCAGAACCCAGTCAGTAACCACCTAGCTACCAGAACCCAGTCAGTAACCACCTAGCTACCAGAAACCACAGTCAGTAACCACCTAGCTACCAGAACCCAGTCAGTAACCACCTAGCTACCAGAACCCAGTCCAGAACCCAGTAACCACCTAGCTACCAGAACCCAGTCAGTAACCACCTAGCTACCAGAACCCAGTCAGTAACCACCTAGCTACCAGAACCCAGTCAGTAACCACCTAGCTACCACCTAGCTACCAGAACCCAGTCAGTAACCACCTAGCTACCAGAACCCAGTCAGTAACCACCTACCAGAACCCAGTCAGTAACCAGAAGAACCCAGTCAGTAACCACCTAGCTACCAGAACCCAGTCAGTAACCACCTAGCTACCAGAACCCAGTCAGTAACCACCTAGCTACCAGAACCCAGTCAGTAACCACCTCATTACCAGAACCCAGTCAGTAACCACCTAGCTACCAGAACCCAGTCAGTAACCACCTAGCTACCAGAACCCAGTCAGTAACCACCTAGCTACCAGAACCCAGTCAGTAACCACCTAGCTACCAGAACCCAGTCAGTAACCACCTAGCTACCAGAACCCAGTCAGTAACCACCTAGCTACCAGAACCCAGTCAGTAACCACCTAGCTACCAGAACCCAGTCAGTAACCACCTAGCTACCAGAACCCAGTCAGTAACCACCTAGCTACCAGAACCCAGTCAGTAACCACCTAGCTACCAGAACCCAGTCAGTAACCACCTAGCTACCAGAACCCAGTCAGTAACCACCTAGCTACCAGAACCCAGTCAGTAACCACCTAGCTACCAGAACCCAGTCAGTAACCACCTAGCTACCAGAACCCAGTCAGTAACCACCTAGCTACCAGAACCCAGTCAGTAACCACCTAGCTACCAGAACCCAGTCAGTAACCACCTAGCTACCAGAACCCAGTCAGTAACCACCTAGCTACCAGAACCCAGTCAGTAACCAGAACCCAGAACCCAGTCAACCACCTAGCTACCAGAACCCAGTCAGTAACCACCTAGCTACCAGAACCCAGTCAGTAACCACCTAGCTACCAGAACCCAGTCAGTAACCACCTAGCTACCAGAACCCAGTCAGTAACCACCTAGCTACCAGAACCCAGTCAGTAACCACCTAGCTACCAGAACCCAGTCAGTAACCACCTAGCTACCAGAACCCAGTCAGTAACCACCTAGCTACCAGAACCCAGTCAGTAACCACCTAGCTACCAGAACCCAGTCAGTAACCACCTAGCTACCAGAACCCAGTCAGTAACCACCTAGCTACCAGAACCCAGTCAGTAACCACCTAGCTACCAGAACCCAGTCAGTAACCACCTAGCTACCAGAACCCAGTCAGTAACCACCTAGCTACCAGAACCCAGTCAGTAACCACCTAGCTACCAGAACCCAGTCAGTAACCACCTAGCTACCAGAACCCAGTCAGTAACCACCTAGCTACCAGAACCCAGTCAGTAACCACCTAGCTACCAGAACCCAGTCAGTAACCACCTAGCTACCAGAACCCAGTCAGTAACCACCTAGCTACCAGAACCCAGTCAGTAACCACCTAGCTACCAGAACCCAGTCAGTAACCACCTAGCTACCAGAACCCAGTCAGTAACCACCTAGCTACCAGAACCCAGTCAGTAACCACCTAGCTACCAGAACCCAGTCAGTAACCACCTAGCTACCAGAACCCAGTCAGTAACCACCTAGCTACCAGAACCCAGTCAGTAACCACCTAGCTACCAGAACCCAGTCAGTAACCACCTAGCTACCAGAACCCAGTCAGTAACCACCTAGCTACCAGAACCCAGTCAGTAACCACCTAGCTACCAGAACCCAGTCAGTAACCACCTAGCTACCAGAACCCAGTCAGTAACCACCTAGCTACCAGAACCCAGTCAGTAACCACCTAGCTACCAGAACCCAGTCAGTAACCACCTAGCTACCAGAACCCAGTCAGTAACCACCTAGCTACCAGAACCCAGTCAGTAACCACCTAGCTACCAGAACCCAGTCAGTAACCACCTAGCTACAGAACCCAGTCAGTAACCACCTAGCTACCAGAACCCAGTCAGTAACCACCTAGCTACCAGAACCCAGTCAGTAACCACCTAGCTACCAGAACCCAGTCAGTAACCACCTAGCTACCAGAACCCAGTCAGTAACCACCTAGCTACCAGAACCAACCACCTAGCTACCAGAACCCAGTCAGTAACCACCTAGCTACCAGAACCCAGTCAGTAACCACCTAGCTACCAGAACCCAGTCAGTAACCACCTAGCTACCAGAACCCAGTCCAGTAACCACCCACCTAGCTACCAGAACCCAGTCAGTAACCACCTAGCTACCAGAACCCAGTCAGTAACCACCTAGCTACCAGAACCCAGTCAGTAACCACCTAGCTACCAGAACCCAGTCAGTAACCACCTAGCTACCAGAACCCAGTCAGTAACCACCTAGCTACCAGAACCCAGTCAGTAACCACCTAGCTACCAGAACCCAGTCAGTAACCACCTAGCTACCAGAACCCAGTCAGTAACCACCTAGCTACCAGAACCCAGTCAGTAACCACCTAGCTACCAGAACCCAGTCAGTAACCACCTAGCTACCAGAACCCAGTCAGTAACCACCTAGCTACCAGAACCCAGTCAGTAACCACCTAGCTACAGAACCCAGTCAGTAACCACCTAGCTACCAGAACCCAGTCAGTAACCACCTAGCTACCAGAACCCAGTCAGTAACCACCTAGCTACCAGAACCCAGTCAGTAACCACCTAGCTACCAGAACCCAGTCAGTAACCACCTAGCTACCAGAACCCAGTCAGTAACCACCTAGCTACCAGAACCCAGTCAGTAACCACCTAGCTACCAGAACCCAGTCAGTAACCACCTAGCTACCAGAACCCAGTCAGTAACCACCTCAGCTACCAGAACCCAGTCAGTAACCACCTAGCTACCAGAAACCCAGTCAGTAACCACCTAGCTACCAGAACCCAGTAACCACCTAGTAACCACAGTAACCACCTAGCTACCAGAACCCAGTCAGTAACCACCTAGCTACCAGAACCCAGTCAGTAACCACCTAGCTACCAGAACCCAGTCAGTAACCACCTAGTCAGAACCCAAACCACCTAGCTACCAGAACCCAGTCAGTAACCACCTAGCTACCAGAACCCAGTCAGTAACCACCTAGCTACCAGAACCCAGTCAGTAACCACCTAGCTACCAGAACCCAGTCAGTAACCACCTAGCTACCAGAACCCAGTCAGTAACCACCTAGCTACCAGAACCCAGTCAGTAACCACCTAGCTACCAGAACCCAGTCAGTAACCACCTAGCTACCAGAACCCAGTCAGTAACCACCTAGCTACCAGAAACCCAGTCAGTAACCACCTAGCTACCAGAACCCAGTCAGTAACCACCTAGCTACCAGAACCCAGTCAGTAACCACCTAGCTACCAGAACCCAGTCAGTAACCACCTAGCTACCAGAACCCAGTCAGTAACCACCTAGCTACCAGAACCCAGTCAGTAAGTAACCACCTCAGTAACCACCTAGCTACCAGAACCCAGTCAGTAACCACCTAGCTACCAGAACCCAGTCAGTAACCACCTAGCTACCAGAACCCAGTCAGTAACCACCTAGCTACCAGAACCCAGTCAGTAACCACCTAGCTACCAGAACCCAGTCAGTAACCACCTAGCTACCAGAACCCAGTCAGTAACCACCTAGCTACCAGAACCCAGTCAGTAACCACCTAGCTACCAGAACCCAGTCAGTAACCACCTAGCTACCAGAACCCAGTCAGTAACCACCTAGCTACCAGAACCCAACCACCTAGTCAGTAACCACCTAGCTACCAGAACCCAGTCAGTAACCACCTAGCTACCAGAACCCAGTCAGTAACCACCTAGTCAGTAACCACCTAGCTACCAGAACCCAGTCAGTAACCACCTAGAAACCCAGTCAGTAACCACCTAGCTACCAGAACCCAGTCAGTAACCACCTAGCTACCAGAACCCAGTCAGTAACCACCTAGCTACCAGAACCCAGTCAGTAACCACCTAGCTACCAGAACCCAGTCAGTAACCACCTAGCTACCAGAACCCAGTCAGTAACCACCTAGCTACCAGAACCCAGTCAGTAACCACCTAGCTACCAGAACCCAGTCAGTAACCACCTAGCTACCAGAACCCAGTCAGTAACCACCTAGCTACCAGAACCCAGTCAGTAACCACCTAGCTACCAGAACCCAGTCAGTAACCACCTAGCTACCAGAACCCAGTCAGTAACCACCTAGCTACCAGAACCCAGTCAGTAACCACCTAGCTACCAGAACCCAGTCAGTAACCACCTAGCTACCAGAACCCAGTCAGTAACCACCTAGCTACCAGAACCCAGTCAACCACCTAGTAACCACAGTAACCACCTAGCTACCAGAACCCAGTCAGTAACCACCTAGCTACCAGAACCCAGTCAGTAACCACCTAGCTACCAGAACCCAGTCAGTAACCACCTCATTACCAGAACCCAGTCAGTAACCACCTCATTACCAGAACCCAGTCAGTAACCACCTAGCTACCAGAACCCAGTCAGTAACCACCTAGCTACCAGAACCCAGTCAGTAACCACCTAGCTACCAGAACCCAGTCAGTAACCACCTAGCTACCAGAACCCAGTCAGTAACCACCTAGAACTCAGTAACCAGAACCCAGTCAGTAACCACCTAGCTACCAGAACCCAGTCAGTAACCACCTAGCTACCAGAACCCAGTCAGTAACCACCTAGCTACCAGAACCCAGTCAGTAACCACCTAGCTACCAGAACCCAGTCAGTAACCACCTAGCTACCAGAACCCAGTCAGTAACCACCTAGCTAGTAACCACCTAGCTACCAGAACCCAGTCAGTAACCACCTAGCTACCAGAACCCAGTCAGTAACCACCTAGCTACCAGAACCCAGTCAGTAACCACCTAGCTACCAGAACCCAGTCAGTAACCACCTAACCAGAACCCAGTCAGTAACCACCTAGCTACCAGAACCCAGTCAGTAACCACCTAGCTACCAGAACCCAGTCAGTAACCACCTAGCTACCAGAACCCAGTCAGTAACCCAGTCAGTAACCACCTAGCTACCAGAACCCAGTCAGTAACCACCTAGCTACCAGAACCCAGTCAGTAACCACCTAGCTACCAGAACCCAGTCAGTAACCACCTAGCTACCAGAACCCAGTCAGTAACCACCTAGCTACCAGAACCCAGTCAGTAACCACCTAGCTACCAGAACCCAGTCAGTAACCACCTAGCTACCAGAACCCAGTCAGTAACCACCTAGCTACCAGAACCCAGTCAGTAACCACCTAGCTACCAGAACCCAGTCAGTAACCACCCCCAGTCAGTAACCAGCTACCAGAACCCAGTCAGTAACCACCTAGCTACCAGAACCCAGTCAGTAACCACCTAGCTACCAGAACCCAGTCAGTAACCACCTAGCTACCAGAACCCAGTCAGTAACCACCTAGCTACCCCAGTCAAACCACAGTCAGTAACCACCTAGCTACCAGAACCCAGTCAGTAACCACCTAGCTACCAGAACCCAGTCAGTAACCACCTAGCTACCAGAACCCAGTCAGTAACCCAGTCAGTAACCACCTAGCTACCAGAACCCAGTCAGTAACCACCTAGCTACCAGAACCCAGTCAGTAACCACCTAGCTACCAGAACCCAGTCAGTAACCACCTAGCTACCAGAACCCAGTCAGTAACCACCTAGCTACCAGAACCCAGTCAGTCCACCTAGTAAGAACCAGTCAGTAACCACCTAGCTACCAGAACCCAGTCAGTAACCACCTAGCTACCAGAACCCAGTCAGTAACCACCTAGCTACCAGAACCCAGTCAGTAACCACCTAGCTACCAGAACCCAGTCAGTAACCACCTAGCTACCAGAACCCAGTCAGTAACCACCTAGCTACCAGAACCCAGTCAGTAACCACCTAGCTACCAGAACCCAGTCAGTAACCACCTAGCTACCAGAACCCAGTCAGTAACCACCTAGCTACCAGAACCCAGTCAGTAACCACCTAGCTCAGTAACCACCTAACCCAGTCAGTAACCACCTAGCTACCAGAACCCAGTCAGTAACCACCTAGCTACCAGAACCCAGTCAGTAACCACCTAGCTACCAGAACCCAGTCAGTAACCACCTAGCTACCAGAACCCAGTCAGTAACCACCTAGCTACCAGAACCCAGTCAGTAACCACCTAGCTACCAGAACCCAGTCAGTAACCACCTAGCTACCAGAACCCAGTCAGTAACCACCTAGCTACCAGAACCCAGTCAGTAACCCAGTCAGTAACCACCTAGCTACCAGAACCCAGTCAGTAACCACCTAGCTACCAGAACCCAGTCAGTAACCACTACCAGAACCCAGTCAGTAACCACCTAGCTACCAGAACCCAGTCAGTAACCACCTAACCAGAACCCAGTCAGTAACCACCTAGCTACCAGAACCCAGTCAGTAACCACCTAGCTACCAGAACCCAGTCAGTAACCACCCCAGTCAGTAACTACTACCAGAACCCAGTCAGTAACCACCTAGAACCCAGTCAGTAACCACCTAGAAGAACCCAGTCAGTAACCACCTAGCTACCAGAACCCAGTCAGTAACCACCTAGCTACCAGAACCCAGTCAGTAACCACCTAACCACCTAGCTACCAGAACCCAGTCAGTAACCACCTAGCTACCAGAACCCAGTCAGTAACCACCTAGCTACCAGAACCCAGTCAGTAACCACCTAGCTACCAGAACCCAGTCAGTAACCACCTAGCTACCAGAACCCAGTCAGTAACCACCTAGCTACCAGAACCCAGTCAGTAACCACCTAGCTACCAGAACCCAGTCAGTAACCACCTAGCTACCAGAACCCAGTCAGTAACCACCTAGCTACCCCAGTCAGTAACCACCTAGCTACCAGAACCCAGTCAGTAACCACCTAGCTACCAGAACCCAGTCAGTAACCACCTAGCTACCAGAACCCAGTCAGTAACCACCTAGCTACCAGAACCCAGTCAGTAACCACCTAGCTACCAGAACCCAGTCAGTAACCACCTAGCTACCAGAACCCAGTCAGTAACCCAGTCAGTAACCACCTAGCTACCAGAACCCAGTCAGTAACCACCTAGCTACCAGAACCCAGTCAGTAACCACCTAGCTACCAGAACCCAGTCAGTAACCACCTAGCTACCAGAACCCAGTCAGTAACCACCTAGCTACCAGAACCCAGTCAGTAACCACCTAGCTACCAGAACCCAGTCAGTAACCACCTAGCTACCAGAACCCAGTCAGTAACCACCTAGCTACCAGAACCCAGTCAGTAACCACCTAGCTACCAGAACCCAGTCAGTAACCACCACCTAACCACCTAGCTACCAGAACCCAGTCAGTAACCACCTAGCTACCAGAACCCAGTCAGTAACCACCTAGCTACCAGAACCCAGTCAGTAACCACCTAGCTACCAGAACCCAGTCAGTAACCACCTAGCTACCAGAACCCAGTCAGTAACCACCTAGAAGAACCCAGTCAGTAACCACCTAGCTACCAGAACCCAGTCAGTAACCACCTAGCTACCAGAACCCAGTCAGTAACCACCTAGCTACCAGAACCCAGTCAGTAACCACCTAGCTACCAGAACCCAGTCAGTAACCACCTAGCTAGAACAGTAAACCACCTAGCTACCAGAACCCAGTCAGTAACCACCTAACCAGAACCCAGTCAGTAACCACCTAGCTACAGAACCCAGTCAGTAACCACCTAGCTACCAGAACCCAGTCAGTAACCACCTAGCTACCAGAACCCAGTCAGTAACCACCTAGCTACCAGAACCCAGTCAGTAACCACCTAGCTACCAGAACCCAGTCAGTAACCACCTAGCTACCAGAACCCAGTCAGTAACCACCTAGCTACTAACCCAGCCACCTACCAGAACCCAGTCAGTAACCACCTAGCTACCAGAACCCAGTCAGTAACCACCTAGCTACCAGAACCCAGTCAGTAACCACCTAGCTACCAGAACCCAGTCAGTAACCACCTAGACCAGAACCCAGTCAGTAACCACCTAGCTACCAGAACCCAGTCAGTAACCACCTAGCTAACCCAGAAGTAACCACCTAGTCAGTAGTAACCCACCTAGCTACCAGAACCCAGTCAGTAACCACCTAGCTACCAGAACCCAGTCAGTAACCACCTAGAACCCAGTCAGTAACCACCTAGAACCCAGTCAGTAACCACCTAGCTACCAGAACCCAGTCAGTAACCACCTAGCTACCAGAACCCAGTCAGTAACCACCTAGCTACCAGAACCAGTCAGTAACCACCTACCAGAACTCAGTAACCAGAACCCAGTCAGTAACCACCTAGCTACCAGAACCCAGTCAGTAACCACCTAGCTACCAGAACCCAGTCAGTAACCACCTAGCTACCAGAACCCAGTCAGTAACCACCTAGCTACCAGAACCCAGTCAGTAACCACCTAGCTACCAGAACCCAGTCAGTAACCACCTAGCTACCAGAACCCAGTCAGTAACCACCTAGCTACCAGAACCCAGTCAGTAACCACCTACCTAGCTACCAGAACCCAGTCAGTAACCACCTAGCTACCAGAACCCAGTCAGTAACCACCTAGAACCCAGTCAGTAACCACCTAGCTACCAGACCCAGTCAGTAACCACCTAGCTACCAGAACCCAGTCAGTAACCACCTAGCTACCAGAACCCAGTCAGTAACCACCTAGCTACCAGAACCCAGTCAGTAACCACCTAGCTACCAGAACCCAGTCAGTAACCACCTAGCTACCAGAACCCAGTCAGTAACCACCTAGCTACCAGAACCCAGTCAGTAACCACCTAGCTACCAGAACCCAGTCAGTAACCACCTAGCTACCAGAACCCAGTCAGTAACCACCTAGCTACCAGAACCCAGTCAGTAACCACCTAGCTACCAGAACCCAGTCAGTAACCACCTAGCTACCAGAACCCAGTCAGTAACCACCTAGCTACCAGAACCCAGTCAGTAACCACCTAGCTACCAGAACCCAGTCAGTAACCACCACCTAGCTACCAGAACCCAGTCAGTAACCACCTAGCTACCAGAACCCAGTCAGTAACCACCTAGCTACCAGAACCCAGTCAGTAACCACCTAGCTACCAGAACCCAGTCAGTAACCACCTAGCTACCAGAACCCAGTCAGTAACCACCTAGCTACCAGAACCCAGTCAGTAACCACAGTACACCCAGTCTAACCACCTAGCTACCAGAACCCAGTCAGTAACCACCTAGCTACCAGAACCCAGTCAGTAACCACCTAGCTAAGAACCCAGTCAGTAACCACCTAGCTACCAGAACCCAGTCAACCCAGTAACCACCTAGCTACCAGAACCCAGTCAGTAACCACCTCAGCTCACCAGAACCCAGTCAGTAACCACCTAGCTACCAGAACCCAGTCAGTAACCACCTAGCTACCAGAACCCAGTCAGTAACCACCTAGCTACCAGAACCCAGTCAGTAACCACCTAGCTACCAGAACCCAGTCAGTAACCACCTAGTACCAGAACCAGTCAGTAACCACCTAGCTACCAGAACCCAGTCAGTAACCACCTAGCTACCAGAACCCAGTCAGTAACCACCTAGCTACCCCAGTCAGAACCCAGTCAGTAACCACCTAGCTACCAGAACCCAGTCAGTAACCACCTAGCTACCAGAACCCAGTCAGTAACCACCTAGCTACCAGAACCCAGTCAGTAACCACCTAGCTACCAGAACCCAGTCAGTAACCACCTAGCTAGCTACCAGAACCCAGTCAGTAACCACCTAGCTACCAGAACCCAGTCAGTAACCACCTAGCTACCAGAACCCAGTCAGTAACCACCTAGCTACCAGAACCCAGTCAGTAACCAGAAGAACCCAGTCAGTAACCAGAACCCAGTCAGTAACCACCTAGCTACCAGAACCCAGTCAGTAACCACCTCTACCAGAACCCAGTCAGTAACCACCTAGAACCCAGTCAGTAACCACCTAGCTACCAGAACCCAGTCAGTAACCACCTAGCTACCAGAACCCAGTCAGTAACCACCTAGCTACCAGAACCCAGTCAGTAACCAGAACCCAGTCAGTAACCACCTAGCTACAGAACCCAGTCAGTAACCACCTAGCTACAGTAACCAGAACCCAGTCAGTAACCACCTAGCTACCAGAACCCAGTCAGTAACCACCTAGTAACCACCCACCTAGCTACCAGAACCCAGTCAACCACCTAGTAAACCCAGTCAGTAACCACCTAGCTACCAGAACCCAGTCAGTAACCACCTAGCTACCAGAACCCAGTCAGTAACCACCTAGCTCAGTAACCAGAACCCAGTCAGTAACCACCTAGCTACCAGAACCCAGTCAGTAACCACCTAGCTACCAGAACCCAGTCAGTAACCACCTAGCTACCAGAACCCAGTCAGAACCCAGTCAAACCACCTAGCTACCAGAACCCAGTCAGTAACCACCTAGCTACCAGAACCCAGTCAGTAACCACCTAGCTACCAGAACCCAGTCAGTAACCACCTAGCTACCAGAACCCAGTCAGTAACCACCTAGCTACCAGAACCCAGTCAGTAACCACCTAGCTACCAGAACCCAGTCAGTAACCACCTAGCTACCAGAACCCAGTCAGTAACCACCTAGCTACCAGAACCCAGTCAGTAACCACCTAGCTCAGTAACCAGCTAAGAACCCAGTCAGTAACCACCTAGCTACAGTAACCACCTAGCTCAGAACCCAGTCAGTAACCACCTAGCTACCAGAACCCAGTCAGTAACCACCTAGCTACCAGAACCCAGTCAGTAACCACCTAGCCCAGTAGTAACCAGAAGAACCCAGTCAGTAACCACCTAGCTACCAGAACCCAGTCAGTAACCACCTAGCTACCAGAACCCAGTCAGTAACCACCTAGCTACCCCAGTCAAACCACCTAGCTCCAGAACCCAGTCAGTAGCCACCTAGCTACCAGAACCCAGTCAGTAACCACCTAGCTACCAGAACCCAGTCAGTAACCACCTAGCTACCAGAACCCAGTCAGTAACCACCTAGCTACCAGAACCCAGTCAGTAACCACCTAGGACAGGGATTGGCAACTGGAGGCTGCCGATGCATTTCAGATTCTAGATGATGGAATCTGAGAGAGAATTGAAGAACAGTTCAGATTCTAGATGATTTATAACAGGAATCCTGAGAGAGAATTCTGGCCCTATCTTTCTATAACAGTTCAGATAGGTCCTCTAGAGTTTGTGCCCTATGCCTTTATAACAGTTCAGATAGGTCCTCTAGAGTTTGTGCCCTATGCCTTTATAACAGTTCAGATAGGTCCTCTAGAGTTTGTGCCCTATGCCTTTATAACAGTTCAGATAGGTCCTCTAGAGTTTGTGCCCTATGCCTTTATAACAGTTCAGATAGGTCCTCTAGAGTTTGTGCCCTATGCCTTTATAACAGTTCAGATAGGTCCTCTAGAGTTTGTGCCCTATGCCTTTATAACAGTTCAGATAGGTCCTCTAGAGTTTGTGCCCTATGCCTTTATAACAGTTCAGATAGGTCCTCTAGAGTTTGTGCCCTATGCCTTTATAACAGTTCAGATAGGTCCTCTAGAGTTTGTGCCCTATGCCTTTATAACAGTTCAGATAGGTCCTCTAGAGTTTGTGCCCTATGCCTTTATAACAGTTCAGATAGGTCCTCTAGAGTTTGTGCCCTATGCCTTTATAACAGTTCAGATAGGTCCTCTAGAGTTTGTGCCCTATGCCTTTATAACAGTTCAGATAGGTCCTCTAGAGTTTGTGCCCTATGCCTTTATAACAGTTCAGATAGGTCCTCTAGAGTTTGTGCCCTATGCCTTTATAACAGTTCAGATAGGTCCTCTAGAGTTTGTGCCCTATGCCTTTATAACAGTTCAGATAGGTCCTCTAGAGTTTGTGCCCTATGCCTTTATAACAGTTCAGATAGGTCCTCTAGAGTTTGTGCCCTATGCCTTTATAACAGTTCAGATAGGTCCTCTAGAGTTTGTGCCCTATGCCTTTATAACAGTTCAGATAGGTCCTCTAGAGTTTGTGCCCTATGCCTTTATAACAGTTCAGATAGGTCCTCTAGAGTTTGTGCCCTATGCCTTTATAACAGTTCAGATAGGTCCTCTAGAGTTTGTGCCCTATGCCTTTATAACAGTTCAGATAGGTCCTCTAGAGTTTGTGCCCTATGCCTTATAATAGTGCACTCCTTTCAGGCCCTATTTCTCTCCCCCCATCTCTCTCTCTCTCTCTCTCTCTCTCTCTCTCTCTCTCTGTCTCTCTCTCTCTCTCTCTCCTCTCTCTCTCTCTCTCTCTCTCTCTCCCTATCTCTCTCTCTCTCTGTCTCTCTCTCTCTCTCTCTCTCTCTCTCTCTCTCTCTCTCTCTCTCTCTCTCTCTCTCTCTCTCTCTCTCTCTCTCTCTGTCTCTCTCTCTCTCTCTCTCTCTCTCTCTCTCTCTCTCTCTCTCTCTCTCTCTCTCTCTCTCTCTCTCTCTCTCTCTCTCTCTCTCTCTCTCTCTCTCTCTGTCTCTCTCTCTCTCTCTCTCTCTCTCTCTCTCTCTCTCTCTCTCTCTCTCTCTCTCTCTCTCTCTCTCTCTCTCTCTCTCTCTCTCTCTCTCTCTCTCTCTCTCTGTCTCTCTCTCTCTCTCTCTCTCTCTCTCTCTCTCTCTCTCTCTCTCTCTCTCTCTCTCTCTCTCTCTCTCTCTCTCTCTCTCTCTCTCTCTCTCTCTCTCTCTCTCTCTCTCTCTCTCTCTCTCTCTCTCTCTCTCTCTCTCTCTCTCTCCCCCTCTCTCTCCCCCCATCTCTCTCTCTCTCTCCCCATCTCTCTCCCCCCATCTCTCTCTCTCTCTCTCTCTCTCGCCCCCATCTCTCTCCCCCATCTCTCTCTCTCGCCCCCATCTCTCTCCCCCCCCATCTCTCTCTCTCTCTCTCTCTCTCTCTCTCCCCCCATCTCTCTCCCCCATCTCTCTCTCTCTCTCTCTCTCTCTCTCTCTCTCTCTCTCTCTCTCTCTCTCTCTCTCTCTCTCTCTCTCTCTCTCTCTCTCTCTCTCTCTCTCTCTCTCTCTCTCTCTCTCTCTCTCTCCCTCCCCCATCTCTCTCCCCCCTCCACCTGTCTCTCTCTCATATCGGTGGATGTTGTGTAACTCAACTGGGTTTCCTGAATGATTGACACCAGAACATCTAATTCGGATGATCTGGGTGTTGTTCTGAGGTAGCAGTGTGTTGAGGTGACGACCGCCGCCCACGAAGGGTCACAGCGTCACCGTGGCAACCGCCATTTCACAGCCTTCTCTCTCTCTGTGTGTATGTGGTTACTCATAGTTTCCTGATTTCAAAGGTGAAATAAACTATTAAAATGAATAGTAAACATTACACACACAAAAGTTCCAAATTAATAAAGACATTTCAAATGTCATGTTATATCTATGTACAGTGTTGTAATGATGTGCAAATAGTTAAAGTACAAAAGGGAAAATAAATCAACAGAAATACAGAAATGTGTTGCAACAGGTCACAAATCTTGCTGCTGTGATGGCACACTGTGGAATTTCTCTAACTCTCCAGTCTGTATATGACCTCTAACCCTCCAGTCTGTATATGACCTCTAACCATCCAGTCTGTATATGACCTCTAACCCTCCAATCTGTATATGACCTCTAACCCTCCAGTCTGTATATGACCTCTAACCCTCCAGTTTGTATATGAACTCTAACCCTCCAGTCTGTATATGACCTCTAACCATCCAGTCTGTATATGACCTCTAACCCTCCAATCTGTATATGACCTCTAACCCTCCAGTCTGTATATGACCTCTAACCCTCCAGTTTGTATATGAACTCTAACCCTCCAATCTGTATATGACCTCTAACCCTCCAGTCTGTATATGAGCTCTAACCCTCCAATCTGTATATGACCTCTAACCCTACAGTCTGTATATGACCTCTAACCCTCCAATCTGTATATGACCTCTAACCCTCCAATCTGTATATGACCTCTAACCCTCCAGTCTGTATATGACCTCTAACCCTCCAGTCTGTATATGACCTCTAACCCTCCAGTCTGTATTTCAACTCTCACCGTGAAATCTGTATATGACCTCTAACCCTCCAGTCTGTATATGACCTCTAACCCTCCAGTCTGTATATGATCTCTAACCATCCAGTCTGTATATGACCTCTAACCCTCCAGTCTGTATATGATCTCTAACCATCCAGTCTGTATATGACCTCTAACCCTCCAATCTGTATATGACCTCTAACCCTCCAGTCTGTATATGACCTCTAACCCTCCAGTCTGTATATGACCTCTAACCCTCCAGTCTGTATATGACCTCTAACCCTCCAGTCTGTATTTCAACTCTCACCGTGAAATCTGTATATGACCTCTAACCATCCAGTCTGTATATGACCTCTAACCCTCCAGTCTGTATATGACCTCTAACCATCCAGTCTGTATATGACCTCTAACCCTCCAGTCTGTATATGACCTCTAACCCTCCAGTCTGTATATGACCTTTAACCATCCAGTCTGTATATGACCTCTAACCCTCCAATCTGTATATGACCTCTAACACTCCAGTCTGTATATGACCTCTAGCCCTCCAGTCTGCATTTGACCTCTAACCCTCCAGTCTCTGTGTGTTCCTCCAGGTGACATGTCTCCAAGACTTCTTCGGTGACGAGGACATCTTCGTAGCGTGTGGACCGGAGAAATACCGTTACCAAGACGACTTCCAGCTGGAAGAGAGCGGTGAGATACACTACTTCCTGTGTGTGTGTGTGTGTGTGTGTGTGTGTGTGTGTGTGTGTGTGTGTGTGTGTGTGTGTGTGTGTGTGTGTGTGTGTGTGTGTGTGTGTGTGTGTGTGTGTGTGTGTGTGTGTGTGTGTGTGTGTGTGTGTGTGTGTGTGTGTGTGTGTGTGTGTGTGTATCCTGTCTCTGTCTCTGTCTCTCTGGTAGCCTGCTTTCTCTTATCAACCCAGTCTGTGTCTAACCCTAACCCTATAGATGTCCCTGTGTCTAACCCTATAGATGTCCCTGTGTCTGTCTATATGACCCTAACCCTATAGATGTCCCTGTGTCTGTCTATATAACCCTAACCCTATAGATGTCCCTGTGTCTGTCTATATAACCCTAACCCTAACCCTAACCCTAACCCTAACCCTATCCCTAACCCTATAGATGTCCCTGTGTCTGTGTCTAACCCTATAGATGTCCCTGTGTCTGTCTATATAACCCTAACCCTATAGATGTCCCTGTGTCTGTCTATATAACCCTAACCCTATAGATGTCCCTGTGTCTGTCTATATAACCCTAACCCTATAGATGTCCCTGTGTCTGTCTATATAACCCTAACCCTATAGATGTCCCTGTGTCTGTCTATATAACCCTAACCCTATAGATGTCCCTGTGTCTGTCTATATAACCCTAACCCTATAGATGTCCCTGTGTCTGTCTATATAACCCTAACCCTATAGATGTCCCTGTATGGAAAGTTAACCTAACCCTAACCCTATAGATGTCCCTGTGTCTGTGTCTAACCCTAACCCTATAGATGTCCCTGTGTCTGTGTCTAACCCTAACCCTATAGATGTCCCTGTGTCTGTGTCTAACCCTAACCCTATAGATGTCCCTGTGTCTGTCTATATAACCCTAACCCTATAGATGTCCCTGTGTCTGTCTATATAGCCCTAACCCTATAGATGTCCCTGTGTCTGTCTATATAACCCTAACCCTATAGATGTCCCTGTGTCTGTCTATATAACCCTAACCCTATAGATGTCCCTGTGTCTGTCTATATAACCCTAACCCTATAGATGTCCCTGTGTCTGTCTATATAACCCTAACCCTATAGATGTCCCTGTGTCTGTCTATATAACCCTAACCCTATAGATGTCCCTGTGTCTGTCTATATAACCCTAACCCTATAGATGTCCCTGTGTCTGTGTCTAACCCTAACCCTATAGATGTCCCTGTGTCTGTCTATATGACCCTAACCCTATAGATGTCCCTGTGTCTGTGTCTAACCCTAACCCTATAGATGTCCCTGTGTCTGTCTATATAACCCTAACCCTATAGATGTCCCTGTGTCTGTGTCTAACCCTAACCCTATAGATGTCCCTGTGTCTGTCTATATAACCCTAACCCTATAGATGTCCCTGTGTCTGTGTCTAACCCTAACCCTATAGATGTCCCTGTGTCTGTCTATATAACCCTAACCCTATAGATGTCCCTGTGTCTGTGTCTAACCCTAACCCTATAGATGTCCCTGTGTCTGTCTATATAACCCTAACCCTATAGATGTCCCTGTGTCTGTGTCTAACCCTAACCCTATAGATGTCCCTGTGTCTGTCTATATAACCCTAACCCTATAGATGTCCCTGTGTCTGTCTATATAACCCTAACCCTATAGATGTCCCTGTGTCTGTCTATATAACCCTAACCCTATAGATGTCCCTGTGTCTGTCTATATAACCCTAACCCTATAGATGTCCCTGTGTCTGTCTATATTACCCTAACCCTATAGATGTCCCTGTGTCTGTCTATATAACCCTAACCCTATAGATGTCCCTGTGTCTGTCTATATGGAAAGTTCCCAGGACCTGAGTGGTTATGTTGCCCTTAATCTCTCCATCTACTCATCTCTCCATCTCCTCATCTCTCCTCATCTCTCCATCTCCTCATCTCCTCATCTCTCCATCTCCTCATCTCTCCATCTCCTCATCTCTCCATCTCCTCATCTCTCCATCTACTCATCTCTCCATCTACTCATCTCTCCATCTACTCATCTCCTCATCTCTCCATCTCTCCATCTACTCATCTACTCACCTCCTCATCTCTCCATCTCTCCATCTACTCATCTCCTCATCTCTCCATCTCTCCATCTACTCATCTACTCATCTCTCCATCTCCTCATCTCTCCATCTACTCATCTCTCCATCTCCTCATCTCTCCATCTACTCATCTCTCCATCTACTCATCTCTCCATCTCCTCATCTCTCCATCTACTCATCTCTCCATCTCCTCATCTCTCCATCTCCTCATCTCTCCATCTACTCATCTCCTCATCTCTCCATCTACTCATCTCTCCATCTACTCATCTCTCCATCTACTCATCTACTCATCTACTCATCTCTCCATCTACTCATCTCTCCATCTCTCCATCTACTCATCTCTCCATCTACTCATCTCCTCATCTCTCCATCTACTCATCTGTCCATCTCCTCATCTCTCCATCTACTCATCTCTCCATCTCCTCATCTCTCCATCTACTAATCTCCTCATCTCTCCATCTCCTCATCTCTCCATCTACTCATCTACTCATCTACTCATCTCTCCATCTACTCATCTCCTCATCTCTCCATCTACTCATCTCTCCATCTACTCATCTCTCCATCTACTCATCTCTCCATCTCCTCATCTCTCCATCTACTCATCTCCTCATCTCTCCATCTCCTCATCTCTCCATCTACTCATCTACTCATCTACTCATCTCACCATCTCCTCATCTCTCCATCTCCTCATCTCTCCATCTCCTCATCTCTCCATCTACTCATCTCTCCATCTACTCATCTCTCCATCTACTCATCTCCTCATCTCTCCATCTACTCATCTCTCCATCTACTCATCTCCTCATCTCTCCATCTACTCATCTCTCCATCTACTCATCTCCTCATCTCTCCATCTCCTCATCTCTCCATCTACTCATCTCTCCATCTACTCATCTCTCCATCTACTCATCTCCTCATCTCTCCATCTACTCATCTCTCCATCTCTCCATCTACTCATCTCTCCATCTACTCATCTCCTCATCTCTGCATCTCCTCATCTACTCATCTCTCCATCTACTCATCTCTCCATCTACTCATCTCCTCATCTCTCCATCTACTCATCTCTCCATCTACTCATCTCCTCATCTCTCCATCTACTCATCTCTCCATCTACTCATCTCCTCATCTCTCCATCTCCTCATCTCTCCATCTACTCATCTCCTCATCTCTCCATCTCCTCATCTCTCCATCTACTCATCTCCTCATCTCTCCATCTACTCATCTCTCCATCTACTCATCTCCTCATCTCTCCATCTCCTCATCTCTCCATCTACTCATCTCTCCATCTAGTCATCTACTCATCTCTCCATCTCTCCATCTACTCATCTCTCCATCTACTCATCTCCTCATCTCTCCATCTACTCATCTCTCCATCTGCTCATCTCCTCATCTCTCCATCTACTCATCTCTCCATCTACTCATCTCCTCATCTCTCCATCTACTCATCTCTCCATCTACTCATCTCTCCATCTACTCATCTCTCCATCTACTCATCTCTCCATCTCTCCATCTACTCATCTACTCATCTACTCATCTCCTCATCTCTCCATCTCCTCATCTCTCCATCTACTCATCTCTCCATCTACTCATCTCCTCATCTCTCCATCTACTCATCTCTCCATCTACTCATCTCTCCATCTACTCATCTCTCCATCTCCTCATCTCTCCATCTACTCATCTCTCCATCTCCTCATCTCTCCATCTACTCATCTCTCCATCTCCTCATCTCTCCATCTACTCATCTCTCCATCTACTCATCTCCTCATCTCTCCATCTACTCATCTCTCCATCTACTCATCTCTCCATCTACTCATCTCTCCATCTACTCATCTCTCCATCTACTCATCTCTCCATCTACTCATCTACTCATCTCTCCATCTACTCATCTCCTCATCTCTCCATCTACTCATCTCTCCATCTACTCATCTCTCCATCTACTCATCTCTCCATCTACTCATCTCTCCATCTACTCATCTCTCCATCTACTCATCTCTCCATCTACTCATCTACTCATCTCTCCATCTACTCATCTCTCCATCTACTCATCTACTCATCTCTCCATCTACTCATCTCTCCATCTACTCATCTACTCATCCTCCATCTACTCATCTCTCCATCTACTCATCTCTCCATCTACTCATCTCCTCATCTACTCATCTCTCCATCTACTCATCTCTCCATCTACTCATCTCTCCATCTACTCATCTCTCCATCTACTCATCTCTCCATCTCCTCATCTCTCCATCTACTCATCTACTCATCTCTCCATCTACTCATCTCTCCATCTACTCATCTCTCCATCTACTCATCTCTCCATCTACTCATCTCTCCATCTACTCATCTACTCATCTACTCATCTCTCCATCTACTCATCTCTCCATCTCTCCATCTACTCATCTCTCCATCTCCTCATCTCTCCATCTACTCATCTCCTCATCTCTCCATCTACTCATCTACTCATCTCCTCATCTCTCCATCTCCTCATCTCTCCTCATCTCTCCATCTCCTCATCTCCTCATCTCTCCATCTCCTCATCTCTCCATCTACTCATCTCTCCATCTCCTCATCTCTCCATCTACTCATCTCTCCATCTACTCATCTCCTCATCTCTCCATCTCCTCATCTCTCCATCTACCCATCTCTCCATCTACTCATCTACTCATCTACTCATCTCTCCATCTACTCATCTCTCCATCTACTCATCTCTCCTCATCTCTCCATCTACTCATCTCTCCATCTACTCATCTCTCCATCTACTCATCTCTCCATCTACTCATCTGTCCATCTACTCATCTCTCCATCTCCTCATCATCTCTCCATCTACTCATCTCTCATCTCTCCATCTCCTCATCTCTCCATCTACTCATCTACTCATCTACTCATCTCTCCATCTCCTCATCTCTCCATCTCCTCATCTCTCCATCTCCTCATCTCTCCATCTACTCATCTCTCCATCTACTCATCTCCTCATCTCTCCATCTCCTCATCTCTCCATCTACTCATCTCCTCATCTCTCCATCTACTCATCTCTCCATCTACTCATCTCCTCATCTCTCCATCTACTCATCTCTCCATCTACTCATCTCCTCATCTCTCCATCTACTCATCTCTCCATCTACTCATCTCTCCATCTACTCATCTCCTCATCTCTCCATCTCCTCATCTCTCCATCTCCTCATCTCTCCATCTACTCATCTCTCCATCTACTCATCTCTCCATCTACTCATCTCCTCATCTCTCCATCTACTCATCTCTCCATCTACTCATCTCCTCATCTCTCCATCTACTCATCTCTCCATCTACTCATCTCCTCATCTCTCCATCTCCTCATCTCTCCATCTACTCATCTCTCCATCTACTCATCTCTCCATCTACTCATCTCTCCATCTACTCATCTCCTCATCTCTCCATCTACTCATCTCTCCATCTCTCCATCTACTCATCTCTCCATCTACTCATCTCCTCATCTCTCCATCTCCTCATCTCTCCATCTACTCATCTCTCCATCTACTCATCTCTCCATCTACTCATCTCCTCATCTCTCCATCTCCTCATCTCTCCATCTACTCATCTCTCCATCTACTCATCTCTCCATCTCTCCATCTACTCATCTACTCATCTACTCATCTCCTCATCTCTCCATCTACTCATCTCTCCATCTACTCATCTCCTCATCTCTCCATCTACTCATCTCTCCATCTACTCATCTCTCCATCTACTCATCTCTCCATCTCCTCATCTCTCTATCTCCTCATCTCTCCATCTACTCATCTCTCCATCTACTCATCTCCTCATCTCTCCATCTACTCATCTCTCCATCTACTCATCTCTCCATCTACTCATCTCTCCATCTCTCCATCTACTCATCTACTCATCTACTCATCTCCTCATCTCTCCATCTCCTCATCTCTCCATCTACTCATCTCTCCATCTACTCATCTCCTCATCTCTCCATCTACTCATCTCTCCATCTACTCATCTCTCCATCTACTCATCTCTCCATCTCCTCATCTCTCCATCTACTCATCTCTCCATCTCCTCATCTCTCCATCTACTCATCTCTCCATCTCCTCATCTCTCCATCTACTCATCTCTCCATCTACTCATCTCCTCATCTCTCCATCTACTCATCTCTCCATCTACTCATCTCTCCATCTACTCATCTCTCCATCTACTCATCTCTCCATCTACTCATCTCTCCATCTACTCATCTACTCATCTCTCCATCTACTCATCTCTCATCTCTCCATCTACTCATCTCTCCATCTACTCATCTCTCCATCTACTCATCTCTCCATCTACTCATCTCTCCATCTACTCATCTCTCCATCTACTCATCTCTCCATCTACTCATCTACTCATCTCTCCATCTACTCATCTCTCCATCTACTCATCTACTCATCTCTCCATCTACTCATCTCTCCATCTACTCATCTACTCATCCTCCATCTACTCATCTCTCCATCTACTCATCTCTCCATCTACTCATCTCCTCATCTACTCATCTCTCCATCTACTCATCTCTCCATCTACTCATCTCTCCATCTACTCATCTCTCCATCTACTCATCTCTCCATCTCCTCATCTCTCCATCTACTCATCTACTCATCTCTCCATCTACTCATCTCTCCATCTACTCATCTCTCCATCTACTCATCTCTCCATCTACTCATCTCTCCATCTACTCATCTACTCATCTACTCATCTCTCCATCTACTCATCTCTCCATCTCTCCATCTACTCATCTCTCCATCTCCTCATCTCTCCATCTACTCATCTCCTCATCTCTCCATCTACTCATCTACTCATCTCCTCATCTCTCCATCTCCTCATCTCTCCTCATCTCTCCATCTCCTCATCTCCTCATCTCTCCATCTCCTCATCTCTCCATCTACTCATCTCTCCATCTCCTCATCTCTCCATCTACTCATCTCTCCATCTACTCATCTCCTCATCTCTCCATCTCCTCATCTCTCCATCTACCCATCTCTCCATCTACTCATCTACTCATCTACTCATCTCTCCATCTACTCATCTCTCCATCTACTCATCTCTCCTCATCTCTCCATCTACTCATCTCTCCATCTACTCATCTCTCCATCTACTCATCTCTCCATCTACTCATCTGTCCATCTACTCATCTCTCCATCTCCTCATCTCTCCATCTACTCATCTCCTCATCTCTCCATCTCCTCATCTCTCCATCTACTCATCTACTCATCTACTCATCTCTCCATCTCCTCATCTCTCCATCTCCTCATCTCTCCATCTCCTCATCTCTCCATCTACTCATCTCTCCATCTACTCATCTCCTCATCTCTCCATCTCCTCATCTCTCCATCTACTCATCTCCTCATCTCTCCATCTACTCATCTCTCCATCTACTCATCTCCTCATCTCTCCATCTACTCATCTCTCCATCTACTCATCTCCTCATCTCTCCATCTACTCATCTCTCCATCTACTCATCTCTCCATCTACTCATCTCCTCATCTCTCCATCTCCTCATCTCTCCATCTCCTCATCTCTCCATCTACTCATCTCTCCATCTACTCATCTCTCCATCTACTCATCTCCTCATCTCTCCATCTACTCATCTCTCCATCTACTCATCTCCTCATCTCTCCATCTACTCATCTCTCCATCTACTCATCTCCTCATCTCTCCATCTCCTCATCTCTCCATCTACTCATCTCTCCATCTACTCATCTCTCCATCTACTCATCTCTCCATCTACTCATCTCCTCATCTCTCCATCTACTCATCTCTCCATCTCTCCATCTACTCATCTCTCCATCTACTCATCTCCTCATCTCTCCATCTCCTCATCTCTCCATCTACTCATCTCTCCATCTACTCATCTCTCCATCTACTCATCTCCTCATCTCTCCATCTCCTCATCTCTCCATCTACTCATCTCTCCATCTACTCATCTCTCCATCTCTCCATCTACTCATCTACTCATCTACTCATCTCCTCATCTCTCCATCTACTCATCTCTCCATCTACTCATCTCCTCATCTCTCCATCTACTCATCTCTCCATCTACTCATCTCTCCATCTACTCATCTCTCCATCTCCTCATCTCTCTATCTCCTCATCTCTCCATCTACTCATCTCTCCATCTACTCATCTCCTCATCTCTCCATCTACTCATCTCTCCATCTACTCATCTCTCCATCTACTCATCTCTCCATCTACTCATCTCTCCATCTACTCATCTCTCCATCTCCTCATCTCTCTATCTCTCATCTCTCCATCTACTCATCTCTCCATCTACTCATCTCCTCATCTCTCCATCTACTCATCTCTCCATCTACTCATCTCTCCATCTACTCATCTCTCCATCTACTCATCTCTCCATCTCTCCATCTACTCATCTACTCATCTCCTCATCTCTCCATCTACTCATCTCCTCATCTCTCCATCTCCTCATCTCTCCATCTCCTCATCTCTCCATCTACTCATCTCCTCATCTCTCCATCTACTCATCTCTCCATCTACTCATCTCCTCATCTCTCCATCTCCTCATCTCTCCATCTCCTCATCTCTCCATCTACTCATCTCCTCATCTCTCCATCTACTCATCTCTCCAACTACTCATCTACTCATCTACTCATCTACTCATCTCTCCATCTCTCCATCTCTCCATCTTCTCATCTCTCCATCTCTCCATCTACTCATCTCTCCATCTCTCCATCTACTCATCTCTCCATCTACTCATCTCTCCATCTCTCCATCTACTCATCTTCCATCTCTCCATCTACTCTTCTCTCTAGCTCCTCATCTTCCACCTCGCCATTTCTCCATCTTCCATCTCTCCATCTTCCATCTCTCCATCTACTCTTCTCTCTAGCTCCTCATCTTCCACCTCGCCATTTCTCCATCTTCCATCTCTCCATCTTCCATCTCTCCATCTACTCTTCTCTCTAGCTCCTCATCTTCCACCTCGCCATTTCTCCATCTCTCCATCTACTCATCTTCCACCTCTCCATCATATTCCAGACGATGAATCTCTCCCTCTAACATCTTCAACTAACTCTGTAGATGATCAGAACATCTTACAGAATCTACTACTCTACTACTCTACTACCCTACTACTCTACTACTCTACTACCCTACTACTCTACTACTCTACTACCCTACTACTCTACTACTCTACTATCCTACTACTCTACTACCTACTACCCTACTACTCTACTACCCTACTACTCTACTACCCTACTACTCTACTAACCTACTACTCTACTACCCTACTACTCTACTACTCTACTACTCTACTACCCTACTACTCTACTACCCTACTACTCTACTACCCTACTACTCTACTACCCTACTACTCTACTACCCTACTACTCTACTACTCTACTACTCTAACACCTGCTCCACATCACAGAACCTATTAATCTCACAGATCCTATTCACCTGCTCATGTTCATCTCTCTATTTCAATTCAAGGGGCTTTATTGTCATGGGAAATATATGTTAACATTGCCAAAGCAAGTGAAGTCGATAATATACAAAAGTGAAAGAAACAATTAAAATGAACAGTAAACATTACACTCACAGAAGTTCCAAAAGAATAAAGACATTACAAATGTCATATTATATATATACAGTGTTTTAACAATGTACAAATGGTTAAAGGACACAAGATACAATAAATAAACATAAATATGGGTTGTATTTATGGTGTTTGTTCTATACCAAATTAGCATACCCCTTGAGTCCCTTCCCTGTTTCCCACCTGGTAGTGTGGTGGATGGGACTACCAGCTCTCTGTAACCTAGAGGGCAACCAGTGGGTCCATCTCCTCTATACCACCCACCTGGTAGTGTGGTGGATGGGACTACCAGCTCTCTGTAACCTAGAGGACTACCAGCTCTCTGTAACCTAGAGGGCAACCAGTGGGTCCGTCTCCTCTATACCACCCACCTGGTAGTGTGGTGGATGGGACTACCAGCTCTCTGTAACCTAGAGGACTACCAGCTCTCTGTAACCTAGAGGACTACCAGCTCTCTGTAACCTAGAGGACTACCAGCTCTCTGTAACCTAGAGGACTACCAGCTCTCTGTAACCTAGAGGACTACCAGCTCTCTGTAACCTAGAGGACTACCAGATCTCTGTAACCTAGAGGACAACCAGTGGGTCCATCTCCTCTATACCACCCACCTGGTAGTGTGGTGGATGGGACTACCAGCTCTCTGTAACCTAGAGGACTACCAGCTCTCTGTAACCTAGAGGACTACCAGTGGGTCCATCTCCTCTATACCACCCATCTGGTAGTGTGGTGGATGGGACTACCAGCTCTCTGTAACCTAGAGGACTACCAGCTCTCTGTAACCTAGAGGACTACCAGCTCTCTGTAACCTAGAGGACAACCAGTGGGTCCGTCTCCTCTATACCACCCACCTGGTAGTGTGGTGGATGGGACTACCAGCTCTCTGTAACCTAGAGGGCAACCAGTGGGTCCATCTCCTCTATACCACCCACCTGGTAGTTTGGTGGATGGGACTACCAGCTCTCTGTAACCTAGAGGGCAACCATTGGGTCCATCTCCTCTATACCACCCACCTGGTAGTGTGGTGGATGGGACTACCAGCTCTCTGTAACCTAGAAGACTACCAGCTCTCTGTAACCTAGAGGACTACCAGCTCTCTGTAACCTAGAGGACTACCAGCTCTCTGTAACCTAGAGGACTACCAGCTCTCTGTAACCTAGAGGACTACCAGCTCTCTGTAACCTAGAGGACAACCAGCTCTCTGTAACCTAGAGGACTACCAGCTCTCTGTAACCTAGAGGACTACCAGCTCTCTGTAACCTAGAGGACAACCAGCTCTCTGTAACCTAGAGGACTACCAGCTCTCTGTAACCTAGAGGACTACCAGCTCTCTGTAACCTAGAGGACAACCAGTGGGTCCGTCTCCTCTATACCACCCACCTGGTAGTGTGGTGGATGGGACTACCAGCTCTCTGTAACCTAGAGGGCAACCAGTGGGTCCATCTCCTCTATACCATGTTTCTTGTAGGATGACAATGTCTGTATTACTGATTTTTTGGTGAAGTCCGGGTTCCTGCTCTTTAGGCCAAAGGCAGATGACCTCAGGCCTTGGATATTCCAGGATAATATAGTGAAGGCTTTTTGTTCCATAAAGTGTCCAATGTTGTTGGTCGTGGTTGGCTTGGGCGAGTGTGAGAGTGGGGGTTGGGACTGTTTGCCTGCTCACTACCTGGGCGTATGTGTGTCTTCCATGTTGAGGCCCTCTTTGCGGGGGTGGGGTGCATGGGGTGGGCAGGAGGGGCATAGGTCTGATCTGAGGGGGCCTAAATGGGGTGTGGGCATGGTTGACGTGGGGGGGTGTTGATTGGTTGGGGTGGGGGTGTGGATGTGTCTGGGTGTACTGTGGTCTGGATGTAATTCCTCTTGGCGTGGGTCCTCTATGTGTAGGTCCAGGGGGGGGTCCTGCAGGTCTGGGAGGGTGTCTCACTGGTCTGAGTGGGGTGTCTATTGATCTGTTGCTCCTGTGTGAAGTGTTGGGGATACGTTTGAGAGCGATGTCCTTTAGAGTTCGGGCAAAGGTGGGCACTGTTGCCTTGTAGAGGTGGACCTGGTCATAGAGGCTGTTCAAGTCCAGGGTGGAGTGGTGGGCCAGGAAAACATTTAATATATAATAATAATAATATATGCTATTTAGCAGACGCTTTTATCCAAAGCGACTTACAGTCATGTGTGCATACATTCTATGTATGGGTGGTCCCGGGGATTGAACCCACTACCCTGGCGTTACAAGCGCCATGCTCTACCAACTGAGCTACAGAAGGACCATTTTGAGGCACAGTCACAGGAAATACTTGCGTTTACCCGCTGTATTGTGGCAGGGTGGAAGTATGTTCGTGGTAGCAGGGTGGAGAAAACCACTTGTGCGTTGGGGAAAGTAGAAGAAGACCTTTTCAATCACTCCCTTCAGTGCTGTGGCCACCCTTTCCTGCTGTGCTCTCAGGTCATTTGTGCCTGTGTGTATTATTATGTGGCTGGGTGAACCTAGTTGGTCCTCAGACAGAAGGTCAAGGGCGCGCTGGGTGAACCTAGTTGGTCCTCAGACAGAAGGTCTAGGGCGCTGGGTGAACCTAGTTGGTCCTCAGACAGAAGGTCTAGGGCGCGCTGGGTGAACCTAGTTGGTCCTCAGACAGAAGGTCTAGGGTGCGCTGGGTGAACCTAGTTGGTCCTCAGACAGAAGGTCTAGGGCGCGCTGGGTGAACCTAGTTGGTCCTCAGACAGAAGGTCTAGGGTGAACCTGCGCTGGGGCGCTGAACCTAGTTGGTCCTCAGACAGAAGGTCTAGGGTGCGCTGGGTGAACCTAGTTTGGCCTCAGACAGAAGGTCTAGGGTGAACCTAGTTTGGCTGACAGAAGTGAACCTAGTTTGGCCTCAGACAGAAGGTCTAGGGCGCGCTGGGTGAACCTAGTTTGGCCTCAGACAGAAGGTCTAGGGCGCGCTGGGTGAACCTAGTTTGGCCTCAGACAGAAGGTCTAGGGCGCGCTGGGTGAACCTAGTTGGTCCTCAGACAGAAGGTCTAGGGCGCGCTGGGTGAACCTAGTTGGTCCTCAGACAGAAGGTCTAGGGTGCGCTGGGTGAACCTAGTTTGGCCTCAGACAGAAGGTCTAGGGCGCGCTGGGTGAACCTAGTTTGGCCTCAGACAGAAGGTCTAGGGCGCGCTGGGTGAACCTAGTTTGGCCTCAGACAGAAGGTCTAGGGCGCGCTGGGTGAACCTAGTTGGTCCTCAGACAGAAGGTCTAGGGCGCGCTGGGTGAACCTAGTTGGTCCTCAGACAGAAGGTCTAGGGCGCGCTGGGTGTTTGGACACCAGAGTTTAGACACACAGTGTTTGGGAAAAGGTTTTTTTCTTCTATATATTTCCCATTTGAGTCCATAAGTAGTACAATCTGTGTCTTGTGTTTGTCCTCAGTGGGTGTGAGGGGGTTGTCAGAAGGGCTATCAGGGTGGCTGGTGTATGTCTCTCTCTCAATTCAATTCAATTCAAGGGGCTTTATTGGCATGGGAAACATGTGTTAACATTGCCAAAGCAAGTGAGGTAGATAATATATAAAGTGAAATAAACAATAAAAATTAACAGTAAACATTACACATACAGAAGTTTCAAAACAATAAAGACATTACAAATGTCATATTATATATATACAGTGTTTTAACAATGTACAAATGGTAAAGGACACAATATAAAATAAATAAGCATAAATATGGGTTGTATTTACAATGGTGTTTGTTCGTCACTGGTTGCCCTTTACTTGTGCCAACAGGTCACAGATCTTGCTGCTGTGATGCACACTGTGGTATTTCACCCAGTCTCTCTCTCTCTCTCTCTCTGTCTCTCTCTCTCTGTCTCTCTCCTTGTCTCTCTCTCTGTTTCTCTCTCTCTCTGTCTCTCTCCTTGTCTCTCTCTCTGTCTCTCTCATTGTCTCTGTCTCTCTCCTTGTCTCTCTCTCTGTCTCTCTCTCTCTGTCTCTCTCATTGTCTCTCTCTCTGTCTCTCTCCTTGTCTCTCTCTCTGTCTCTCTCTCTCTGTCTCTCTCATTGTCTCTCTCTCTGTCTCTCTCCTTCTCTCTCTCTCTGTCTCTCTCATTGTCTCTCTCTCTCTCTGTCTCTCTCTCTCTCTGTCTCTCTCCTTGTCTCTCTCTCTGTCTCTCTCTCTCTGTCTCTCTCAGTGGGGAGAAGTGATGATGTGACACTAGCTGACATCCCCTCCTGATCCATCTCATAGTGTGTAGGAGTCAGGACAAAAGCCTGACTGCCACTTCACTTCTCTCGGCCCCCCGTGTGTGTTATTGTATTGTCATTGTATTGTCGCTGACTGCATAGAGTGTAACTCCCTCTGTGCTTTTCCGTGTCCCTTCTGTACAGCTGATTAAAAGATATAAGTCTGAATTCAGAGGTTCTCTAGCTCCCAAACTGTCCTACCTAGTCCCACCCACCAATATACCAGGTGTGTCCCATCCACCAATATACCAGGTGTGTCCCATCCACCAATATACCAGGTGTGTCCCATCCACCAATATACCAGGTGTGTCCCATCCACCAATATACCAGGTGTGTCCCATCCACCAATATACCAGGTGTGTCCCATCCACCAATATACCAGGTGTGTCCCATCCACCAATATACCAGGTGTTGTCCCATCCACCAATATACCAGGTGTGTCCCATCCACCAATATACCAGGTGTGTCCCACCCACCAATATACCAGGTGTGTTCCATCCACCAATATCCAGGTGTGTCCCATCCACCAATTACCAGGTGTGTCCCATCCACCAATATACCAGGTGTGTCCCATCCACAATACTGTGTGTCCCATCAACCAATATACCAGGTGTGTCCCATCCACCAATATACCAGGTGTGTCCCATCCACCAATATACCAGGTATACCAGGTGTGTCCCATCCACCAATATACCAGGTGTGTCCCATCCACCAATATACCAGGTGTGTCCCATCCACCAATATACCAGGTATACCAGGTGTGTCCCATCCACCAATATACCAGGTGTGTCCCATCCACCAATATACCAGGTGTGAAACAGGGGAGGGACTCAGGGGGTATGATCATTTGGTATAGAGCAGACCTAACTCACTCTACTAAATTAATCAAAACTGGAACATTTTACAATTGGCTAGAAATTCAAAAGGAAATGATCTCAAAAGAGAAAATGTCCTCCTGTGTGCTACCTATATCCCCCCACTAGAATCCCCATACTTTAATGAAGACAGCTTCTCCATCCTGGAGGGGGAAATCAATCATATTCAGGCACAGGGACATGTACTAGTCTGTGGCGACCTAAATGCCAGAACCGGACAAGAACCTGACACTCTCAGCACAATTAGGGAACAACAAATTCAATCCCTTTTAGACAACTTCCTGGACAAAACGTTCCACTGCAATAGGGAAGGTGTAAACTTGGCAGTAAAACATCTTAACAGTATATTTGACCTCTCAGCTTCTCTATCAAGTCTAAACATTTCAGGCAGACAACCTAAGAAAATGAACAACAATGACAAATGGTTTGATGAAGAATGCAGAAACCTAAGAAAGAAATTGAGAAACCTGTCCAACCAAAAACATAGAGACCCAGAAAACCTGAGTCAACGCCTTCACTATGGTGAATCACTAAAACAATACAGAAATACACTACGGAAAAAGAAGGAACAGCACGTCAGAAATCAGCTCAATGTATTCCATAGAATCAAACCACTTCTGGGAAAATTGGAAAACACTAAACAAACAACAACACGTTCTGACCTTAGTTATTTTATTATGTCTTTGTTTTAGTATGGTCAGGGCGTGAGTTGGGTGGGTTGTCTTTGTTTTAGTATGGTCAGGGCGTGAGTTGGGTGGGTTGTCTTTGTTTTAGTATGGTCAGGGAGTGAGTTGGGTGGGTTGTCTTTGTTTTAGTATGGTCAGGGCGTGAGTTGGGTGGGTTGTCTTTGTTTTAGTATGGTCAGGGCGTGAGTTGGGTGGGTTGTCTTTGTTTTAGTATGGTCAGGGCGTGAGTTGGGTGGGTTGTCTTTGTTTTAGTATGGTCAGGGCGTGAGTTGGGTGGGTTGTCTTTGTTTTAGTATGGTCAGGGCGTGAGTTGGGTGGGTTGTCTTTTATTATGTCTTTGTTTTAGTATGGTCAGGGCGTGAGTTGGGTGGGTTGTCTTTGTTTTAGTATGGTCAGGGCGTGAGTTGGGTGGGTTGTCTTTGTTTTAGTATGGTCAGGGCGGAGTTGGGTGGGTGAGTTGGGTGGGTTGTCTTTGTTTTAGTATGGTCAGGGAGTGAGTTGGGTGGGTTGTCTTTGTTTTAGTATGGTCAGGGCGTGAGTTGGGTGGGTTGTCTTTGTTTTAGTATGGTCAGGGAGTTGGGTGGGTTGTCTTTTGTTATGTCTTTGTTTTAGTATGGTCAGGGCGTGAGTTGGGTGGGTTGTCTTTGTTTTAGTATGGTCAGGGCGTGAGTTGGGTGGGTTGTCTTTTATTATGTCTTTGTTTTAGTATGGTCAGGGCGTGAGTTGGGTGGGTTGTCTTTGTTTTAGTATGGTCAGGGCGTGAGTTGGGTGGGTTGTCTTTGTTTTAGTATGGTCAGGGCGTGAGTTGGGTGGGTTGTCTTTGTTTTAGTATGGTCAGGGCGGAGTTGGGTGGGTTGTCTTTTGTTATGTCTTTGTTTTAGTATGGTCAGGGCGTGAGTTGGGTGGGTTGTCTATGTTCCGTTTTCTATGTTGTGTTTGGCCTGGTAAGGTTCTCAATCAGAGGCAGGTGTCGTGAGTTGCCTCTGATTTCCCACTTGTGTTTATTTTCCTGTTTAGTGTTTTTTTTGTAATTCACAGGACTGTTCGTTGGTCGTTTATTGTTTTGTTCAGTTACTTAATTAAAAGATATGAACACTTACCCACGCTGCACTTTGGTCCTCACCTCCTTCAGACGACGACCGTTACAAACACAAAGAATGATCTTTCCAAAACGGAGATGTATGGGTAAACCACTTCTCCAATCTGATTGGCCCTATAACAAACAGCAAAAACATAAACATGATCAAATACAAATCTTAGAATCAACTATTAAAGACGACCAGAACCCACTGGATTCCAGAACCCACTGGATTCCAGAACCCACTGGATTCCAGAACCCACTGGATTCTCCGATAACCTTGATTGAACTAAAGGACAAAATACAAACCTTCCAACCTCAAAAGGCCCGTGGTGTTGACGGTATACTAGAAGAAATGATAAAATATAGATAAAACTATTTAACATCATCCTCAGCTCTAGCATCTTCCCTAATATTTGGAACCAAAGCCTGATCACCCCATTCCACAAAAGTGGAGACAAATTTGACCTGAATAACTACCGTGGGATATTCGTCAACAGCAACCTTGGGGATATCCACTGCATTATCATTAACAGCAGACTGTTACATTTCCTCAGTGAAAATAATGTACTGAATAAATGTCAAATGGGCTTTTTACCAAGATACCATGCGACAGACCACGTATTCACCCTGCACTCTTTAATTCACATACTAACTTATCAAAACAACGGCCAAGTCTTCTCATGCTTGGTTGATTTCCAAAAAGCCTTCAATTCAATTTGGCATGAGGGTCTGCTATACAAATTGATGGAAAGGGGTAGGCATTAGCCCACATTACCTGTCCCGCAAGGGACCCACCAATCCTGAAAAAGGCTTTAAGGGGGATTTACTATATAATTGAAGATATGGCCAACAGTAGTGGCAGTATCGTCCTCTATTGTCCTCAGTCATTTGTG